>NC_072021.1:5400416-5734166 GCF_027791375.1 Indicator indicator
TCCAGGGTAGGGCTGGATGAGGCCCTGAGCAACCTGGGCTGGTGGGAGGTGTCCCTGCCCAAGGGAGTTGGAGATGATCTTTATGGTCCCTTCCAACCTAAACCACTCTATGAATCTGTGAATCACAGCACTCATGCAGAGTAGATGAGGCTGGATAAACCTGGTGGGTTTCTCCAGTCTTGACCCTACCAGGCATTAAAATTGAAACTCTGAAGGCCAAGTATCTCATCCTTAAATTTAACACAGAGAACTAATGCAGCCCATAGTAAACAAATACAGTGTGGCTTGATATTGGTCTCCCACCTCAAAAAAGACCGCTGAGAATATCAGGGTTCTAAAGTTCTCCTCAAGGGTTCTCCCCAAGTCTCAGGAAATGCAAAGAAGGTCAATTTGAAGGTAATCTTTGGCTCAGTTTGATCCAGGAGCTGCAAATTTACTCCAAATCCTATTGATACACCTAACCCTCTTCTTTTTAGTGTGTGTGGAAAATGCTTATATTGCTTACCTCTGATGGATGAGCTACTGACACCTTGCTTGCACCTTGATTATAGGCAAATGTTCATGTTCATGAGACCAAACCATATGAGGCTGTTCAGCCTTGAGGACAGAAAGCTGGGATAGGACCTTATCGATGTCTATAAATATATGAGGGGTGTCAGGGTTGGAAGGGACCTCAAGGCTCAGCCAGTTCCAACCCCCTGCCATGCCCAGGGACACCTCACACTACAGCAGCTTGCTCACAGCCACATCCAGCCTGGCTGCAAAAACCTCCAGGCATGAGGCTTCCACCACCTCCCTGGGCAACCTCTGCCAGTGTCTCACCACCCTCATGGGGAAGAATTTATTCCTAACATCCAACCTGAATCTCCCCATTTCTAGTTTTGCTCCATCCCCCCCAGTCCTATCTCTCCCTGACACCCTCAAAAGTCTCTCCCCAGCTTTCTTGGAGCCCCCTTCAGATCCTGGAAGGCCACAAGGAGGTCTCCTCGGAGCCTTCTCTTCTCCAGACTGAACAACCCCAACTCTCACTCTGTCTCCAGAGCAGAACTGACAATAAGTATCTAAGCAGTTGGATGAAGAAAATGTTGTGAAAGGGCAGTGTAAGCCAGAACAGCTTTGTCCTGGGTGAAAAGTGCTGTGTCAGACTGGAGGGGACCATTGTGCCCAGACTTCTTCAGTGATGTTCCTGAACATTTTCTGGTCGTCAAGTCTCTGAGGATATTGAATTCTAACTGCCATGGAGTGTTGGTGCAGTGAGGGCTTAGAGCTGGACTCAAAAGCATCTGGTTAGAGTAGGGTGACTTTAGTAAAGGTATTTCAGATTAATGGCACTACCTTTGCAAAATCCATAATGCAAACAAAACAAACAAGACTGCTGCTGTAGCTTGGCTAGGAACAAGGGCGAGGAACAATGGAACACAGGAGGTTCCACCTCAACATAAGGAGACACTTCTGTAAGGTGAGGATGACAGAGCCCTGAAGCAGGCTGCCCAGAGAGGTTGTGGAGTCTCCTTCTCTGGAGGCTTTCAAAACTCACCTGGATGCATTCCTGTGTGACCTGCCCTGGGTGATCCTGCTCTGGCAGGGGGGTTGGACTGGGTGATCTCTTGAGATCCCTTCCAACTCCTAACATTCTCTGATTCTGTGTTCTCTCTCACTTCCAAACAGAATTGAGAGGAGGAGGAAGGTTGCACTTAGTTGGAAGGCAGAAAGAAAAGGGGAGGAGGAGATAATGGAGCAGAAGCAGAATAAAGTGAAGGGTGGGGGAATGGAAATAACCCAAGAGAAGGCAAAGATCCATTCCCAGTGCTGCACCTCCATAACCTGGCCTAAGTGTCAGCCTTTGGAGTGGCATTTGAGGATTATTCTCTCCCCTGAGAGCTGGGAGGATGGTAAAACAATAGGAAAATAACAAGCAGATGCTCACCAGGGAGATTTTTTCCATTTGGAGTGAGGTTAGAAGCAAATAATCCAAACAAGACCCAGTGCAACTTTTGCTTTTTCCACAAAGTTCTCCCTGCCAGAAGTCTTCACATCACAGGGATCTGGCAAAGCTGCTGGCCTGCAGCAGCCACAGGGCTGCCACAATGGCTCTCCTCTGGTCAGAGCTTCTCCTCCTGGGCTTTCTGCTGCTCCCCACCTCAACTGTGAAGCTACTTTCCCAGTCTAGTGCAAGACCTTGCTTTCACCACCTGCCACTGCTGTCAGGGTCCTCAGACCTTGAATCTAGGCTGTATTTAGTCCTACACCAACCCACTGAGAGTCAGCCCACCCACCCAACACCCTAAACACTAGCACTGAGGAATTTTACCAGAGTTACAAACCCTTAAGCTAGCACAAGATAAGTACAGCTCTCAGGAGAAGGTGAGATGCCTACACCCTGTTCCCTGCTCCCCAGAGCACAGCACGTGCCCCATCTGCTTGCCACAATCTCCATGTCTTCCTGATTGGAGAGGGCATGTTCCCAACAGGCAAGAGTTATCCCTAGGGGTTTGGTGTAACCACCAGATTAAAGAACAAATCTATTTCTCAGTAAGAAAACACAGAATCATGGAATCATTGAATGTCAGGGGTTGGAAGGGACCTCCAGAGGTCATCCAGTCCAACCCCCCTGCACAGGAATGCAGCCAGGTGGGGTTGAAAGTCTCCAGAGAAGGAGACTCCACAACCTCTCTGGGCAGCCTGCTCCAGGGCTCCAGCACCCTCACTGTAAAGAAGTTTCTTCTCATCTTGAGGTGAAATCTTCTATGTTCCAACTTGTACCTGCTGTTCCTTGGCTTATTCCTCTGCACCACCCAAAAGAGCCTGGCCCCCTCCCCTTGACCCCCACACCTCAGCTATTGATAGACATTGATCAGATCCCTCTCAGCCTTCTCTTCTCCACACTAAACAGCCCCAGGGCTCTCAGTCTCTCTTCACAGGGGAGATGCTCAAGTCCCCTGATCATCCTTGTGGCTCTCCCTTGGATTCTCTCCAGCAGGTCTCTGTCTCTCTTGACCTGGGGAGCCCAAAACTGGACACAGGATTGCAGCTGTGGTCTCAGCAGGCCACACTTTGCTTGATGCACCCTAGGATGCCAGTGGCTCTCTTGGCCATGAGGGCACATTGCTGTCACAAGACAAACACCCCAGAGCAAAGGCATGATCCTGATCACAGAGCAAAAACTAAGCAGAGCACAGCTTAGCTCTGGGCAGCTCAGAGGCAGCAGAGTTCATCATGCTTCAAAACTCTGCAAAAGGCATAATGTGGGCCAGCCTGAATTTGGAGGTGATGGTACAGTGGCTCAGGGTGTTCAACCACAAGAAGAACACAGCTGTGCCTTAAGCTGTGGAAAAAACCACTCCATGGCAGTGGTGCTTAGACACCATGGTATACAAACCTGCAGCCCTGATCCTGCAGTGCATGAAGTCTCGGTGTTCCCAGGTTGTGCATTCCAGAGTTCAGTGGCACTCTCAGAGTCACTTACAAAGGGTTAAGATCTTACAAAACCTTGAGGATTTCTATACTGGGTTTCTGGGATCTGCTCTGCTTTGGTTTGTGATGCCACACTTGGACCTCAGAGGTCTACCACCACCTGCCCAAGGAGGAAAGGAGAGAGAGAAAAGCAGAATGCAAAGGAGCAGGGTCTGTAGTAGAAATTGGAGACATCTTCATCAGCAACATCATGGTGAGAAAGCAAATTACTTCAACAGAAAGTATACCCTAGGCTGGATTTTTGTTTTAACAGGTGAGGTCAACATCAACACTTACTGGGTACTTGAACCAGGTGAGATCAGACACTTGTAAGCTCTTGTAAATTTACACATTCACAAACTGCATTGGGTTGGAAGGGACCCTCAAATATCATCTTGGCCAACGCCCCTGCACTCAGCAGGGACACCTCCAACTACAGCAGGCTGCCCAGGGCCACATCCAGTCTGAGCTTGAATGTCTCCAGGGATGGAGCCTCAACCACCTCCCTGGGCAGCCTGTTCAGTATTTCACCACTCTCACTGTGCAGAACTTCCTCCTGATGTCCAACCTAAGCCTCCCCTGCTCCAGTTTCAAACCATTGCCCCTCATCCTATCACTCCAATCCCTTCTGAACAGTCCCTCCCCAGCCTTCCTGTAGGTCCCCTTCAGATACTGAAATGCAGCTCTAAGGTCTCCCTGGACCCTTCTCTTCTCCAGGCTGAACAGCCCCAGTTGTTTCAGCCTGCCCTAATAGGAGAGGTGCTCCAGCCCTCTGATCATCTTGGTGGCCTCCTCTGGACTCTCTCCATCAGGTCCATGTCTCTCTTGTGTTGGGAGCCCCACAGCTGGGCACAGTACTGCAGGTGAGGTCTCACTGCAGCAGAGCACAATAGAGTGGCAGAATGAAATGGAATAAAACATGGAATCACAGAATGGTCTGGGTTGGAAGGGACCTCCAAAGCTCATCCAGTCCAACCCCCTCTGCATTCAGCAGGGACATCCTCCACTAGACCAGGTTGCTCAGAGGTCTATCAAGCCTGACCTTGAATATCTCCAGGGATGGGGCCCCAGCCACCTCCTTGGGCAGCCTGTTGCAGTGTTCCACCAGCCTCATGGTAAAGAGCTTGTTCCTAACATATGGTGTAGTGGTCATGGCAGCTGGACCTGATGACCTTAAAGATCTTTTCCAGCCTTAGTGGTTGTATCATTCTATGAAAACAAAAGTAGGCTGGCTTGACTGATTGCTTTTGTCATTGTGCTTCAAGGTATGGAGCTGAGTTTACTTAACAGCTTTGATAAGGAAGATTTCACACCCAAGGTTTGTTTTTTTTTTTCCCTTCCCAAGTGGTATGAGCTCAGACAGACAGCAAAACCATTAATAAAAACATGCAACAGGATCCACACACAACATTCTTTCTTTCCTGGTCTCCTGCAGGAGACCAATGGCATGTCTCCAGCCTAGGAGTTCCTGCAAACCAAATGATCCTTGTAACCCTGAGCCACCCTTTTGCTTACCTTGATGTCAGTGTGATCTGCAAGGTGTGGGATGGAAAGCAGGCAAAGAGCTCTACTGTAGTTGCACTGCACTCCAATTTGAGAGAGAATGGAAAAATTAGGAGCAGAGTGGAAAAACAAAATCCCTCTTTCTAAACAATCAGGGCTGTGAGATATCCACTGTTTTGGTTAATATTTTTTTTTCCATGTTAAAAAAAGGCAAGCCAAGCCAAGCCTGTTTGTTTGAAGGTGTATTTATAGAAGACATTCTCTACTTTACTGTGTCTCTAGTTTGAACTGATGCACTCCTGTGGTTAGAGGCAGGGAGAAGCAGCAGTGAAGACAGGGCAGAGGTTGTGCTGAAGGGCACAAAGGTCCCCAGCTTGCTTCCCATTGGGACCTCCAAGCTGTGGCAGGGCTGCAGACAGGCTGTGCTTGGGTGTCTCCAGCTGTCCTGCCCTGGCACCACAGCCTGCTGCTTCTCTCCCAGAAATCTGCACGTTACAGCCTGAGCTTTCACTGAGCAGGAAGGGCCCCCAGCTATAGATTGAGAGAGTCCCTTGACCTTCAAAATGCCTCACATTCCTTGCCTCAAGACTTCGCACCAACAGATGGAAAATGTGGGAAAACTTCCTAACCTAATGATCCCAGCCTTACTTCTTGCCCAGGAAAGCTGGACTGAGGCTGTAACACTCCAGTCCTAACAGACCATCTTTTTCCATCTTCAGAATTACTGAACTCCCAGGAGGCCTGGAGATGTTTTTCATAATTACATCCAGTTTCTAACATTTCTTGTAAACAACAAGTCCTCAGCCCCACTGATGGGGAAAAACCAACCAGGGCTTGAATGCTGGCACACAGCTGGCACATGTGGACCCCCTGCCCAGCTCAGCTGCCTGTTGTGATCCTGGTGACAGCCATCAGGTCCCTTCATTGGTGATGCACCAGTCCCCCTGGGGGACTATTCCCAGGATAGCATCCAGGGATAAGACTGTTCTGCTCAAGGGGGACAGCCTGTCTTCAGGCTGATGGGTGGACTAGCCAGTGGATAAGGAATTGGTTGGATGATGGCATCCCAATGGCCAATTGCTCGATGTCCAGATGGAGGTGGGTGACAAGTGGTGTCCCTCAAGGGGCTGTATTGGGACCAGTGCTGTTCAGTATCTTCACCAGTGACACAGACAGGGAGGCTGAGGCACCCTCAGCAAGTGTGCAGTTGATACCAAGCTGAGTGGTGCAGTTGATAAGGCTGAAGGATGGGATGGGTGCCATCCAGGGGGACCTGCACAGGCTGGAGAGCTAAGCAAAGGAGAATCACATGAAGTTCAATAGGCAAAGAGCAAGGTCCTGCAACTAGGGATATCAATCCAGGCTGGGGATGATGAAATGGAGAGCAGTCCTGCAGAAAGGGACTTGGGGGTGCTGGTGGAGGAGAAGCTAGAGAGGAGCCAGCAATGGGCACTTGCAGCACAGAAGGCAAATCACATCCTGGGCTGCATCAAAAGTAGTGTGGCCAGCAGGTCATGAGAGGTGATTCTGCCACTCTGCCCTGCTCTGGTGAGACCTCACCTGCAGTGCTGAGTCCTGATATGGAACTCCCAACACAAGAGAGACATGGACCTGATGGAACAGGGTCCAAAGGAGAGGTCTCTGGAGAGACTTTCAGGTTACAATTCAGTATCTGAAGGGGACCTCCAGAAAGGCTGGGGAGGGACTGTTCAGAAGGGATTGGAGTGATAGGATGAGGGGCAATGGTTTGAAACTGGAGCAGGGCAGGTTTAGGTTGGACATCAGGAGGAAGTTCTGCACAGTGAGAGTGGTGAAATACTGAACAGGCTGCCCAGGGAGGTGGTTGAGGCTCCATGCCTGGAGACATTCAAGCTCAGACTGGATGTGGCCCTGTGCAGCCTGCTGTAGTTGGAGGTGTCCCTGCTGAGTGCAGGGGGATGGAGAAGATGAGCTTTGAGGCCATCCTAAAGTGCCAGAGGTGATGTTGCTGACTGATATTAGTAGTATTATTTAATTAATTGAATAGAGTATTGAATAGAAATGCTGAATTTGTACTGATTGGTTGACTGCTCTGTGCCCAACTGCCTGCTTAGCCTCCCCCAACCTCTCTTCCTCATCTTCACTTAGAGACAGGAAAAGTCTCAGTATCCTTGTGTGGCAGGCACTGAGTCTGATAAAAATGTCTGTGTGACACAAATGCCTTTTGATTGCACTGTGAAAACGAGGGACAAGATCCAGGGATAGCTAAAGGATTGGGTTAAAGGAGTTCCAAAGAACAGGGAAGCCATCTGAAAAGAAAGACACTAGGGAAAAACTGAGAAGCTGAGGCAAAGCCATTCCCTGCAAAGCTGACCATCTGGAACATGTTACTGGAGAGGAGCTGTGGGATCACAGGGATTGTTTCTGGAAAAGGAGGGGCTTGAGGGGCATGGAAAAAGCCAACATGGTTGAATTAAGGGCCAGCCACAAACACTGAGCCAGATGGCTTTTTTCTCTTCTTACAACGAGGTTTGTTCTCATCTTTCTCTGTCTCTGCTAATCACTTTAAGGCAGGGGAAGGAGATAGAGAGATATGTGGAGGAGGAAGCAGAGGGACCTGGCTGAGATGAAAAGAACTTGGCCTCTGTTGTGTGTCTTGCTGCACTACAAACTGCAGTTCAAACCAGGGATATCTCCCTCGTGCAACAGTGCATCTCTTGCTCTTCCAAAGTCTTTGGGCACAGAAACCCTTTCCAGGCAGTGCAGAGCAATCTCTTTGGGGTTTTGACAAGTTTCCAGATGCAAGCCATAGATTTGTTTTATAGCAAATTTTAGGTCAGTTCCTAGAATTTAAAACATATCCAATCTGCTTTTGTTTTGCAATCTGTAAACACTTTTAGGGCTCTATTCTGTGTTTAATGGTAGATAGGCACAACACAGCTGTGCTCCAGTGGCCTGTGTTTTCAGGGTACCCTTATTCTTTCCTACAAACACTGTTCAGAGTTTAA
The DNA here is from genome assembly GCF_027791375.1 of Indicator indicator. Lineage (NCBI taxonomy): Eukaryota > Metazoa > Chordata > Aves > Piciformes > Indicatoridae > Indicator > Indicator indicator. Next base: position 5,408,360 of record NC_072021.1, read on the forward strand.
AACAGCCTAGAAGACCATGGGCCAAACCAGCAGGGGGCCAATACACCAGCAGGCCAAAAGTGTTCCATGCTGGTGGGCAGCAAGTTCTGCATGGGACAGCAATGTGCCCTGGTGGCCAAGAGAGCCAATGGGATCCTGGGGTGCAGCAAGAAAAGTGTGGCCAGCAGGGCTAGGGAGGTTCTGCTGCCCCTCTGCTCTGCCCTGCTGAGACCACAGCTGCAATCCTGTGTCCAGTTTGGGGCTCCCCAGGTCAAGAAAGACTGAGACCTGCTGGAGAGAGTCCAAGGGAGAGCCAGGAGGATGCTTAGGGGAGTTGAGCATCTCCCCTGTGAAGAGAGACTGAGAGCCCTGGGGCTGTTTAGTGTGGAGAAGAGAAGGCTGAGAGGGATCTGATCAATGTCTGTCAATAGCTGAGGGGTGGGTGTCAAGGGGAGGGGGCCAGGCTCTTTTGGGTGGTGCACAGTGATAGGACAAGAAACAATGGGTTCAAGCTTCTGTATGGAAGATTTCATCTCAACATGAGGAGAAACTTCTCTACAGTGAGGGTGACAGAGCCCTGGAGCAGGCTGCCCAGAGAGGTTGTGGAGTCTCCTTCTCTGGAGACTTTCCACCCCCACCTGGATGCATTCCTGTGCAGGCTCCCCTGGGTGATGCTGCTCTGGCAGGGGGGTTGGATTGGATGATCTCTGGAGGTCCATTCCAACATCTGGTGTACTGTGAGACTGTGAAATAGACAGATAAGGTGAATGATTGTTTTAGTTCATATCTGCAAGATGGTGACACTGACCATCCCTCACAGTACCCAGGGACACAGAGGATGGTTTGGGTACAGCTGGTACAAGAATAAGTTTCTATGGCTCAGTAGAAGATACTTGAGGTAGCTTAAGAGAGACAAACAACAAAGACATGCCAACATCTGGAGGTGTTAAAGGCCAGGCTGGATGAGGCCTTGAGCAGCCTGGGCTAGTGGAAGGTGTCCTTGCCCATGGCAGGGGGGTTGGAACTAGATGATCCTCGAGGTCGCTTCCAACCCAAGCCATTCTGTGAATTCCATGAGCACAAAGCCTGTTGGACAGCTGTACCTCGTTTCTCAGAAAGGTCAATTAACCATAGAATCCTAGAATTGCCAGGGTTGGAAGGGACCTCAAGGATCATCCAGTTCCAACCCCCCTGCCATGGGCAGGGACACCTCACACTACAGCAGGTTGCTCACAGCCACATCCAGCCTGGCTGCAAAAACCTCCAGGCATGAGGCTTCCACCACCTCCCTGGGCAACCTGTGCCAGTGTCTCACCACCCTCATGGGGAAGAACTTCTTCCTAACATCCAAACCAGGCCAGGTGTTGCATCAAGAGGATTGTAACTGCTCCTAGTACCCAAGGCATCTCGTTCAGAGCTGGTGTCTCAGCATGGCACTGCCTGTGCCACATAATCCCACTGTGAGAAGAGCTGAGGGGAACAAGAACCCTGGGCAGAAAGCAGTTGCATACAAAGCATCAGTGCAGTTGCTCAGCTGAAGCTGAACGTTCCTGCCTGCACAGCTGTGGCAGAGGGCTGGACCAGTACCTCTGCTTCATGATGCCCTCTGCTGTGCCCTGAGCTCTCTCTTGGCAGGGATGATCTTCCCAGCAGCCATAAAAAAGGCTGGTTTCTACTTTGACTGGAGTTTATACTTCCAATGGTGTGATAAAACGGTCCCCCCAGCACTGAGGAATGCAATGTGCCATCATAGGGAACATCACAGGCCCTCAGAATTAGGCTGGTGCCCAAGCTGCATTACAAGTGCTGCATGGAATCCTGCTTTTGGAGAAACCACACTGACAGACTGCAACTCTGCTCTTTGGATGTGTCCAGCTCACATCCCCCCCTGGAAACACCACTCAGCCCCACGCGCCAGCAGGATGAGAACTGCAACGAGTCCGAGTTCAGCCTTCTGGCAGGCTGGGGCAAAGGCAGTGAATTCTCTGCTTGGTGCCAAGCTGTTCTTCATGGACAGAATTTGTTTCCAGAAAGCCTTGCCCCCCTTGCTTCCAAAGCTTTAAGACAGGAAATCCTGTCAGCAGTGGGTTTGACAAGCATGGCTTTCTTAGATACTCACATTAATTACTCAGCTCTTCCCAGAAACCTTCTCAGGCTGTTCCAAACAAGCTGTCCACGGGCACGGGGACAGCCCTGCAGATACTGGCCACAGGCACCTGCAGGGAAGGTGTGGGAGCTTTAGGCTATGCCTGCAAGATTTTCCACAGATGATCTACTACTTTCCACAGAAAGTAGTAGAATGCAAATAAATCACCACTGGGTGCAAAAAGGAAAACAATGCTAAGTTCTAAATAACTCCATTGGACAGGTAACAGACAAAAATTAGATCTGCAAACTAACTTGCTCTCTTTTGGGGCTGCCTTGCTCTGGCAGATACTGGCTCTGGCTTCTGCTGGCTTTGCTGGCCTTGGCTGCATTGCTGTGTTGTGGATGAGTATTAACAAACAATTCTCAGCTCTTTCTCTTGTCCTGTGTGCACAGGGCAGGTAGGGAAGGGAGAAGGGAAGGGGAAGCTGTCGGTAGCCCCCTGGTTTGTCCAGGGAGGTTCTTGTGCTGTTTATAAATTGTACATATGTGTAATTACTGTATATTTTGTACATATTCATTGCACTTCAGTGTAGATTGAAAGTTTGCTTGTAAATAAAGCTCCATTTGCTTCCAACTGAACTGCTCTGGCAACTTATTGTTGGGGTGAATTTTCAACCCACCACAGAAGGAGAGAAACAGACCTGAGTTCCTGCTTCCCCCAGACCTCAGTCAGGTGGTTGGCCTTTTGTGTGAAAGAAAAGGCCAGATACACCATTTCAGCTCCTTTCTTCCTCTCACTTTTCCTTTTCCTCAGCTCCTTTCTTCCTCTTCTTTTTCCTTTTCCTCAGCTTCTTCAACACCTTCCACTTAACTCTTTCAACACTTTCACAGAATCATAGAATCAACCAGGTTGGAAAAGACTTCCAAGATCATCAAGTCCAACCTATCACCCAGCACCATCTAATAACTAATCCATGGCACTGAGTGCCTCATCCAGGCTCTTCTTAAACACTTCCAGGAATGGTGACTCCACCACCTCCCTGGGCAGCTCATTCCCATGGCCAATCTCTCTTTCTGGGAAGAATTTCTTCCTAGCATCCAGCCCAAACCTCCCCTGGCACAGCTTGAGACTGTGTCCTCTTGTTCTGGTGCTGGTTGCCTGGGAGAAGAGACCAACCCCCACCTGGCTACAACCTCCCTTCAGGTAGTTGTAGACAGCAATGAGGTCTGCCCTGAGCCTCCTCTTCTCCAGGCTAAACACCCCCAGCTCCCTCAGCCTCTCGTCTCAGGGCTGTGCTCCAGACCCCTCCCCAGCCTTGTTGCCCTTCTCTGGACATGTTCCAGCATCTCCACATCTTTCTTGAATGGAGGAGCCCAGAACTGGACACAGCACTCAAGGTGTGGCCTGACCAGAGCTGAGCACAGAGGCAGAATGACTTCCCTGCTCCTGCTGGCCACCTTCCACTTAACTCCTTCTTCTTTGGGATTTATGGGACTGGAAACAGCCATCCCATTCACCTTTTTTTGTACCTAGAAGCTCACCTGAGACAAAGTGGTGGTGGGCAGAGCAGCAGGAAACCATGCTTTGATTTTTTTTGTTATTGTTGCCATGATGGTGGACCAGGAGGCCACTGATGTGTAAACAACAGAACACAAACTGGTCACTTACCCCAGAAGCTTGCACAGCTCTAGCAATTCAGCTAGAGAGAATAGAGCAATAGAGAAGCATAGCCAGCAGGGCCAGGGAGGTGATTCTCCCCCTCCATTCTGCTCTGGGAACACCCTACCTGGAGCACTGTGTCCAGTTCTGGAGCCTCTATTACAGGAAGGATCTGGAGGTGCTGGAAGATGTCCAAAGAAGGGCCACAAGGATGAGGAGAGGGCTGGAGCTGCTCTGCTATGAGGACAGAGTGAGAGAGTTGGGGTTGTTCAGTCTGGAGAAGAGAAGGCTCTGAGGAGACCTTCTTGTGGCCTTCCAGTACCTGCAGGGGGCTCCAAGAAAGCTGGGGAGGGACTTTTGAGGGTGTCAGGGAGTGATAGGACTGGGGGGAATGGAGCAAAACTAGAAATGGGGAGATTCAAATTGGATGTTAGGAAGAAATTCTTCCCCATGAGGGTGGTGAGACACTGGAATAGGTTGCCCAGGGAGGTGGTGGAAGCCTCATCCCTGGAGGTTTTTGCAGCCAGGCTGGAGGTGGCTGTGAGCAACCTGCTGTAGTGTGAGGTGTCCCTGGCCATGGCAGGGGGGTTGGAACTGCATGATCCTTGAGGTCCTTTCCAACCCTGACAGTTCTGTGATTCCATAAACAGAGCCTGAACAGAGGGTGATAGGTAGGGAAACAGGCTGTCATGGGCTGTCATGTTCTGTGGGTGAGGATCTCATTTCTACTGGAAGAGAAAGCAAGCAGCCTGCACAAGAGTGTGCTACCCAGTCAGACAACGGCAGTGTGGTGGACAGGCCCAAGAGTGCACGTATAAGGAGACAGAGATGATTCTGCAGGAAGATTTTGGTGCTAGAAGAGAGATGTGACCTTCTTGATCCCATCTGTGCTCTGGGGAAAACAAAACCAAGCCAAGAGCTGTTTGCATTCTTCACAAATAAACCAGGCTACATCAAAGACAATCCTGGACCTACCACCAGTTGCTTCTCTTAACCTCCAGGACCCCAGATTTGAGCTCAACAGGGTGACCTTATTCCTCCCAAACTGAAGGATGGCATTGTATCAAAACATGTCCTAGTAAGTTACAACAGCTGTAGGCAGGATTAGGCTGCTCAAGGCAATCTGGGATTTGTAAAATAGCTTCCCACAGGCACTGATCCAAAGCCTGTTGATGTTAATGGGAGTCCTGACTTCAGTGGGATACAGAGGAGGCCTTCCACCCATCCCACATAGGCTCCTATGCAACTGACACAAGTTGAAAGGATCCACTCTGCACAGAGGTGCAGCTTGCACCACAGAAGAGGTTCCAGCAGAAGCTCCCTTCAGAAAGGCCTGGAGGAAAGGACTGAAGTATTGGAAATGTGGATATGACCACATCTCTGCCTTGGATGGAAGCAATTCTGATTTTAGAAGACACATTGTGTGACAGCTGATGATATTCCTCTGGGCAGACAGCATCTACCTGCTGAGCTAACTCAGGGGTGCTGCTTCCCTTTTAGCAACTGTGAGTGGGGAGTGGCAGTCTGCTTCTAGTATGCAGTGTCATAGCAAGAGAAGAGTCCTCTCTGCCTTGTTTTTTGTCTGAATTCCCATGTTGAACCTAAGTAAGAAAGATGAAAGAGAGATACCAAACATTTCCCTGCAGTTGTTCACTTACATACCTGCTAGCTAGAAAATCTGGACTCCTGCAAGACCCTTGGCATGGTCCCCCACAACATCCTGTGCACCAAGTTAGGAGGAATACAGATTTGCTGGGTGGACTGTTCAGTAGGTAAGGAATTAGCTGGATGGTTGCATCCAGAGGGTGGTGCTCAATGGTTTGAAGTCCAGCTGGAGAGCAGTGGCAGTGGTGTCCCTCAGGGGTCTGTCCTGGGAGCTGTGCTGGTTAATATTTTTATCAGTGCTATGGGCAGTGAGATTGAATGAACCATCAGCAGTGTGCAGATGACACCAAGCTGAGTGGTGCTGTTGATACACCAGAGGGACAGGATGGCAGCCAGAGGGACCTGGACAAGCTGCAGAGGTGAACTCAGGTGGACCTTATGAGGTTCAACAAGAGCAAGGGCAGGGTTCTGCACCTGGGCTGGAACAATCCTCACTATCAATACAAACTGGGGGAGGAGGAGGTAGAAAGCAGCCCTCTGGAAAAGGATTTGGGGATGCTGATGGATGAGAAGCTGAACATGAGCAGGCAGTGTGAGCTTGCAGCACAGAAGGCAAATCCCAGCCTGGGCTGCATCCAAAGCAGCATTGCCAGCAGAGCCAGAGAGGTGATTCTGACACTTTGCTCTGCTGAGACCTCACCTGGAGTGCTGTGTGCAGGTCTGGAGCCCTCAAAATAGGAAAGACATGGACCTGATGGAGCAGGTCCAGAGGAGGCCACAAAAATGATCAGGGGTTGGAGCAGCTCTGCTACAAGGACAGGCTGAGGGAGCTGGGGGTGTTCAGCCTGGAGAAGAGAAGGCTCTGGGGAGACCTAATAGCAGCCTGCCAGTACCTGAAGGGAGATACAGGGAGGATGGAGAGACACTGTTTGCAAAGGTCTGCAGTGACAGGACGAGGGACAATGGCTTCAAGCCAGAGCAGAGCAGATTTAGATTGGATGTGAGGAAGAGGTTCTTCTCTTTGAGGGTGGTGGAACAGTGGCACAGGTTGCCCAGAGAGGTGGTTGTGGCCCCATCCCTGGAGATATTCAAGGTGAGGCTCGATGAGGCCCTGAGCAACCTGATCTAGTTGGGGATGTCCCTGCTGGCTGCAGGGAGGTCAGACTGGATGAGCTTTGGAGATCCCTTCAATCCTGGACCGTTCTATGATTCTATGATTCTAAATTGGAATGCCTGAATGAGAGCCATGGGTTGGTTGGGTTGGTTGTTTGCTTGCTTGTTTTGCTAAGCAACAAAGACAGCTTTGCTTTCTGAGGAGGGTATTTGTGTATCAACAATTATCTTTTCCATGAGTGCACCAGCTGAAGTCTGCATGGAAAAACAGACAAAAGGATGTCATTAAAACGAGTCCCAAGAACCTTTACAAATGATTCACAGTGGTCTTGTCCTAATTAAAACTGAATGTGCAAACAAACAGGCCTGCAGTTTTGCTAGCATAATATTGAGTATTTATGAACCCTGTCAATCTAGCCCTTGTGTCAAAAAAAAAAAAAAGCAGCACATGCAGCTGAAGTTTAAGATCCTCATCATGCAGTGTAAGCTGCTTGAATTGGATGGATTTTGCAGAGACTGAAACAAGCATTTGATCTTAAAGATTCTTATTTACAGTAGGCAGTTAACTCACTGGGGAGAAAAAAATAACCTATTTGAGAATGTCACTGTGCTCCCAGTACTGGAATCATAGAATCATGTTGGTTGGAAGAGACTTTTAAGATCATCAAGTCCAACCAATGATCCTAATAGAGGTAATCATCTAGAGGACAAAATCTTCAGCCATAATGCTGCCTTGGGTCCCACTTTGCCTGCTCTCAATGCTGTTATGCACACTGTCAGAGTTATGCAAGGAAAAGAATCCCAGAATCATAAAATGACTCAGGTTGGAAGGGACCTCAGAGATCATCTACTCTGACCTCCCTTCCATGGGCAGGGACACCTCTCAACTAGATTTGGTGGTTAAAGACCTCAACAGACCTGACCTTAAACACCTCCAGGGAGGGGACATCCATGATCTTCCTGGGCAACCTATTCCAGTCTCACAACCCTCATACTGAAGAACTTCTTCCTAAGATTCAGTCTGAACCTACTCTCCTTCAGCTTCAAACCATTCCCCCTTGTCCTGTCTCTAGACACCCTTATGAAAAGTCCCTCTGCAGCCTTCCTGGAGAATCCCTTCAGCTATTGGAAGGCAGCTCTAAGGTACCCCCAAAGTCTTCTCCAGGCTGAACACCCCCAGCTCCCTCAGCCTGTCCTCACAACAGAGGTGCTCCAGCCCTTGGATCACCTCTGGACTCACTCCAACAGCTCTGGGTCCTTCTTCTGCTGGGGATAGCAGAACTGGACACAGTGTTTGAGGTGGGGTCTCAGCAGAACAGAATGAATGGGCAGAATCCCCTCCCTTGCCCTGCTGGCTGCACTCTTCTTGATGCAGCAGAGGAAGAAACCTGAAAGAGATACCATTCTGTCAAAACCGAACTGGAGAGATGTGGGACTTCAGAGAGAAAGGGACTGGGAAGGCTTAGAGAATCACAGAATTATAAAATTATAGAATCATAGAATCATAGAATCACAGAGTTATAGAATCATAGAATCATTAAATCACAGAATCATAGAATTATAGAATTATAGAATCATAGAATCACAGAATTATAGAATCATAGAATCATTAAAACATAGAATTATAGAATTATAGAATCATAGAATCATTAAAACATAGAATTATAGAATTATAGAATCATAGAATCATAGAATTATAGAATCATAGAATCATTAAAACGTAGAATCATAGAATTATAGAATCATAGCATCATAGAATCATAGAATCATAGAATTGTAGAATCATAGAATCACAGAATCATAGAATCACAGAATCATAGAATCATAGACTCACAGAATGGTCTGGGTTGGAAGGGACCTCCAAAGCTCATCCAGTCCAACCCCCTCTGCAGTCAGCAGGGACATCTTCCACTAGATCAGGTTGCCCAGAGCCCTGTTGAGCCTCACCTTGAATACTGAAGAAGTGATGGTTTTGATAAGGACATTTGAGAAGCCTCACTGTGGCTCCCTCTTGTGAGATGCTGCTGACTGTTGTTCCTATTAAGCAGAACTAAGAGGCAGAGGCAGTCTAGCAGCAGTGAAAAGGTGGCAGCAGCTCTGGTGGCACTTTGTGCCATTGTGTCCTTCACCACAAACACATCAACTCTGCATCTTCTGGGCTGGGAGCCACAGTGAATGTGGCACCACCCTGGCTAATTCCCCTAATCTGACCTGTCTGTGAGGGAAGCCCTGCACCTGCTGTCCTGGGCTGAGAATATCACAGCAGACAGTGTGAGAGCTCAAGGGAAGTGTGTAGGAGGAGTAAATACTAAATCACTTCTGGGCTAGACACCTCCAGTCTGTCTAAATTAATTTCTGAGTATAGCCCTCAAGGACAAATCTTGTCCCAGTTTCAAGGAATGACAAACCTCTGCACTCCAGTGTGCTGTGGAAGAAACAACATCAGCTGTCCAGCCCTGGCTGAGGAAATAGCTGCTCTGGTCTGGCGTATTGCATTATGAATCCCACTGGGCTAATGCAGAGAGAAGCAACAATGGGCACAAGGCCATTATCTTCAAAAACTTCTGGAGAGCAGTGCACTTTCCCTGCTTCAAGCTTAGCTTCCCAGGAATCCTCTGCCCCTCCTTCCAAAGGTCTCCAAGGGTGCAGATCAGGACCAAAACACACAACACAAATCTGGGGTTGTGGTGGATGGGAAGTTGACCGAGAACCAGCAATGTGCTCTGGTGGCCAAGAAGGGCATTCTGGGGTGGATTAGAAGGGCTGTGGTCAAGAGAGGTTCTCCTCCCTCTCTGCTCTGCCCTAGTGAGGCCACATCTGGAATATTGTGTCCAGTTCTGGGCCACTCAGTTCAGAAAGGACCTCAGGGAACTGCTTGAGAGGGTCCAGCACAGAGCCACAAAGACGATGAAGGCAGTGGAAGATCTTCCTTATGAGGAGAGCCTGAGGGAGCTGAGGGCTCTGGAGCTTGGAGAGGAGGAGCCTGAGGATGACCTCATTGCTGTTGATAAAGATGTGCAGGGGGAGTGCCCAGAGGCTGGAGCCAGGCTCTGCTGGGTGATGCCCAATGCCAGCACAAGGGGCAGCGGTGGAAGTTGAGGCATAGGAAGTTCCATGGAAACAGGAGGAAGAATTTTTGCCTTGTGAGGGTGCCAGAGCCCTGGAACAGGCTGCCCAGGGGGGTTGTGGAGTCTCCCTCTCTGGAGATATTGAATATCTACCTGGTTGTGTTCCTGTGTGACCTGCTCTAGGTGCTCCTGCTCTGGCAGGGGGGTTGGACTGGATGATCTCTGGAGGTCCCTTCCAACGTCTAACCTTCTGTGATTCTGTGAGATAAAAGACTGCAGCTGACATCTCTCTTGCCTTTGGCACACCGCAGATCACTCCGAAGCAGGTGACTGCTTTAATGTTGCAGACAGCAACTTGCCAGGCTGCCAGACACCTGACAGCCAGATGGACAGGGGACAGTGTGCCCAAAGCCCCAGGGACTGGTGAGGGAGGGTGGAGGGGTCACCTGGGCTCAAGACTCAGAGTCAGCAGCCAGTGCTCAGCTCTGCACAGTCCCTCTTCCACAAAGATGCAGGCTGTTGTAGAGCTGGAATGGAACTTCACCCCAGGAAAAGGCTGCAGTAGACATAGGGTGTCAGGGAGTGATAGGACTAAGGGGAATGGAGCAAAACTAGAAATGGGGAGATTCAGATTGGATGTTAGGAAGAAATTCTACCCCATGAGGGTGGTGAGACACTGGCAGAGGTTGCCCAGGGAGGTGGTGGAAGCCTCATGCCTGGAGGTTTTTGCAGCCAGGCTGGATGTGGCTGTGAGCAACCTGCTGGAGTGTGAGGTGTCCCTGGGCATGGCAGGGGGGTTGGAACTGGCTGATCCTTGAGGTCCCTTCCAACCTTGACAATGCTATGATTCTATGATATCCAGCACCTGTAACTCAGCAATTAGGAGAGCTTGGGACTTCAAACACAGGCCAGCCTTGTGATGGAGACTGTCATCCCTGGTGGGTGGAGGTGATCAATGACTGACACTCAAGGACCAAACATTTCACTGCTCACACAGTTCTCAGGGATAAGATGAAGGAAAGAACAAACTACATCAGACAGGTGTTAATTACAGAATCACAGAATCAGCCAGGTTGGAAGAGACCTCCAAGATCATCATCAAGTACAACTGATCACCCAACCCTATCTAATCAACCAGACCATGGCACTAAGTGCCTCATCCAGTCTCTTCTTAAACACCTCCAGGGACATTGACCCCACCATCTCCCTGGGCAGCCCATTCCAACAGCCAATCTCTCTTTCTGGGAAGAACTTAAATTGCTTTGCACAGGCTCAGCTCTACAAAGTTACTCAGGACTGGTGATACTGAGTGTTAGATGTCAATTTCTAGGTAGTCATGATCCAAAAAGGAGCTGTTGCTGTTCACTTTTGTATAGTCCCTTTTATAGGAAGCTCAGGAATCTACTCAATTCTTTTGTTTTTGCATTTAAAACCTTCTTCTATGACTTCCAGTATCAGCTATGGAAGAAAAGAGCTGTACAGGCATTCTGTCTTCCAAATTGTCACAGCAATCTGTGGCTCCTTGTGTCCTTACCTAAACAACCCTCTGTGTCACCAGGAAACAAAGGCATTTATATATGTAAGAGAAGTAGCTGTTAGATTAGCAGCAAACCTTTCACTTCCTGATCTGCTGCCACAGAAATCAGCTCTCCAGATAATGTGATGCTGCAAAAGTACACCCTCAGATATTCTATTTGTTGCCCCCTCCCACCCCCCCTTCTTTCTTTAGCATCTTTTCTAGCCGTGAATGCGGCACCAATGATACAGCAGCAGATTTCCTTCTGCAGAACACTTTGCTATCTGTATAAATAACTTCATCCGTGGAGCTGCTGGCACTTCAATCCAGCACCAACGCAGAAGCTCCTGCAGCTTAGAGAAAAGGACCAACACTTCTTTCCTGTGCTCTCAAAACTTCCAAGCGACTGTCTCTGATTTTCTTACTCTGCAGGCTTCCCTGCCCCGGCCGGAGCCCGGCTGGAGCCCGCCCGGAGCCGTCCCGCGGCCCAGCCGGAGCCGTCCCGGGGCGCAGCCGGAGCTGACCGCAGCCCGGCCGCTCGCCGCTGGCTGGTCAGATGCTGCCCCCTATCTGGCTTCTTGTTCGCTGGCCCCAGACGAATTCCAATTGGGAAACAGCTCCAGTTTTGCCTCTCATGACGTGATTGCTCCACCCTAAACTGGCAGGCAAGCCATAGGGGGATCAGACATGAACCAAGCTTCCTAACCCAAAGCTTGTATTTTTCAGTTTGGGATGCATTCCATCCTTCTCTCACCCTTTTTGCTACACCTTATGCTATTCTCTTGCTCTACATTTCATTTTGCTTCACTACATTTATTTGTCCTATGGAATGGTTTTCACTATAAGAAAATGCTTTTGGAGATTGACAGCTGATGCACTCCTTGAGATTTCCCTACTAGAAATGACAAATTCCCTACTAGAAATGACAAATTCATTTAGGATTAACTTTAAACTTTGTATGTGCTAAGAAGGATGAAGAACTAATGGGAGCTATCACAGCTGCCATCCCCTGTGAGGCCTGCTGCCTGCCTAATCTGCTAGGAGGCAGAAAATGAGAACAAACTCACATCCTCAACCAGGAGAGGTGAGGGTTGGTCTCTTCTCCCTAGTATCAGCTGATACAATGAGAAAAAATAACCTGAATTGTGCCAGGGAAGGGTTAGATTGGATATTTCTTTACAAAAAGCAAGAGGTCAGCCACTAGAACAGGCTGCCCAGGGAGGTGTTGGAGTCACCATCCCTGGAGGTGTTCAAGAAACATACGGACAAGGCACTTTGGGACATGGTTTAATGGCCATGGTGGTGGCAGGTTGGTGGTTGGACTTGATGACCTTAGAGGTGTTTTCCAACCCAAACAATTCAATGATAAAAATACAAGCCTTGGTCCTAGCAAAATATTTACAGTCAATATTAAGAAGGTTTCAAATATTTTGTTCCAGAAAGACATTTTTAAACACACACACAAAAAGAGTATTTGCCTGATGAAGTAAAGAAAGCAGATGTCAATTAATGGAAAGAGGGACTTGAGAAGGACTGCCCATGGCTGTCTAGTGTGAGGTATCCCTGCCCATGGCAAGGGGGTTGGAACTAGATTATTCTTGTGGTCCCTTCCAGCCCTGACTGTTTCTATGATCCTATGATTCCACGTCAGGAAAAGCTTTCCTGGGCACAAAATACTGTATTTTCTGCTCAGTGAAATGGAAACATTTTGAGAATTCCAGCTCAAACCGAGGGAAATGCCTGGAGACAAAAGCCCACCTATTTTAACACCCTCTGATGTCAGCTGAAAAGCAAAGGCCGAGCAATCTCAGGCTACAAAGCTGAGCTGAATCGGGAGAGAGGCGTTCTTGACACATGAGTCATTCAGCTTGTGCCAGCCAGAGCACATCCACACTCAGGCTTGCAAGCTGGGTAAGCTTTTCCAGAGAGACCCAGCTAGCAGCTGGACCAAAGGTTGCAACAGATGTAGGAAATAAGAAGCAGCAATTCTGCTCAGATGCTGCTTTCAAGCAGTCACGCGGAGGAAACTCAAACGTCACAGACGCTTGGGAAAATTTCAAAGCAGAATTCAAATGCTACAGCACAGCCCTCCCCCTGACTTCAGTACCTCAGTCCCTTCCCCTTCCTTCCAGGAGCCAAGGACCTGCAGGGAAGCACACTGGACAGCATGAAAACAAACACCTTTATTTCTTTCACAGACTCATAGAATGGTAGAGGTTTGGAAGGGACCTCTGGAAATTATTGAGTCCAACGCCCCCTGCCAAAGCAGGATCACCCAGAGCAGGTCACACAGGAATGCATCTAGATGGGCCTTGGAAGTCTCCAGGGAAGACTCCACAACATCTCTGGGCAGCCTGCTCCAGGGCTCCAGTATCCTTGCAGTAAAGCAGGTTCTCCTTATGTTGAGGCGGAACTTCCTGTGTTCCAGTTTGTGTCTCTCACCCCTTGCCCTGGCACAGGCAAGAAGAGAGGCTGGCCCCTTCTCCTTGACACCCACACATGTTTGTGAACATTAATAAGATCACAGAATCACAGAGCGGCTGGGGCTGGAAGGGACCCTGAAGACCATTCAGCTCCAACCCCTCACCATGGAAAAGGACAGCCCCCACCAGAAGAGGCCACATCCAGCCTGGCTTTGAATACAGCTGTTAGGTATCACAGAATCCTAGAATGCCAGGTGGGAAGGGACCCCAAGGATCATCTGGTCCAACCTTTCCAGGTGATAGCATAGTTTAAATGAGCTGGCCCAGCACCCTGTCAAGATGAGTCTTAAAACTGTCCAGTGGAGGGGAATCCATCTCTTCCCTTGGGAGATGATTCCAATCTCTGTTTTCATGCAGAAACAACTTCCTCTGGAGTTTAATGGGAATCTCCACAGGAGTAACTTGTCCCCATCACCCCTTGTCTTTCCCATGGGACTCCTTGTAAAAAGGGTGGCTACTCCTCCTGGTAGCCACGCTTTATGGGCTGATCCTTGGTAACAAAGTCTCCCCTAAGCCTTCTCCAGGCTGAACAAAACCTTTCCTCCTTGGCAGGGCTTCCAGATCTCTGTATCCTCCCCTCTCATTAAAAAAGAGCAAACAAGTTGACTTATTTGCTTAAAGATTTCTACAGAACGAGCTTCCCAAATATGTGTATGGGTTTGTCTGGGGTTTTTTTTCCTGCTCTCAGTACCATGCATCAGTCAGAGCACCTGGGTGGGTTTTTAAAACAATTTCTTTTCATAGCATATTTCTACTGCTGCTGCAACTGCAACTCAAATCAAGAATCCAGCCTGTTTGTAACTGGGAAGAGCACAACAGCACTGTGATCATCATCATGTCTCGAGGACACACACAGTTAAATCCCCATGGGAGATTAAGTTGACTGGCTTGGAGACTGCCCTGGTCACTCTGAGGCTCAGGTGGAGCTTCATCTCAGGTAGGGTGAAGCTATGGGATGGGTAAGCAGACAGGGAAATCCCTGGGCCATGTTCCTGCTGCCAAGCAGGCTCATAGCAGCTAAGCGTAGAAGGAAATCCACAGTGTGTGGAGCTTGCAGGCCAGAGCTCACTGTGGCATTGTGACTGCTCACAGATGCATGTCTGGTCACAGCCCTACTGAGAAAGACTCACACCTCAGGAAGATCATTTATTGTGTCTGTCTGGGGTCAAAAGCAGAATGGAAGCAAAACAAAGGAGGACTGTGTGGGCTGTTCGCTGTATTGGATCTTGTCTGGTCATCTGCATTCTCCTTTGACAGAGGTTTTGGGACAGATCTCTGGATTTATGTTTGCTAGAGAATAAAGATGATGGAACACTGGCACAGGTTGCCCAGGGAGGTGGTGGAAGCCTCATCCCTGGAGGTTTTTGCAGCCAGGCTGGATGTGGCTGTGAGCAACCTGCTGTAGTGTGAGGTGTCCCTGGCCATGGCAGGGGGGTTGGAACTGGCTGATCCTTGAGGTCCCTTCCAACCCTAACAATTCTAGGGTTCTATGTGATTTTAATTCTGCTTCTCCTCCTCCTATCTTAAAAGTGAAAAGAAAACAGTACTAGAGAGAAATGAAGTTCAAAGATGGATTTTTTCCTCTCTGAGCCAAATGACTGTGCGTGTTCCACTTGTCATTTGCCAAAGCTGGGAGCCACACAAACACACCCGCCAGGGCCAGAACAGAATCACAGAGTCACAGGAATATTCAGGTTGGAAAAGACCCCCAGGATCACCAAGTCCAACCATTAACCCTACTCTGCAAGGTTGTGCTGGTTTGAGGCCAGCCAGAACATCTCTTGCCCCGAAAGGGACAAAAGAATGACACACGCAAACGGATTGGAGAGTGATGGAAAAGTTTAAATGGAAAAGCAATTGGTGAAGATACAGAAAACTACAAACTACAAAGTATAGTGGAAAAGAACATCCCAAAGCATACAGAATCCCCCACACAGTACCCAGAGGTTTCCCAATCCTTCCCTCCTCCCACCTGAGGGTCTACCCAATCCCTCAGGGCTCTTCCTTCCCCCCACTCCCACTGCTAGGCAAGTCTCAGGCTGGCCAGGTCTGAGACTGCCCCCCCCCTCCATTCTCCTCCTGGCATTAGGCCTAGTCAGGCCTAAGAGGCCTGAGGAT
This sequence comes from Indicator indicator, assembly GCF_027791375.1. Taxonomy (NCBI): domain Eukaryota; kingdom Metazoa; phylum Chordata; class Aves; order Piciformes; family Indicatoridae; genus Indicator; species Indicator indicator. The sequence continues at coordinate 5,423,990 of NC_072021.1, forward strand.
ACTCCCCCGGCATTACCCGATAAGAGAGGACATCTCCCATGGGAGCAGAGGGAAGAAAGAGGAAGAGAATGACTCTGCTGATGGCCTTATAGGGCGCAGGATTTATGGGTAGAAATACGCCGTTTCCTGTGTCCACCCCTGTGGGTGGGCACCCAGGATATCAGATGTGTATCTCATGCAGCAGTGGCAGGGGGCACCCAGCCCAAACTGCCACAAAGGTTCACCCCTAAACCATATCCCCAAGCACCACATCCAAACCACCTTTAAACACATCCAGAGTTGGGGACTCCACCACCTCCCTGGGCAGCTCATTACAGTGCCTGACCACTCTTGATGGGAAAAAAAATCTCCCTAATGTCCAGTCTAAACCTACCTAGTCACAGCTTAAGGCCATTACCTCTTGTCCTATCACTAATTACCTGTGAGAAGAGACCAGCAGCAGCCTCTCCACAAGGTCCTTTCAGGTAGTTGTAGACAGCAATGAGGTCTCCCCTCAGCCTCTTCTGTTTCACACTAACCATCCCCAGCTCCTTCAGTTGCTCCTCATCAGATTTATTCTCCAGGCCCCTTCCATCTTCCTTGCCTTCCTCTGCCCTGGCTCCAGCACCTCCACATCTCTCCTGTATTGAGGTGCCCAAATCTGGACACAACACTCCAGGTGTGGCCTCCCCAGAGCTGAGTCCAAGAGGACAATCCCCTCCCTGCTCCTGCTGGACACAGCATTGCTGATCCCAGCCAGGATGCCTTTGGCTTTCTTGGCCACCTGGGCACACTGCTTGCTCCTCTTCAGCCACTTGGCCATCAGCACCCCCAGGTCCCTTTCTGCCAGGCACTTTCCAGCCACACTGCCCCAAGCCTGTAGCACTGCTTGGGGTTGTTGTGGCCCAAGTGCAGGACCTGGCACTTGGCCTTGTTGAAGCTCCTCCTGTTAACTTTGGCCATGGATCCAATCTCTCCAAGTCCCTCTGCAGAGCCTCCCTGCCCTGGTGCACATCAACACTGTCACCTCACTTGGTGTCATCTGTGAATTTACTGCTGACACTCTCTGTGTCTTCATCAAGGTCATCAATAAAGATGTCAAGCAGAAGTGGTCCCAACACTGAGCCCTGAGGAACACTACTTGTGACCAGCTGCCAGCTGGATGGATTTAACTCCATTGAGCACCACTCTTTAGGCCCTTTCACCCAGCCAGGGCTTTATCCAGCAGAGCATTGCTCACCCAAGCCATGAGCAGCCAGCTTGCCCTTGAGAACTCTGTGGGAAACCATCCTCCCCTGCTTGTCCTGCCCAGGGAATCCCAGGGAAGCAGCAGTACTTCCTAAAGGTACCATCAAAACCCCAGCTAATATAGAAGGAGGGGAGATGATTTCTTTGTTTTCATCATTTCTGTAAAGAAAGAGTCAGTTTCCTTCTCAAGAGTGTTTGCCTTTCACAAAGACTCAGTTTAAAATAAGTAATAAGGAAAAAAAAAAAACAACCCAAAACACCAACCTGCCAGCTCCAAAAAAAAAAGTTGTGTGGAGAAAACCTTAATTTTTATTTCAGGTGGACCTATTTTATTTTGAATTTTCATGATTAGGTAGAGAATAGATGTTTTGTGACTGGATAGAAATACAAGAAGATAAACTGTCTACAAGAAGGACCTGTAAAATTCTGGTAAGGTAAAAGCCTGCATTTTTCAGACTTGAATGGACAGAGTTTCCACTTCCCTTGGTTTCAGATGTGACATTTTAAGGGTTAAAGTCACAGCCCATGGTTTCAACATCTGACTGGAAAACCACCATGAAATAATACCATGGCCAGACTGGGCCCCCATTATTTCATATGGATTCAGGACACAGAAGTGTTTCCTCTAAGGCTTCTGGCTGTTGCCACACCTGCTGCTGTTAGGAGGAGCATCTCCAGTTAATGTAAAATTAATTCAGAATGAGTTGAAGGACAGTGGCCAAACATGTGCTGATCAGGCAACCTAGCCTGCTGCTTGTTTTCTAAGAGCACAGTTGTGAAATCATGGAATCACAGAATTGTCAGGATTGGAAGGGACCTCAAGGCTCAGCCAGTTCCAACCCCCTGCCATAGGCAGGGACACCTCACACTACAGCAGGTTGCTCACAGTCACATCCAGCCTGGCTGCAAAAACTTCCAGGGATGAGGCTTCCACCACCTCCCTGAGCAACCTGTGCCAGTGTCTCACCACCCTCATGGAGAGGAATTTCTTTCTAACATCCAATCTGAATCTCCCCATTTCTAGTTTTGTTCCATTCCCCCCAGTCCTATCACTCCCTGACACCCTCCAAAGTCCCTCCCCAGCTTTCTTGGAGCCCCCTTCAGATATTGGAAGGCCACAAGAAGGACTCCTCAGAGCCTTCTCTTCTCCAGACTGAACAACCCCAACTCTCTCAGTCTGTCTCCAGAGCAAAGCAGCTCCAGCCCTCTGCTCATCCTCATGGCCCTTCTCTGGACACCTTCCAGCACCTCCAGATCCTTCCTGTACTCCAGAACTGGACGCAGTGCTCCAGGTGGGGTCTCAGCAGAGCAGAGTGGAGCAGAGGGGGAGAATCCCCTCCCTGGCCCTGCTGGCCACACTTCTCTTGCTGCAGCCCAGGCTCTGCTTGGCTCTCTGGGCTGCAAGTGCTTACTGCTGGCTCCTGTTGAGCTTCTCATCCACCTTCAGGACTGCTGAAGGGAGATGTTCTCCTGAGGACACAGGCAAGGCTTTTGGCATCTCCCTTCCCACTGCCTTGATCTGGTTCTTTACAAAAACACCTGCAGAGCACACAACCATCAACTGCCCCTTGAGCTTGCACACGAACATCAGGTGTGACACCAGTGTTGGCACATGCCTGAAATGCTTTTTTGCACATTAATCCTTAATGATTTGCTGTTTCTAAACCCAGAAAACCCGCCCAGCCCTGCCATGTGCTTCAAAAATGACCCACAAGGAGGAGCCAAATTTACAGAGAATTCATTAACAACAACAAAAATCAGACTCCCAACCACCTACCACAGAGCTTACAAGACCAACTAAAAGGACCTAACTAATTAAACAGGCCAATCACTTTATTATTGTAGCCTGATTTGCTTTTATTCTTAAACCAAATTAGTTAGGAGCCAAACATACTTTGCCCAGACAGGAAGGTGTGATTCAGTGAAATTGGTTGCCTGGGAACATGTGGATGATGCTGAAAGGTAACAGCAAAGGTTAGTAGAAAGTTTTACAGAGTAAAAGTTACTACAGGAGTGTGCAACAGGAGTTTGCATTTTAAATTTACTGTGCTAATCCCAGCATAACCCACAAAGCTTAGTTTAACTTGGCAGTGCCTTGCTGATAGCCTCCTTGGTGTTTTCTGCCTATACCAATCTGAAGAAAAGTAGAAGTGACACAATGAGAAAGAAGAGCAAGCGTGCAAAGTGCCTGCCCAGTTCTGACTGCTCTTGCCCTTCATGGTGGCCCAAGGCAACCTCATAAAGTTCAATAAGGCTGAGTGCAAGGTGCTACAGCTGGGTCAGGGCAATCCAAGCACAAATCCAGGCTGGGCAAAGAATGGCTCAGAAGCAGTCTGGAGGGAAAGGCCTTGGGGATGTCACTTGGTGGCAAACTCCCCAGGAGCCAGCAGTGGTCCCTGGCAGCCCAGCAGGCAGCTGTGTGCTGAGCTGCATCCAAAGCAGGGAGAGCAGCAGCACAGGGAGGGGATTCTGCCCCTCTGCTCTGCTCTGCTCTGCTGAGACCCCACCTGGAGCACTGCCTCCAGTTCTGGTGCCCCCAGCATAAGAGGGACATGGAGCTGCTGGAGCAGGACCAGAGGAGGCCACAAAGATGATCAGAAGGCTGGAGAACCTCCCCTGAGGCTGAGAGAGTTGGGGCTGTTCAGCCTGGAGAAGAGAAAGCTCCAGGAAGACCTTAGAGCTGTCTTTCAGTGGGCTGCAAGAAAGCCAAGAAAGGACTTTTGACAAGGGCTTATAGTGATAGGATGAGAGGGAATGGATTGAAGCTTGAGGAGGTCAGATTTAGACTGGAGATTAGGAAGAAATTCTTGCCAGTGAAGGTGGTGAGACTCTGAAACAGGTTGCCCAAGAAGGTTGTGGATACCTCCTCCCTGGGGGTGTTCAAGGCCAGGTTGGATGAGGCCTTGAGCAACCTGGGCTGGTGGGAGGTGTCCCTGCCCATGGCAGGGGGGATGAAAGTGGATGATCATTCATGTCCCTTCCAACCTAACCATTCTACAGTTCCATGAATCTTATGACAAAAGCATTGGGGGTTTGTCTCTGAAGCTGTAGCTGCTAGGCATCACCCAGTACTCCCAGTTTTGCAAACTCTGCCATATGATTCTTTCTTCCTCTCATGGCAGTAGCTGCCCCAGTTGTCTCTGAAGCACTGGCAGGTTCTCCAAGTGCCCTGAGGGCATTGTGTTTAAGGAGTGCACATGGAAACCCACGGGAATGCTTGCAGCATGCCTCTCTCATGGCTGAGGGAGGCTTAAGGCAGACAAAATGAACTCTCTGCACTTTGTCATCACCTAGGGTACAGAGAACTAGAAAAACTCGTTGAACAAGAGAATGCCACAACCATTAAGTATTCATTTGGGCAGCAACCAGTGGAATGCATGAGAGCAGAACTTCAGGGTTTGCATTTTAACCGCCGTGAAAATGTCAGCATCTAGCTGCTTTGAACTCCATTTTAAGCCAAATGGAGTTCATGGCCCTACAAGCACAGCCTTAGGGCCCAAAAATCTCTGAGAAAACACACAGCCATCACTCAAAGGAGAAGTTGGACAGAAAAAGAAAATGAAGTGACAGGAAGATAAACAAAAAGGAGAGACAAATAACCCTCATCGGGCTGAGATATGAAGACAAGACATGATTGATTATGGATTTTCCTTGCCAAAAGCAGATAAATCAATTCTTCTGTGCCACTTCTGCTCTTTCCAGTGGTGCTTCTCAGCTCTGATTTTCATTTCTTTCTTCAGTCTTTCTCATATTTTTTTTCCTCTTCCTTCCTCACAGCTTCTTTTACTGCTCTGCACCGAGGTATTTACTGCCACAGCAATGTAAAAACCAGCAAAGCATCAGTTTAGAATGTGCATGGCCCTTGGTTTTAACAGTTCCCTGCATCCACAGATTTCTCTTGATGACTTGCACCTCTGTTGTCATGCTTGCAGAAAAATAAAGTGAAAGGAAAAACCCAAACCAAACACCAAAATCAAGCCAGCAGCACCTGTGCTGTGTGCAGCTTGCATTTTCCTCTAGGCAGCAGCTTTTTGGGTCTTCAGCTTCGGCATTCAGCCATTTCTGATCTCACATGCAGCCTGTTGGGGTTGGTTTGCTTCTTTTTCCTCAGTAAGCCATGCCACCAACTCTAATTGATACAAAATCATTCTCTTCATAGGTATCTCTGAAATCATTACAGTCTACTGTGCAGCCTTCTGCCTGTGTTTAATGACATGCATCTCAGTTTTCTCTCGTGTTCAATTTCACCTGTAGACATCCATAATGACATGGAATGTTTCCCCCCTATATTTTCCTGCTTCATCCAGAATCAGGGTTTTGGTTGGTTTGTTTGTTTTTAATTCACATTTGCAGCTTCTACAGCTTCACAGATTGCATTGGGTTGGAAGGGACCCTCAAGGGCAGCTTGTCCAACCCCCCTGCATTCAGCAGGGACACCTCCAACTACAGCAGGCTGCACAGGGCCACATCCAGTCTGATCTTGAATGCCTCCAGGGATGGGAACTCAACCACCATCCTGGGCAGCCTGTTCCAGTATTTCACCACTCTCATTGTGTAGAACTTCCTCCTGATGTCCAACCTGCTCCAGTTTCAAACCATTGCCCCCTGTCCTACCACAAGTCCTTCTGAACAGTCCCTCCCCAGCCTTCCTGTAGGTCACAGGATGTTAGGTGTTGGAAGGGACCTCTGGAGATCTTTAAGTCCAACTCCCCCTGCCAGACCAGGACCATAGAATCCAGCACAGGTCACACAGGAACACATCCAGATGGGGCTTGAAAGTCTCCAGAGAAGGAGACTCCACAACCTCTCTGGGCAGCCTGTTCCAGGGCTCTCTCACTCTCACAATGAAGAAGTTCCTCCTCATGTTGAGGTGGAACCTCCTGTGCTGGAGTTTATATCCATTACCCTTTGTCCTATCACAAGGTGCAACTGAGCAGAGCCTGTAACCTTCCTCTTGACACTCAGCCCTCAGATATTTATAAACATTTATTAAATCCCCTTTCAGTCTTCTCTCCTCTCCAGACTAAACAGTCCCAGGGCTCTCAGCCTCTCCTCACCAGGCAGTGCTCAGTCCCTTCAGCATGCTTGTAGCCCTCCCTTGGACTCTCTCCAGCAGATCCCTGTCCCCCTTAAAGTGGGAGCCCAGAACTGGATGCAGTATTCCAGGAAGGTTGTTCCAGAGCCTTCTCTTCTCCTGGCTGAACAGCCCCAATTCTTTCAATCTGTTTTTGCAAGAGAGGTTGTCCAGCCCTCTGAGCATCTTGGTGACCTCCTCTGGACCCACTTCCAGCAGGTCCATGTGCCTCTGGTGCTGGGGTCCCCAAAGCTGGGCACAGCACTTCTTGTACTTGTGTGTACTATTGGAAAACTACAATTCTCTGTTGCTGTTCTGACCCCATCTCCTGAAAGCACTGCCTCAAGGCAGCGACTGGCAGGTCAGTCACTGTCTCACAGCTCACGATGTGCTTTTTCAGTCTCTTCATTAGCTGGACAGATCTTGTGGGTTTTTTTCAGTTGGCTGCAGATAGCTACTGCACTAAGTAAGAGCTTCCAAGTACCCTTCCTGCAATCCTGGGAACGTTTGATCTCGTATCAGAAGGACTTTGATTCCCCGACTTCAGAACTGAGCTTTTCATCACAGAGCTGTGACGTGCTCCAAAGGCTCCGATGAGCTGCTGCATGGGTAAAGAGGGCACATAGCACTCTGCTAGGTCTATTTTGACACAGCAGGCAACACAACCAGCAGTTGTCTTGTACCAATGACATATTCCAGCTCCCTGAACCCCTGTCAGAGCTCAGGCAATTTTAATTCACAAAATGTTGTTTGCTACAGGGGCTTTAAGATTCAGCAGCTTGACTGCTTGCCAGTTACCAGCCTGGGGAGGTTGTGTTGTTTTTGAGGCCTAATCTTGTATTGTTTTCTCTTTTCCTTGCACTCTTTGGGCTGTTGGATTTTCCCAGCAGTTCTGTATTTGGTCTGCACAACGCAGCAGGAGTAGGCAGTAGCCTTCCTCAGCTGTAAAAATTGTGTCTTACATAGAGGATCTTTTCACCTGAAATGATCTGGCATCAAGTTAAACAAACATGACCCATATGTAAAAAAGCACTCAAAAAAGCCCCAAAGCCTCTCAGATGTCCATCAGAAAAAACTACAAGTGTTTTTTTTTTTTAATGCTTACCTACCTTTGACACTGAGCTAGACAGCTTCAGCCCTGTTTGCCAAGCACTGAATGGCATCTCAGTGTCCATTTCTAGGTCAGATTTGTCAGCTCAGCTTGGCAGAAGCCTGCCTTCCATTAAGCCTGCAAAGCTGCCTGCTGGAAGACTCTTCTCCCTTCTGTGCCATCAACTACAAGTCAGGGGGATCTCCTTAATAAATGTTTTAGGTGGGGTTTTTGTTTTGTTTTTTTACAAGCTGAAATATTTTGTTATTCTCCCCCATAGTTTAGGAACTTGCTTCTTTTTCAGAGAAAGTGGAATGATGTAAAATCCTGGACCATCTTTTCTACACAGCTGTCCTTACAGCTGAGCTTTGCAGTAGAAAGAAGAAAAGATTCCTTCAATCAGTTGTGTTGTGAGCTTTGCTTCATAGGTTTCTACCCATTTACACAGAAGGAATGCTGAGCACTTGCAGGCTTAGAGGTTAGGACAAGGAAACTTCATGAAACTCATTCACAGCTGTTAAACACCAGCAGGGCTCTGCCAACAGGCCAAAAAAAAAAAAAAAGTAACAAACCTGGCATAGCTCATGCCAGCCATATCCTACACACAAAAGACAACATTAAAGGACCAAAGGGTAAGAACAGGCCCTCAGAATAGGGCTATTTGCAGGTACCATAGGTAGAACCAATTAAAAGAAAGTAACTATAGTCATGCAGAAGCAGCAGATGCAAAGCCTGCAGGACCACTTGAAGACATTAGCAAGGATGGTTAAGATCTGCCTGCAGGTAACACCTAAGTGGAGCTGCCTATACGTGAACAAGGTGACTAAGGTTGTAAGTGTGGAGTGGGTTGAACAGCTATTGAGACTCCACCTGCAATAGGAGCTCCATCACTCCGTATGCAGGCACACACAGAAGTACTCAAGTTTAGGCATCTTAAGGCTGGTAAGGTATCTGCAGTCTCAAGAGCAGGACTGACTGCACCAGGGACCTTAAGGCACCATGGGTGGTTCGAAGCAGCAGCCTGAATTAGCCATCTGTGCCAGGTAACCTCGTAACAAATACGCCTCCCTACTGAGGAAGAGCAGAGCAGCCAAGCCATTCTGCAGAGCACTTCACAGAAACAGTTTCCAGGCAACCTCTCACTCCAGAACTGTTCCAAGTACAGTGACCCCAGTTTGAGAGTCTAACTGCAAACATTTCACAATGAGACCACGCTCTGTGCTGCACAGCAGTTGGAGAGGCTGCTACACAACAGAACTGTGCCCTGTCATGAGGGAGTAAGTGCAAAGGGAAAATATTGCAGTTAACTTCTGTACTCAGTCTCTACTTGCCTTCTGTGTGCCTATCACAACAGCTGTAAAATACTGCCAGAAGTAAACAGAATGCACATAGCATTTTGAACATGAGAACAGTCAGAGACTGAAGTTGGAAGCACATACCAAAAGATCTCTCCCTCCTACCAAACAGTTCTGCTGACACGTCCATCCAGAACAGCGTTAAGGCACCAAGATTTAAAGGTGAATTCACAAGGCTTGTGTTGACTGCCAAGACTTAGGCATCCTTCTGGGCTGAGCCATGTTTGCAATTGTGAAATCCTTGTTTGGAAAAGCACAGCATCCTCCTTACATACACAGCAGCAGTACTTTGTGCAGGGCAACAAGCTTGGTAGACAATGCAGAGCATGTGCTCTGCCTGGGGTAGAGGAGCTGTTCCTGTTCAGTTGACCACCAATGCAGTCTTACACCACTTTCAAAAGCAATCTAAAATACTGATGTGCAGACAGGTAGCCCCTTCTCAGGGTTAATCCTCTTACAGTAGGGGACAGTCCACAACTTAATGACCTCAAGTTATGCTCCTTCATCTGCAGCACTGCTCCTGAAAGCAATTACAAGATGATGGGAACAGAGACCCAAGTGATACTGAGGGCAAGATCTGAGCTTTGCTGCCAGGTGGCGGCAGCAGCAGCATGCCTGATGCCGCTGTTCAAGCCTGCCAGCAGCAACTGAGTGCTCTGCAAGTCCAGTTGTGTTTCCATTTACGCTTCTAGTTTGGACACTGGCTCTATTCATAGCAGGGACTACACAACAGAGCATGTTCTTGAAATACAAAGTAATTGAAAGGTTCCAGAAGAGCTACCACAGTCGTCATCAATCCAAAACACATGGATTTCTGCACAATTGATCGTTTTATTGGAATCTGTTAAAAGATGTTTGTTCAGATGACCTGTTGAGCAGGCAGTTATGCTGCTTCTCTTCACTGCATACACACTGAGCAAGTCTCCAAGCAATACATAAATACTATTTTGTCCGACTCCATACCTATGCACCTTGACTACAAAAAGCAGCTTCTCCTCAACAGAAGTTACATCCATGGGACCAATATTCATTTCTTCTAGCTATAACTTGTACCAAAATCCATACCAATAATCACAGGTTAACTACATCAATACATGTAACAGCTTTAACAGTTAAAAAAAGTAAGAAAGTTAAATACTGCAACAGCTTAGGCACATACTGCATTTAAATGACACAAAGTCTACTGACCTAGAAGACAATGACAGTCACCAAAACAACACACAGAAGCAATGTCAACAGCCAGTACTTGTCTTAGCATTTCAGAGTTCCTCTTTTCCCTTCAAATAAAGAAGGGTTGTACACATCTTGAAGGTGAACTTAGGTATCAGTAACCTTACAGCAACACTGATCCTGGCATTTTAAGGCTGAATGAAGAGACAGACAAAGCTGCAGGCCACAAAGTACATATGGCATCTGTGAGTTTGAGGAGCCAATGTTTACTACAGCATAGGATCCTTGTTCAAGGTAAGTTAACCCTAACAGTAGCATTAATTGGCAATGTTTGAATTCAGTAGAAAATGTCACAGTACCCACTAAACCAAAACAAGCTCTGTTCTTAAAGTGTTAATTTCATTAGCTATGATGAAGGCTAGGGTGATATTTTAAAATCAAACACCTTTGTGAAGTGAAAAAGCTGACCTATCCTTGTTCTCCAGACATAGGAATCAAGTTACAGGTGTTCAGCAGTCAAAGGCTGGTATTTCAGCCAGCATTTGAGTTTTTAACCCAAGGGCAGGTTAAAATAAACCTGCATACAATGCAACATATCTAAAATAGCTGCAATGATGAGAGATAAATTAGTTGTCACTCCCTGCTTCTTAAGGTTACAAGCCAAACAACTTCAGCAACACAAGTTACAGCCAATCTTTTCAGTTCAAATTTGACCATTACAACCCAGAGAGACCAGAGATTGCCCTGTGATAGTATTCTGGACTGTAAGAACATGCATATACCAGCTGTCCAGAAATAGACCTAATAAAGAAGTTGCCAGAAAAAGCCATTAAACATACACATGCATGCCAATTAGTTTCCCAACTAAAAGACTATTTACAAGCCATATTTAATTTCAAGGTTTTAAACTCAACTTAGGAGTTCAAGTGCAAGTTATCCAGTTTGTGACCATTTGAAATAGCCAAAGTGAATAAGTGCAAATTACAAAGCCACAAAGAGGGTAGCAATGACTTCTCTCCAGATGGAAATTTATTTCCCAGGTAAGTTAACAGCAAATGGGTGGACGCCCATGAAGGACATGCAAACAGTCTTGACCAAGACCACTGACTTATGAAAAGTGTGAAAGTTTCTTCATACAGCAATCTGAAGTTCTCCACAAGGTTACCTGGTGTCTTAATGCATGTTGTAATGTATTATTGCCCTACAAATTGTTACCATACGTAAGATATGATTAAGCTGTAACAATCTCAGGTATTGATTATGGCTTCAACCTGCATTGAAAGTCAACATGTAAGACAAATATCCTGAAGTGAATGACATTGTTGATATGAAAGTCAGACAACTTTGTTACACTGTAGACTTACTTGAAGTGACCTTCTGCTTAGAAGAAACAATGGACAACATATTCACAAATAACCAGACCTACTTTGCAAGAATTAGCCCTGTAAGAATTTTTACTCATCCTTTTAAAGATACTGAGTAGATATTTACAGATATTTGTAACCAGGCTGTTGATCCTCAACAGCCAGATCTTCAATAGTTAAATTCTTCATCCTCCTTCCCTCCCTCATCCAAGTTTGCCAAATTCAAGACATTGTTGTAGCAGCATTCATAAAAATCAATAGTGCAAAGTTACTACAGAAACCTCTTTTGTCCCCCAATCTGCGACATCCTCTTCAACTTTGTATTAGGTCAATAGCACTTCCCATGTGGTTAGAGCTCTGGGGGGAAAGAGGGAACAATAGATATGCTGAATCTAGCAAGAAGCCAATTTGTTTGCTGAGGGTTTTTGGGGGAGGGTTATTGTTGGGTGGTTGCTTTTTGACTCGCTGCTCATACTGGCCATTGTTACAACTTTGGTAACTAGTTCCCTCCATGCAATTCACAGTTCCTCATTTTGACATGCACTAATCATATGTGAGTTGAACTGCACTACAATAATAGTCATGTCATCTCTATACATCCGAGCCAGCTCCTCTGGAAGGCTAAGCATCTTGCAGAGTCGCTCGTGATCCACAGTGCCGAACTCGTTGTTACCCACCGCGTGACGGATCAGGTGAGTTGCTACGTTCTGATCTTCAAACACTGAGGAGAACCTTGCCCTCCTTTCTGCTAAGAGACCATGCATCTGTCCCAGAGTTACCTTGTAGCCACCAACAGCTATTGGCTCCTGATGGTGAACACCAGTGAGGTACTCCCCCACAATTCGAGCCACATCTTGCCTGTGCATCGTCTCCCACAGCCCATCTGTGGCCAAAACCAGGAATTTATCCTGTGGCCGCAATTTGTGATAGATGACTTCTGGCTCTGCTGTGAGGTAAGGAGGAGTGTGATAATTTGGAGGGATAAACTTTGTATATTCGTTGTCATTCAGCTGATCTGGGCCAGATTCTATCACCCTTTTCTGTAGTTCAATACTCCATTTAAACTTCACATCACCAAAAGCTCTGAAAGGCATCAAGAGACCTAAGAGACGATCTTGTTTCACAAGATTCTTCTCTTCAGACTTCGGGTGCTCCGTTTTCACACGTTCCACTTCACGTTCATTTTGTGCATTGTGGTCATAGGACAGGTTAAGTGCAGACCAAGATCCATCTTCTTCCTGAACCCCAAGCATTGCCCTACTGTCACCCGTGTTTGCAACGTGCAAGTCAACACCATCCACGTGGGCCACACAGGCAGTCGCCCCAGAAAATGCTACTCGCAGTACCAGGTAGTTGAGAAAAGAATTTGGATCTCCTACTTGAGCCTCCAAAGAAATATCATTATCAAGCCTCTTAAAAGCATTAATTAAAGCTTCTTTCACATCAGTAGCCTCTCCACTGTTGAGATCAATGAGCTCCTGCCAGTAAGTTCTTAGACTATTGAAATAAAGCTTAGAAGCTTCTTTGCTAAAATAATCATTAGGATGCTTGTGCCATTGTAAAATAGGCAACAGAGCTCTGCCACTTTCCACAGCATTTTCTATTTCAAGTAAAGTCTCATGAGGTAACAAGGAGACAGCAATGTAGTAGAAGAGTCTTTCACTGACAGCTTGAGCACAAGCACAACCTGCATGGCCATCAAACACACCCAGAAGCATCCCTCTGGTCTGTAAGCAAGTGGCAGCGCTCCTCCGGTCTTCTATTGGAGCATTAGCAGGTAACTGGTTGCTATCAAAGCCAAGGACAGAGCTCACATTTTTACCATCAAATTCTGGGACTTTGAAGCTGTATTCATTGGCCTTCAGAATGCTATTGACCTGGGGAGGAGTGAGGTAAAACCTCTGTGTTGTAGAAGCATAATCCCTCGTGTGAAAAAAGTAATTGAAGTCCTCCTTTGGCCTACAAAGCGCCGCAAATTTCTTCTGAGGTGCACATCTGAAGTGACTGTGAGCAAAGTGAGATGACAAACAGCAGAGGTGTCTGTGGTGGCAGTAGCACACAGTGCTGCATAGTCTGCTAATCTCACAGTTACGAATCAGTGGGTACAGATGAGCTGGTGCTGGCATGGCATCAGACAACAACGGCAGCCTGGAGCTTCGTACTGGAATTGCTGAAAGACAAGAGAACAACTACGCTTAGGGGGACAGCAAACACATTTTTCCCAGAACTCTGTGTTAAGACATTTACAGCCCCCTACAAAAGTTGCTTATTATACAAAGTTCAAAACTTCACAGGTCTTGAGAAAAAGGCATTAAGAGGTAATTTTTATAGACACTACACAGGGTTGTAACAAAAGCTACACCATTCTCAAGTTCAGCACAGATAAAGTAGTTCTTATATCCAGTCAAACAGCAGGCATCATCCAGACACAAAGCAGCTTCAAATACAGATTAAGACAACAGTTAGCATGGAGCATTCTACATCTTCCACAAGACTTAGAGTTATGTACTCATTTCCCAGCAGACAAAGCCAGATGTGGCACGGAAGGGAGAAAGCTGCCTTTACAAGGGTGAAGAGAAAACATCTCACAGCAAGATTCAAGTAACAGCTTTGAGATGACATACGACTGGATTTAAGATGGCTTAGATGATAAAGACAAGCAGTGGGTCACAGACAGCAGATACTCTTAAGGCAATCATGAGTCAATAGCAGATTTTTTCTTCTCCTCCCTTTCACATGTAAAACTTGAAGCTTCCATGGCACCATGGTGTACACATACAACAGCCACAGCAGCCTAGGCAGCAATTTTTAGCTTATCAGATAAAAATACAAGAGGTAAAAAACAGATTAATCTCTCCTCAGATCGGTTATTATGATTATAAATTGCTCAAATATTAGGATTATAAATTGCTCAAAAAAGCTACTCAGTTCAAGGACTACAGGAAGATGTATTTGCTTGCCTCACCTGTAAAGCTCTGCACAGTCTAAAGCTAGTTCAGTGTTAAGATAAACTACTAACTTTTGTAAGAGAAAAGCATCCTACTACTTTTCACCACAATTAAAAAGTTCTCTTTCAGTTTTTTCATTCCTCTGGAGAAAGACTAATCTAACATTCTCTTCCTTGTCCCCATTTACATACCCAGTCACAGAACTAGTGTGAGTGCCAACAAGTCTTTTACAATGCCGTGCTTGAGAAAGCAATTCCATAGTGGAAAACAAGTTGAACTGTGCCTTCCATGAAGTACACCCTGTTAAAGGGAATTCAGTCTTGTCAAGTTTCATCATAAAAAGCTTCTCAGAGATCATTACAAATTATCTTGTACAAGGCTTAGTGCAGTCTAAAGCCCCAGTCTAGCAGCACTGCTGTACCTCAGATTGAATCGTTCTACTGACCAACTAGATACTGCTGTGCAAGGTGCTTCAGTCACTACATTTCTTATAATTTAAGCCAAGCAGGTGTATCAGTATTTCAAATGAGACAACCCCTATAAAACATGCAATACCCCCTAACACTCAGTCTAAAGGATCAAGCAGCATAGGAAGAATTTGCATTCTGCAATCACCCCATTCTATAAGCTTTCCATAGCTCCTGATATGGGATTCTCATCACCTGGATCAGGTGAGAAATGTCTGGAAATACATGAAGCTTCACTCCATTCTCTGTGTTGCAAGGGAAGGAAGCAAGTCAGTGCTTTCACTCCAGGCCTGCTTGTTCTCCTTAAGTAACCAGGAGTGGTGCCTGTCTCTGTTACAAGATACCATATGCTGAAAGCAAAGCAGAACTCATGTTTGTATCACTCTACTGGCTTCCTAGTAGGAACCAGTGACTGTCAGCATTGACTTACATTGGCAAGAATTCTTGTTCGCTTCTCCCACCAACTGCTATGATAGCCAAACAGGGCAGCTTTCTATTGTTCAACTGCAAGCAACAGCTCTAGCTGTAGTTCTGCAGACCACAGCCAGCTGTCCAGACACTCAGCAGCAGTGCATTTGTTTGAACTTCTATATGCATGCTAAATTTATGTTAGGTTCCCACAAAGTCTCCTTCTCTAGCCCAGGCTTTACATGTATATGGCATGGCAGAAGTAGACAACAGCTCAGCACACAGACTTCTATTCACTTTTAATTGTAAGACAGCTATTTTGGTAACAGTTAATTTCTTCACATACTTCAAAGCAACAATTCTGCTCACGGAATTGTACTGTTAGAGATATGCCTAGCCTACAGCACCTTGGATTTGGTGATGGCTTGCTGTTAGACCCCAACTGAATGAAGTTCTCTTGACTGCTAAGCATTTGTTCTCAGTGCCGACCCACATGTGGTGCCACAAGCGTTCTGACAATTTTGCTGTGATCCACAGTGAAGCAAAAATAACAAGTGTACTGCTGTTACAGTGGTTCTGCAGTGCCACCACCAAGTATTTTGCTGATATTTTTTAAGTTTATCAGATATTACATCAAAGCCAAGAGGAAGCAGAAGTCAGCCTCAAATTTTCCATGGCCTGCATCCTTCACAGTAGATCCATGTCATCTTAAAACACCAGTCTGCTTCACATTCCAGATTTAATAAGTCCTGGTTCATGTAAGTAAATGAGAAATTCCAAGTTTGCCAACTTGAAGCGAAATTATCCTAAGTCCCCTTACTTATCCCCACTAACATGGATGCCCCAAATATAACCAGACACCCCAAGCAGTCCTTAATTACTTCAAGATCACCACTTCATTATGGCTGATCAAGAGATGGCAGCAAACAGAGAGATTGAGAAGAAATTTTAAAATCAATTCAAGATTTCTCACGAGATTAGATTCGACAGTATTAAACACTTCTCCAAGCCCAGAACTGAGTAAAAACCCTACTTTTCAGTCTACAAATGTAATATTGGTGAGCAATTTATAGCCAATGTATGGATTTTACAGTACTACACTGATAAAATAGAAAAAAAATCCTTTCACGAACAGCCTACTAAGGCAAATTGATGCTGCACAGGCAAGGTCCTCCAGAAACACCTGCCAAGTGGCTTCAGATCAAACCACTTACCCAGGTGTCTTTCAAACACTTGACAGACCTCAACATTGGAATCAGCCTGCTGGAGAGGAGGGGAGGAGGAGGAGGAGGAGGAACAAGACACATGCAGCACAAGCACAACCGTTAATTCTTCCCTCCGGCCAGGCCTCAGCCCTCAGACACGTCCCCGCCTACCAACCCCTTCCCCGGGATCCCTCCGACCCCCGAGCCCGGCGCTCCGGCGCGTACCGGTGCGGGATACATACCGATCCGCCTGGGCCCAGGGCACACACACATTCTCCTGTCACAACAAGAAGCCGCCAACATCCACAAAGCAGAAGCCCGGGACGGGGAAGAAGCAAGGCAGAGAGTTTGTTAGAGAAGACGGCGAGCTCCTACACGGCAAGCGACGACAGAGAAGGAGACACGCACACACGCTGCCTGTCTGCGAGCGACCGGAGCTGCTGCCACCAGCCCAGCGGTGGTGGCGAGCCAGCCCCGCAGCAGCGCGCCTGGCGCAGCCCGCAGAGCTTGGCAGCCAGCGTCCACACCCGCCTCTCCGCTAGGCACGGCGCCCCACGCCGGCCCCCTTCTTCCTTCTGGCAGAGGCGAGCTGCTGCTCTCACTCACCATGGGCAGGGCCCACCCGCGGGCGCTGGGCGTCGCCACAGCGGAGACTGATTACCCCCTCAGACGCCGAGCGGCCCCGACATGGCCGCCCCACCCCACCCCCACCCCCCAAGCTCCAGCACGACCCCTTCTTCCTTCCCTCCGTCCCGGCCCGCGCGGGCACAGACCTGGCCCCTTCCCGAACGGCTCAGCCCCGTCCCCCGGGTAGAACAGGGAAGCGGCTCCAGGGACCGAACGGCCCGCGACGCACGCTCGCACACCCCCACCACTCCCTGCGCGCAAACCGCCGCCACCACCACTCCGCCTGCGGCCGCCGCGCAGTGCCTTATATAGACCCCGCGGGCCAGGACGCGCCGCCCATTGGCTGCTGAGGAGGGCAAGGAGAGCACGTGACGCGGAGGCTCGGCGGCGGCTGAGGAAAAATGGGGGCGTTGCGTGCGTGCGCGCGCATTGCGCGAGGGCGGGAAGGCGCGAACGCGGTGGGGGCGTGTGCGTGAGGGGAGCGCCGCGGCAGCCCCGCGTTCGTCTCTCCGCCGCGTTGCTGCAGGAGCGGACTGAAACTGCCCACTCCCTGCTTCAGTGTGGGAAGCCTGGGGGGATACGGGCCCCGCCGCTGTCCTGAGGGAGGGTGGGCGGCTGAGGCGCGGCGAGCGCGCGCTGCGCTGTGACGCTCGCCGGGCCGCCAACCCTGCCGTCGCCTCCTTCTCCTCCTCATCATCCCAGGGACTGAGGCAGAGGTGAGGGCTGTGACGCCGGCGTCTGGCAGCTCCTCCCCGAGCGCTACGCGGATGTCACAGGTGGTTAGCAGCGATTCGCGCTGAAAACGGGACAAGCGGCCTCTTGCTGACAGCTGACACTCGAGGAACTGAAGGGAAAGCCGTGGTGACTCGTCCTGCAAGTGCGGCCTTGCTATGGAGTCACCGGTATAGCAACCTGCCTCCCCCCATGCACCTTTGATGGGAGCCAGAGTCATTTGACTTCTGCCTGTTAAGGAGACTGAAAAGAAAATGCTTCCAGTAGGGCCTATTATTGACTTAGAGTTAATTTTAAAGAGTGGTAAATAGGGAGGAGGGTTCCCTTTAAACGCTGGGTGAAGTGCCTTTAGCAGT
This sequence comes from Indicator indicator, assembly GCF_027791375.1. Classification (NCBI taxonomy): domain Eukaryota; kingdom Metazoa; phylum Chordata; class Aves; order Piciformes; family Indicatoridae; genus Indicator; species Indicator indicator. The sequence goes on from NC_072021.1 coordinate 5,442,013, forward strand.
CCCGAAGCACATGAACCCTTCAGGAGACCGCTCAAGCCGGTACTGCAACCTGAGGGGGTTTGTCGATGTGTGTATTTTTTGTTTGCTTCCTGGTGTTCTGCTCCGCACCAGAATCACTCCAGGCAAAGCAGTCTGCCACAGACTGCAAACAGTCAGGGAGCTCTCTGCCCTGTGTTTCTGAGAAAGCCACGTTTGGTGCTGCTGCCAGCACGGAATGGTTTAAGGGCAGAGGCTACCAAGGAGCTGCCCTTCCCCAGGAAAGCAGCAACTATGGTCCCTGCTAGTGTGGCAGGAGCCCAGCCTCCCCTCCTATCATTTCTTACCCCTCTCTTAGATGCAATCCTGTTTCACAACTCTGGGGCAACATTCAGTTTTGCATAGTCTTTTGAGATAACTTTGATCCAGCCTTGTTCTTCATGTAAATTTTTGAATATGGAGAGTACAGAAATTCAGCAGTGTTTGGATTTCCTTGATCATCTCTTTCCCTGTTTATAGATGCATGTGCACTCATGCCTTTCTATTTTCAGGGTGGCTGAGATGCCCACTTTACTGTGTGGTGTTGGCAGATGTTTAGCTGCCCTGTGAAGTCTTACAGTTAGCATTCATTTGGTAGCTGTAACAAAGCATAGCTTTTCACTAGATTTGCATCTTTATAATCTTTATTGTGTTTACAGCTGTATGCTGAAACCAGTAGAGGGAAAAAAAACAGGAAAATCTGTGCTTAGGGATGAGAAGACTCAAGAGGTCTACTTGGGATAGAAGAGAGTGGAAAGTACTGCCCTGTGATCCTCTACCTGAAAACTTGCTAGAAAGGCAATATGATGGCATCCTTGAAAATGCAAGTCTTCCCTGGTAGTACTTGAAAGCACAAAGTATTCAAATGCTCATCTATTGGTGTTCTGGGTGACTTTTGTGGCATTTATTTATATATATGGAACATTATGTCATCTTCTCTGTGAGGCTTCTTTTAGAATAAAACAAGATTACAAACAGAAGTGCCTGACAGACACCATTGCACATGAAAGACTTTGCTAAATGGGATGGAAGATGAATAATTTACATTCCTCTTTAACAGTAACAGGTGGTTAGAAATACATTGTCAGATACACAGAAATGGATTGGGATGATGTCACCACTGATCACCTATTTGTGGTTGGAAGTACAGGGTTCATAAAGTGAATTCATGTTTGACGTCTAAATAGATTGGCTATGGAGAAAAAAGCAAACCAACAAAACCCCCCAAACAAACTCAAAGTAAACATTTCCTCCCTCCCTCCCCCAAATAATTAGCATTTAGGACTTTGGGTCTTCAGAGCATCTTGTGACCATTAGTTCAGCTCCCTGTGACATGCTGTGAAATTGTGGAAGGTTAGTTTATTTATTTCATTAACCTCTTCTTGATTTAAGGCCAGAAGAGGAGCTACTTCTAGAGCTGGTACTGGAAGCTGTCTCCATGTCTCACAGTAGGCTATTGATACCCCATGTCTCTTAGGTGTCCCTGCTCATGGCAGGGGGTTAGAACTAGAAGATCTTTAAAAGTCCCTTCCAACCCAAACCATTCTATGGTTCTTTGAACAAAATACAGAATTTGAAAATGAGAAGAGATTTGGGCTTTAGCAGCCCCAAATAAATCTCATAAACAAAAACCAAAAATCCTAAAACTTAGCTGACCTTTTGCTCCTGAAGCTGATGTAAATTTGCTGGTGTGCCAGAATTTGGGTGTTGCACACTGACTGGAAATTCAGATTTTCCTTTTGTTTGCCTTGCTGCTGCCAAGACCTTTTTGTGCACTTTGAGCAACAGTGCATTTTTGCTGATCCTGAGGAACAAAAACGATTTTAATGAACAAAAGAGCAAGTTCTTCCCTGTTTAACATTTTGCACCGAGGCTTGATGGAAAGGCAATTACTTGTAACTGCCTCCAGCAAGGTGAAATCTGTCCGTTTCCCTGGATGAAAGGGCTGTCATCTGCCTGTAACAAAAGGCATCGTTTGTGTCTGCTGTGCTGCTGCCGACATTCTGCATTGCAGAGCCGTAGACGGCTTTGGTTAGCACCGCAGCTGAAGTGCTGCAGCACTTACCTTAAAGCTTTCCACACAGGCTTCCAGAGGAACTCCATTACACATCACCCAAATCCAGTTTCATTTTAAATCAAGCGTTTATTAGTTTAAATAAGTTCTTGTGTCTAATGTATCAATATTTTATTGGCTCAATTTTACTGAAAACCAGCTGAGGAGTGCAGGGTAATACTTTAGCTGACTGTGTATTCCCTGATTGCTTCACATTTTTATGGTGTCTTTGCACACAGTGTTGCAGAAATGCCATTTTGCTCCTGTGCCTGCTGGGAAGACCAGTCCCTCCAAAAACCTGTCTCAATTTCCACTTGGCATGCTGCCACGCTAGCCTGGAACAGAAAAAAAGAAGGCATAAAAGAGTTGTACAGGTTTTGAAAGCAGAAAGAAAAGCCTAACAAAGGGAAAAACGAGGAAGAGAAGCACGCCGTGTACTGAACAAACCAGAAGGAAGGACAAGACAACTGTCCTCTCTCCCCTCCTGGAAGCATTGCAGCAGCAGAGACAGCAATGCAAGTCTGCTGTTCCACAGAGCAGTCATTTATTTTTAGCAGAAATCAGGAGCCCTACATGGAAAAAATAAACGTGTCAGTAGAGCTCCAAGTGGAAGGAGTACCTGCAGACAGCCATGGCCTCTGATCCCCAGGGGAAGCTTCTGCTTGTACATTCACCTCCCTGAGGCCAGATTGGATGAAGCCTTGGACAACCAAGGGAGAAGTCCCTGCCCATGGCCCTGCCCAAGGTTGGAGCAGATGATCTCTGGAGTCCCTTCCAGCTTGAGCCGTTCTCTGATTCCATGTATTCTGCTGCCCTCTCAGGGAGCCTTTGTGGTGAGTGGTGCATTCATCCTCCTCAAACACAGCTGGCTTCAAGTTCTGCAATGAGCCCTGCAAAAGGTGACTTTTAAAGAGCATCTCTGAGGAGTATCACTCTTAGAGTGAACCAGCAGCACTGAGCTGCATGGACTGGTCTCTCCCCTGCCCTTTCTGGAAAGGAGGCCCTTGGTGACTCACAGAAACATCCTGCTTTCAAAGGGTGTATTGCTGTCACTGTGGGACCCTGGAACAGTTTATTTTGTCCCCTCCCTGGAGACCCTTTGTATCTTCACTTCCAGTTCCTTTCTGAAATGAAGCAATGAGTCTATCTTCATTCAGCAGTTGGGATCCAGCTTCCTAGAATCACAGAGCAATTGAGGTGAGAGAAGACCTCTGGAGGTATCACAGAATCGCAGTATATTAGGGGTTGGAAGGGACCTCAAGAGATCATCAAGTCCAAACCCCCTGCCAGAGCAGCATCACCCAGGGGAGTCTGCACAGGAATGCATCCAGGTGGGGTTGGAAATTCTGCAGAAAAGGAGACTCCACAACCTCTCTGGGCAGCCTGCTCCAGGGTTCTGTCACCCTCACTGTAAAGAAGTTTCTCCTCATCCTGAAGTGAAATGGATTCCAAGTTCAAGTTTGAACCTATTGTTCCCTGTCATTACTGTGCACCACCCAAAAGAGCCTGGCCCCCTCCCCTTGACACCCACCCCTCAGCTATTGATAGACATTGATCAGATCCCTCTGAGCCATCTCCTCTCCAGACTAAACAGCCCCAGGGCTCTCAGTCTCTCTTCACAGGGGAGATGCTCAACTCCCCTAAGCATCCTCCTGGCTCTCCCTTGGACTCTTTCCAGCAGGTCTCTGTCTCTCTTGACCTGGGGAACTGGACACAGGATTGCAGGTGTGGTCTCAGCAGGGCAGAGCAGAGGGACAGGAGCACCTCCCTAGCCCTGCTGGACACCTTTCTTGCTGCACCCCAGGATCCCATTGGCTCTCTTGGCCACAAGGGCACATTGCTGTCCCATGCAGAACTTGCTGTCCACCAGCACTCCAAGGTCTTTCTCTGTGGAGCTGCTTTGCAGCAGGGCAGCCTCTAACCTGTCCTGCTGCCTGCTGTTGTTCCTCCCCAGATGCAGAACCCTGCACTTGTCCTTATTGAACTTCATGAGTTTTGCCTCCACCCAGCTCTCAGCCTGTCCTGGTCACCTTGGATGGCATATAGCCCAGCTTCCTGCTCAAAGCAGGGCCGACTTCAAAGCTAGGTCAAGTTTTTCATGACTTGCCCAGCCCCATGTTGAACATCTCTGAGGACTGGGTCACCCCAGGCTACCTGGGACCCAGTTCCAGTGCTTTACTGCTTTAGCTGTGAAGATTTTTTCCCTTGTAGGTAATGAGTAATTTTCTTGCTCAGTTTGCATCTGTTGCCTCTTGCCCCTCAGGACTTCTTTGCACCATCCATTTATATATGCCTCAAATCTCACTAGCAGAGAACTGAATTAACGTTTTGTGCTTGGTAGGAGTTGTGCAGTAGCTTGCACCCTTCACCTGGGTTGCTTATTCAGGCTGTGGTACCCATTTTGAGCATTTTGTCAACTGAAGAAGTAAAGGAAATCCTGTGGTGAATTTTTAGTGAAAAATGATTTTTTTCAAGCTTCAAGAAGGATGCAACATTATCAGTGGCTGTGCTATGAGGAAGCAGTTTCAGGACATCTGGAGGCTGGCTCCAACAATTATCTCAGCTCTGAAGAAGCTGATCCCTTCTCCATCTGTAGTTCATCATGTGCATTTTTCAGGTTTGTTTGTTACAGTCCCTTCTAAAATGTAACTACATTTGCAGCTCTGGTGGCTGCCCTGCAAAACAGTCAGTAGACTCCAGGGGATGTAGAGGAGATTAAGGTTGGGGGAGTGGAATCTGCCTGTGCTGGCCCAGAATGAGAAAAGCTTACACTTCACACTAAACAAAATACTTCTTTTGCCTAATGCTGCTGGAACAATGATATCCTGGGTTCGTCTTATCATGTGTGATGCTTCTGAAATTGGAGATTGTTCAGAGACTGTGGGTACAGATTTTGTCTTTACTTGAGATCCCTGAAGTCAAGAGATGGAAAGCCAGTGAATGGTCTGTAGAAACAGCTGGCTAACTCGAGCTGAGGTCTTGCCAGGCAAATGTGGATGTTACAGAATGGTAATTCCAGCAGCAGCAAGGAAGAGCAGCCAGACTGGTGTTACCTGCCTAGCGTGAGGCTGTACTTTGGAGTGGAAAGTGGTTATGGAAGAGAAAATGAGAAGTTTCAATTTAGAACCAAGATCAGACTCTGACCCAGTCTCTTAGATGTCTCGGGGCCTGGGGTTAGATCAGGTCTCATTTCCACTTGTGTCAAGGAAGTTTAGAAAGAGCAGCAGAGAAAAGTGGCCTCCTTCTCACTCCTATTTATTTTCCTGCAGTTTACCCTTGCCTAAATATTGGGAAAATAAACCCCAGCTGTATCCTTTGGGGTTTGAGATTGGTAGTTGATGATAAAAATAGAAGCATTTGTTATTTGTTTTCTGTGGAAGAAAGATGAGTTGGGCTACTGTTTTCCTTGGTTAATAAATAGAGATATTCTCTCAAGTGAACCCACCTACATAAATATTTACTCTTTGCTTTTTATTGCTATATGTTTGGTTTATATTTTTAAACACCAAAAATGCATTAGTTCTACCCTCTTACATTCAGTGTTGTCTGCCCGTTCCTGGGCAGTGTGCTTCTCAAAGCAAGGAAAACACTTTCCTGGTGGCTTGGAAAGGACTTGGCTTGGTCTAGCCACAGATAAATAATTGAGAATGCAATCTAACCAGCGCTATAGAATAATTTTTAAAGGTCCAGTAAATGATTCTGGTTTTGCAGGTAGCTGCCCTGAGCAGAAAGTTCCAGAGTCCCAGCTGCTGCCTCTGAGCTAAGGCACGGTGGAGTGCTGTGTGGGTTGGGTACCTTGTGCTCGCTGCTGGGCACAGGATCACCCTCACCTCAGCTGACCTGCAGTTGGACTGAAACAGAACTCCCCCAGGGAAACTGGCAACGTGGGCTGAAGGTGAAAGTGACACCAGCCTATTGCAGGGAATCAGCTTTATCCACTATGGCTGTCCAGAGTAAGAGGGGGACCAGCAGAAGGAGTGTCACGGTGAGTTACAAGAGAAGCTGGAGCTTTGTTTATGGTGTCCAGGAACTGGAGTGAGACACCTCCCTCTGAGAGCTCCTGTCCATCTCAGCAGAAAAAGCTGTGCTCCTCTGCCAGGCTTTTAATCAAGAGAGAAGGCTTGACTCTGATAGTTTCCAGCAGGCCAGCTTTAGGGCTGCCCTTCTTGTCCTGGGGAGTCTTTGGGAGGTCATTTAGGGATCTCCACTCTAGTTTTGGCCTGGATTGGCATCTGGGTGCTTTTCTTGGCTCTGGATTCCAGCCCAGAGCTGGATCTAGCTGCAAGTCCAAATTCCATTGCAAAAATCAGTGATGTCCCAGTAGCACAGGTCAGGGAGATGGTGCAAGACCAAAGGTTTCCTTCCCCAGAGGTAGGCAGTGCCTCTGAGGAACCTCCAAAAGATCTGGGAGTATCGGCAAGACATTCAGTAGGCATAAGGTGACTGCTGCCCTGCTTGTCTGGAGCTCATGGCATACGTTTCCTGTGGATGACTTAGGGCTTGCAAGTGAGCAGTCCAAGCACCTTACTCTTTCCTCATGATCATTTCACTCAGTGTGTTTCAGATGCCCTGGAGCACGTCCAGGTGGCAAGCTAAGTGTTTCAGAGTAGTATTTGGAGACAAAGGATCGTTGCTCCTACCAGTGTCCATACTAAACACTGGGACTGAACACCAGCCACACCAGGCTGTTTCTTTACAACTTCTCTGAACTTCAGATGCATCTCTGCAGCCTGCAGCTTTGTGTAAGTGCAGAGGTTTGTCCAGTTCGACTGGCTGTTATATAACCAGCCCTTTATTTCCTTTTTGCCTCTGATGATGTTATGTAGGCTGCCTTCTTAAATTTCAGCAACCCTGAGGCAGCCTGAGTCATGTGTATGAGGCTCTTTTTGCACTGTTGTGTAAGGTAGGGAGTTGCAAAGGTCATGGGAAGGAGTTATTTTAAAACTGAAACATGCTGGGCTCTATCCAGCTTAGAATAGCTGAGCACAGAAAGGCATTTACGTTTTAAATTACAGCTTTGGGTATCAAGGACTTGTTGACTTTTGTGTTTCTTCAGCAGGCTGCAGTGGCACACAATATTCCTGCTTCTTCTCTGTGTGTTGATGATATAATTATGCACTCAGACACGAGACAATGAATGAAATATTGACTTTGAGTGCTCAGAAAACAAATGCACTCACAAGTATTGTCATCATAGGCACAATCTTCATCCTTGCCAGTGCTCACAGCCATTAATCTCCCTTACCATTTGTGGCCATGGGCAAAGTGCCTACACCTAGTGCTTTGTTCCACCCAGAGGATGACTGGGTTGTGATGTGTCACTGTGCTCCTGTGCAACCTGGTTCAGTCTTAGCAGTGCCACTCAGGTGAAAGGTAAAGAACAGATAACCGTGGAGGTCCAGCAGGCAGGTCCTGCTCTGTCTCCTGCCTGGTTTAACCCACCCAGCTATACCCTCATTTATGAGAAGCTCTTTCGTGCTTCCTCCTTCGTGTCTCCTCCCAGGCCCTTTGAGTCACCACCCCATGCAAGAGTGCATCCAGCTGTACTTTAAAGTGGAACTGCTCTGAGCTGCCTGAAACGCACTTCTAAATTGGATCCTTTCACGGAGCAGTTCAGGGCAGGCCTGCAAAGGGCACTCAGCAGGGCCAGCAGCAGCCCCTGGCAGAAGGGATGGGCATTGCATCGGCCCCAGGGGTAAGGGAGGAGAGAGGAAGCAGGAGGAAATGTGGAGCCACACCCTGCGAGTGGTTTTTGTTCTCTCCGACAGCCTGTGCAGAGAGCCCAACATAATTTTGGCCGTTTGCAAAATGCCACACGTGCAATTGTAATTCACTTCCATTTTCATGCAGCTAAAAATGTAATCAGCCTGTGGTCACATCAGCTTTTGTTGACAACAGTAAGAAAAAGTGACAGAGAAAAAATGAATACATTGGCTTGATGTGAGAAAGTAGTTAAATGATTCTGAGTAGTGAAAAACAAAACACCAGTGCAATCCACCTCCCAAGGTACTGCACCAGTAGCACACAAATGAGTAATAGCATGTCCCATACAGGCTGGCAAGTGATACAGGCAGAAAGAGGTAGGCATGAGGTTCTGGAATCACAGAATCACAGAATGTTAGGGGCTGGAAGAGACCTCCAAAGCTCATCCAGTCCAACCCCCCTGCCAGAGCAGGAGCACCTAGAGCAGGTCACACAGGAACACATCCAGATGGGTTTGGAATATCTCCAGAAAGCTTCCACCACTGCCCCTTGTGCTGGCATTGGGCATCACCCAGCAGAGCCTGGCTCCAGCCTCTGGGCACTCACCCTGCACATCTTTATCAACAGCAATGAGGTCACCCTCAGGCTCTTCCTCTCCAAGCTACAGAGCCCTCAGCTCCCTCAGGCTCTCCTCATAAGGAAGATGTTCCACTCACACTTGTGCATGTAAGAGAGGAAGAATAAGCATCACAAATGAAGGATAGGAATGTGAAGGACACAGTAGAATGAGTTCAGGTACTTGACATTGAAAGCAAAGAACACTGGGACAAATGCTTCCTGGAGAAGCCTTCATTGTGAGCACAGGTGGGCTCTTACTGTTTGCCTGCCTGCTTGCTGCTGTGTTCAGAAAAACAAGAACTTTGTACATATCTTTGGAAATAAAGGAAATGTGCACAGAATAATTCTTGAGTACACCCAGTACCAGCAAGTGGCTTGTGGTGATTGCTAAGATCATGTGGGAACAGCTATAAAAGCAGAGGTGGAATAAAGGAGAGCAGAGGCTGCACCAAGAGAAGCATAGCCAGCAGGGCCAGGGAGGTGATTCTCCCCCTCTGCTCCACTCTGGGGAGACCACACCTGGAGCTCTGTGTCCAGTTCTGGAGCCTTTATTATAAGAAGGATCTGAAGGTGCTGTCCAAAGAAGGGCCAGGAGGATGAGCAGAGGGCTGGAGCTGCTCTGCTCTGGAGACAGACTGAGAGAGTGGGGCTGTTCAGTCTGGAGAAGAGAAGGCTACCAGGAGATCTTCTTGTGGCCTTCCAGTATCTGAAGGGGGCTCCAAGAAAGCTGGGGAGGGACTTTTTTGGGGTGTCAGGGAGTGATAGGACTGGGGGGAATGGAGCAAAACTAGAAATGGGTAGAATCAGATTGGCTATTAGGAAGAAATTCTTCCCCATGAGGGTGGTGAGACACTGGAACAGGTTGCCCAGGGAGGTCATGGATGCCCCCTCCCTGGAGGAGTTCAAGGTCAGGTTGGTTGAAGCCTTGAGCCGGCAGAAGGTGTCCCTGCGCATGGCAGGGGGGTTGGAACTAGATGATCTCTAAGGTCCCTTCCAACCTAAACCACTCTAAGAATCTGTGAGTACAAGCTGGGCAGAGGGAGTGCACGTCTTGTGCACACAGGAGCCAGGGTGTATGGCTGTCTGGAAGCAGTCCCAAGCTGTTCACCAGGCAGATTTGCTAATCAAAACTCCACGTGGCTGAAGGACACAACACACTGACCTTTACTACACCCTGGGAGTGCTGCAGCAGCTTGAAATGACTGCTCCCACTGCTTGAGCCACAGAAGACTCTGCCAGCACTGGTGGAGATACTGTGCCTCTGAACAAAGCACCTTTTTCATATGTACTTTCCAGAGAGAGGGGAGGAATTCTCTCTGGTTCAACAGGGCTTTCAGATAGCCTTTTCAGATCACTACAGAGGCTTCATTCAGTTCTGCAGGCTCCAAATTAAATGGTAATGAAAACCAACACTCTTCTCATCTCTCCTGAGGCTCATCTGCTCTCTTATTTAGATGGCTGAGAAAAGTAAGAAAGCTCTTTGATAAAGGGTGCTTGAATGTGTCCAGAGAAGGGCAACAAAGCTGGGGAGGGGTCTGGAGCACAGCCCTGTGAGGAGAGGCTGAGGGAGCTGGGGGTGTTTAGCCTGGAGAAGAGGAGGCTCAGGGCAGACCTCATTGCTGTCTACAACTACCTGAAGGGAGGTTGTAGCCAGGTGGGGGTTGGGCTCTTCTCCCAGGCAAGCAGTGACAGAACAAGAGGACACAGTCTCAAGCTGAGCCAGGGGAGGTTTGGGCTGGATACTAGGAAGAAATTCTTCCCATAAAGAGAGATTGGCCATTGGAATGAGCTGCCCAGGGAGGTGGTGGAGTCACCATCCCTGGAAGTGTTTAAAGAGAGCCTGGATGAGGCACTCAGTGCCATGGTTTAGTTGATTAGATGGTGTTGGGTGAGAGGTTGCACTTGATGATCTCTGAGGTCTTTTCCAAGCTGGTTAATTCTGTGATTCTGTGATTCTGTGACTCAGAACTGCCCAACACCATTGCTGTTGGTTTGAGTCAGCCATGCTCATTTTCCAGCCACCTCCCAGACAGTTACCAGTAAAGTATCATTAGCTCTGAAGGGCATCCTTTGTCTTCCCAGGAGAAGCTGACAATTGGAGATCAGTAGAAATTACAGGCTGGTGTTTGGCACCCAGTGTCCTCCCCACAGCTGCACTGCCTGCCTGCCTGCCTGCCAGCAGCCCTCCAGAATGTGCCATCTTCCACTTGCTTGACCTGAGCTGGTTCAGGAGGATGGATGGCAGCAGTGCCAGAGAAGCAAACAGTTTTTTCTCTTTGCAGATTTCTCCTGCTTGGTTTCACAGCTCTCCTCTGGAGGAAAGGGAGCTTGTTGCCAGTTTCCAGGTGATGGCAGATTCAAGCAGTGGTCTTCAGATTAACAGGAGGCATTGCTTCCTTACTGAGGGTAAGGTATCCTTTCATTATTAGCATGCCAGAAACACACAGTCCTTGGAATTTTATACATCTTACCCAGTGACACATGCAAAAACAAACCAGCAAGGCCTGAATCTAGGAAAATCAATGGATTTGGGGCTTGCTAATATCTTTAAACCCTTGCAGACTCATAGAATCATAGAATTGTTAGGATTGGAAGGGACCTCAAGGATCAGCCACTTCCAACCCCCCTGCCATGACCAGGGACACCTCACACTACAGCAGGTTGCTCACAGCCACATCCAGCCTGGCTGCAAAAACCTCCAGGGATGAGGCTTCCACCACCTCCCTGGGCAACCTGTGCCAGTGTCTCACCACCCTCACAGGGAAGAATTTCTTCCTAACATCCAATCTGAATCTCCCCATTTCTAGAATAGAACAAAACTAGAAATGGGGAGATTCAGATTGGATGTTAGGAAGAAATTCTTCCTAATTGCTCCATTCCCCCCAGTCCTATCACTCCCTGACACCCTCAAAAGTCCCTCCCCAGCTTTTTTGTAGCCCCCTTCAGATCCTGGAAGGCCACAGGAAAATCTCCTTGGAGCCTTCTCTTCTCCAGACTGAACAGCCCCAACTCTCTCAGTCTGTCAGCCTGTAAGAGTGCAGAAAAGTCACAGCCATTCCAGAAAAGAAAAGTTCAAATATGTTAGGTTGCTGTTAGGCCTTCCTCAAAAAAACCCAACCAAAAAACCCAACCAAAACCCCCCACCACCAAAGAAATAAACAAACAAAAAACCCCAAAACAAACAACAAAAAGACAAACACAAACCAACCTAAAAAACCAAACCCCAGGTAACCCAACCGAACAAACCCAATAAAAGAGGCTAGTTGCAAATACTTAAGGATGACCTTTGAGAACAGACAAACCTCCAGGCCTCAAATGCCTGTAACCAGGAATGCCAGCCCTCTTGTGACCAGGGATTTTGTTTGTGAAGCAAGGAAAATCTGACTAAGGGAAAAGGGACTACAGCATGACTGAGCCTTTTCCCACTCTGTATCATTTCATAGACTCATAGCATTGTCAGGGTTGGAAGGGACCTGAAGGATCATCCAGTTCCAACCCCCTGCCATGGCCAGGGACACCTCACACTACAGCAGGTTGCTCACAGCCACATCCAGCCTGGCTGCAAAAACCTCCAGGGATGAGGCTTCCACCACCTCCCTGGGCAACCTGTGCCAGTCTCTCACCACCCTCATGGGGAAGAATTTCTTCCTAACATCCAATCTGAATCTACCCATTGCTAGAATGGTACAAAACCAGAAATGGGTAGATTCAGACTGGATGTTAGGAAGAAATTCTTCCCTGTGAGGGTGGTGAGATTTTTCCAGGGTCATTACTTAAGGCTGCCCTCACAGCACTCACCATGCCAGTCCCTGGTGTTTTCACCATTCTAGCATCCCTGCAGCAATCATTAACTCTGCCAAATCACCAGGTGTAACATGGTGTTGGTATGCAACATGTCCCTGACCCCCTTAGAGCTTCTGTGAGAAGAGTCCTGCCAGAAATCTGCCCATCCCTGTGCATGAGGAATTCCCTGGGTGCCACTCACCAGTCTTGTGTGGCTAAGGATTAGGTTAAGGCTTTGTCAAGCATAGCTGTGGTGCAGTTGTTTCCCTGTGGTGTGTGGATGTAGTGAATGTCCAAGTAAACACAGGATCTGGAGCATTCTTCCACTTCCCTTGGTTATATGACAGGTAAAACTCATTCACCAGCTGCCTATACCCAGGCTGCTACATCAGGTATCTAAAGAGGAAGGGTTTGGGTTTGGGTTTTGCAAATGATTATTTTCCTTCCTTGTGTTTTTTCATCTCTCAGATACTTTCTGCATCAGAAGAGCAGAGAGAAAATGCTGAATGAAGCAGAACTGAATGACAGGCTTGTGCCACGTGCCAGGGAGCAGCTGGTGAGTGAAGCACCTCCCTGGCAGCCCAGAACATCCCAGGAGCTGGATGTGGAGAGGAGGTTTAACTGTATTGATCCATTAGTTCTGGCTTGGTTTGTTTTCTGCCTCTAGCACACTACCCTCTTGTTCAAGCTCACATAAGGGGAGCACTGGAGTCTGTGGCAGCACAGTGAGCTGAGGCTGCTGATGCCAGCAAAAGTGGGAGGGAAAAACATACTTGTAAGTGGGAGGAGAATTTGGCCTGGTGCTGCCTTTTGATTTTATATAATCAAGGAAAACTAAAATATTGCACTGTGTCCACTGGGCCTCTCGATTCAAGAAAGATGTGGAGATGCTGGAATGTGTCCAGAGAAGGGCAGCAAGGCTGGGGAGGGGTCTGGAGCACAGCCCTGTGAGGAGAGGCTGAGGGAGCTGGGGGTGTTTAGCCTGGAGAAGAGGAGGCTCAGGGCAGACCTCATTGCTGTCTACAACTACCTGAAGGGAGGTTGTAGCCAGGAGGGGGTTGGGCTCTTCTCCCAGGCAAGCAGCACCAGAACAAGAGGACACAGTCTCAAGCTGTGCCAGGGGAGGTTTGGGCTGGATGCTAGGAAGAAAGAGAGATTGGCCATGGGAATGTGCTGCCCAGGGAGGTGGTGAGGTCACTGTCCCTGGAAGTGTTTAAAGAGAGCCTGGATGAGGCACTCAGTGCCATGGTTTAGTTGATTAGATGGTGTTGGGTGAGAGGTTGGACCTGATGATCTCTGAGGTCTTTTCCAAGCTGGTTAATTCTGTGATGCTGTGACAGCACCAGCTTTTAACAGCTGCACAATGACAGGGCACTGCATTAGGATTTGTGGTCATGTGGGGTTCATCTCTTCTTTATTTGGTCACCTCTCATCTTGAAATGTATCTCCCTTAACCCTCCTGGAAAGACCTGCCCCCTCTGTCAACAGGCAGAGGGGATGCAGAGGCAATGCCAAATGATGTGTGCAAGTGTGGACTTCTTAGGAAGTTGACTTGGTAGGAGCTCATGGCTTTGAAATGTGTGTAAGCCAGTGAGGTAGGCAGTTTGATTCAGGCTTGCTGACTGCACTCTTTTCCTACCCTCTCAGTTAAGTATGGTGAATGAAGGTTGCCATAGTTACAGCTGACTTCAGAAGTTAGCTCTGGGGTGTTGTGATTCCAGGTTCTTATCTCACTGCCCTTGCTGTGGTTGACTGAAAGCCAGGTTCCCATCTCTGGGATTCACTCTGCTGGAAAGGTGCTGCTCGTTCATTGTAAAATCCCGGAGGAAAGGTGAGAGGAGGGACATTTCCCATTCTCTTGTTTTCACCAACACTAGTGAGCAACATGGCACTTCCTGAGGCCAGGCTGCATACCTTCTGTGATTAACTTCACCTTGACTCTTGGAGCTTAGCCTGGCATTTGAATTCCCTGCAAACACATCCACCTTTGACTCCACAGCAACGCCTGTGGCTTGCTTTTGTCAGGGGCAGCTTGCATGTCAGCACCTGCAGCTGGGGAGGAATAACAGCAGCCAGCAGGGCAGGTTAGAGGCTGCCCTGCTGCAAAGCAGCTCCACAGGGAAAGACCTGGGAGTGCTGGTAGGTAGCAAGTTCTGCATGGGACAGCAATGTGCCCTTGTGGCCAAGAGAGCCAATGGGATCCTGGGGTGCAGCAAGAAAAGTGTGGCCAGCAGGGCTAGGGAGGTTCTGCTGCCCCTCTGCTCTGCCCTGCTGAGACCACAGCTGCAATCCTGTGTCCAGTTTGGGGCTCCCCAGCTCAAGAGAGACAGAGACCTGCTGGAGAGAGTCCAAGGGAGAGCCAGGAGGATGCTTAGGGGACTTGAGCATCTCCCTTGTGAAGAGAGACTGAGAGCCCTGGGGCTGTTTAGTGTGGAGAAGAGAAGGCTGAGAGGGATCTGATCAATGTCTATCAATAGCTGAGGGGTGGGGGTCAAGGGGAGGGGGCCAGGCTCTTTTGGGTGGTGCACAGCAATAAGCCAAGAAGCAACAGGTACAAGCTTGAACAGGGAAGGTTTCACCTCAAGATGAGGAGAAATTTCTTCACTGAGGGTGACAGAGCACTGGAGCAGGCTGTCCAGAGAGGTTGTGGAGTCTCCTTCTCTGGAGACTTTCCAGCCTCACCTGGATGCATTCCTGTGCAGACTTCCCTGGGTGATGCTGCTCTGGCTGGGGGGTTGGACCTGATGATCTCTGCAGGTCCCTTCCAACCTCTAATGCTCTGTGATACTGTGATACACTGGCATTTATTTGGACAAAAACAATAGGTCCCAACATGACTGGAGTCAGCAGGTGTTAACATTGACTTCTCTGTGGTTTGGAGGGGGTGTCAGGCTGGTGGCTGCTCAGCAGGAATCCTCTGGGCCTTCATGTCCTCTGTGCTGAAAAGCAAAAGCCTTTGCTCCTCTAGATGAGCAGCCCCGAGGTCTGCCTCACCTTGTCTCACTGAGCTGACACATCACCAGTGACACAGCAACAACTGCCAGGATCTGGGAGGGGTGTTCAGGCTCCTGAGGGGAGGTTGTAGCCAGGTGGGGGTTGGTCTCTTCTCCCAGGCAGCCAGCAGCAGAACAAGAGGACACAGTCTCAAGCTGTGCCAGGGGAGGTTTGGGCTGGATGCCAGGAAGAAATTCTCCCCAGAAAGAGAGATTGGCCATTGGAATGAGCTGCCCAGGGAGGTGATGGAGTCACTGTCCCTGGGGATGATCAAAAAAAAGCTTGGCTGTGCCACTTGGAGCCATGGTTGAGTTGTCAGGAGGTGTTAGGCATTAGGTGATTGGTTGGACTTGATGATTGCTCAGGTCTTCTCCAACCTGATTGATGCTGTGACACGAACAGGGCTCTGTTTTGAACATGATGTTTGGTACAGCTCTGGTGAGAAGCTAAGGAAACCCAGCATTTACCATGCTTTAATGTTCAAATGGAGCTCTCTGGGGTGGCCTGCATGTCACATCCACACAGAGCACAGCGTGACATATGCACTTCAGAGCCACAGTGAAATAAAGCTCCAGTTCACATTGCAGCCTGAGAGCTGCCTCAGCGCGTGCTGGGCTGAGCCTGCCTGCTGATGGATCACCATGCAAGGATGCCTTGCACTGGGGGTTGAGCTGCTTGGTGACTCACTGGAGGAGAATGCACGCTAGAAAAGCTCATTTCCCAGTTACTCAGAGGTAAAATATTCCTGGATCCACGCCTGGTTTGTGCTGGGAATATTAAGGATGTTGCTGTTTTCCTGGTAAAGCTCAGTTAGGGGAGACAGAGATCGTTGCTGCAGTCAGCACTGAGTTTTCCTTCCCAGAGCAGTTTGCTTGGCTCTGTCTGAAGCATGCCCTGAAACAGTGGGGTTGGCTTCTGTAGCCACCATGGAGCATTGCCTTAACTACTACATTTTTTACTTTATATTCAATCCCCCCCTAACAAACTGACACTGAGCCCTCATCTGGAACATAGGCTGTAGGAAGTCTGTAATTTTTCAAGCCTTGATGGGCTGGGCAGTGAGGAACCTAATGAGCTTCAACAAGGATAAGAGCAGAGTCCTGCACCTGGGGAGGAAGAATAAACTGCAGCAGGACAGGTTGGGAGGGGATCTGCTGGAGAGCAGCCCCAAGGAGAAGGACCTGGGAGTGCTGGGGGACAACAAGTTCTGCATGGGACAGCAATGTGCCCTGGGGGACAAGAAGGCCAATGGGGTCCTGCGGTGCATTGAGAGGAGTGTGTCCAGCAGAGCCAGGGAGGTTCTCCTCCCCCTCTACTCTGCCCTGCTGAGACCTCACCTGGAATATTGCATCCAGTTCTGGGCTCCCCAGTTCAAGAGGGACAGGGATCTGCTGGAGAGAGTCCAAGGGAGGGCTACAAGGATGATGAAGGGACTGGAGCACTGCCCGGAGAGGAGAAAATGAGAGCCCTGGGGGTGTTTAGTCTGGAGAGGAGAAGACTGAGAGGGATCTGATCAATGTCTGTCAATAGCTGAGGGGTGGGGGTCAAGGGGAGGGGGCCAGGCTCTCTTGGGTGGTGCACAGGAATAAGACAAGGAGAAACAGATACAAGCTTGAGTATAGAAGATTTCACCTCAACATGAGGAGAAACTTCTTTCCAGTGAGGGTGACAGAGCCCTGGAGCAGGCTGCCCAGGGAGGTTGTGGAGTCTCCTTCTCTGAAGACTTTCAAGCCCCATCTGGATGCATTCCTGTGTGACCTGTGCTGGATTCTATGGTCCTGCTTTGGCTGGGGTTGGACTTGATGATCTCTGGAGGTCCCTTCCAACCCCTAACATCCTGTGAGCCTGTGAGAAGTCATGTTTAGAGATTCACAGATTGGATTGGGTTGGAAGGGACCCTCAAAAGTCATCTTGTCCAACCCCCCTGCACTCAGCAGGGACACCTCCAACTAGAGCAGGCTGCCCAGGGCCGCATCCAGTCTGCCCAGGGCCACATCCTCTTTCACCTCAATTTGTACTTTCTGAGTAAATCTCAGCAGATGCAGATGGCAGTGGTAAGAACCTGATGGCCCTGGAGTGATCTGCCTGTGGTTCCATACGTGTGCCATCCACATGTACCAATACAACATGTCAGCTTGCATTAGGTTATGTCAGCTTTCATTAGGTTGGTGCAGGCATGACACCATGCACCCAGCACTAAATTGAGATAATCACAGGGAGATTAGTCTGTATTTTCTCCACTTGTGCTGGTTTGTCCCTTTAACCTCCTGGCTTGGCACGGAGAGCAGGGACAGCACAGGGTGGAGATAGAGGCAGCACAGGAGGACAGGAGACAGACACGAGAATAAACCATGCCAAAGGCACAGCATGAAGTGAGCTGGAGCAACTAAACATAAACAAATTCGTGGTAACAGGTAAAACAGCAAATATTTAAGGTCACTTCCTGGCAGGGGAAGTTTGACCAGCTGGTATTTTGCAGCCTTCGATGGATTTTTTACCCTGCTGTTCTCTGGCCACAGGGATATCCCTCCAAGGAACCTTTCACATTTACCTTCCTCCCTCTGGGATCCTATTCCATGTACATTGGTTTGAAGTCCCTTCGGGACACATTTTGTGCTTTCTGCCTCAAAATCATCCCCTCAGCAGCCAGCAGTGGCAGAATCTGATATGGGGTGGTCAGAAGTGGTCAGAATGGTCACAGTTTTGCTTGCTCTGAAGAAGCCTCAGCACTGAAGCCTGGCTGGCAGCACTGGGGTCACCACTGGGGAGGCAGTGTTTGGGCCAGAGCTTGTCCTTCTGCAAGAGCAGGCTGGGGCCAGGGCTCTCCAGGTGGACATCTGATGGCACAAAGGTGACAGAACATTCTGCAGTGCACTGGGGAGCTTGGAGTGTTTCAGCCACCACTGCCAGTGAGTGTCCCCAGCCCTGTGTGCAGTGGCACCTGCGTGAGTTAAATTGCCACACCAGAGCTGTCTGGGTTGGGATCCTCGTGATGATGCCTTCCTGTAAGTCCCCTTCAGATACTGAAATGTAGCTTTAAGGTCTCCCCAGAGCCCTCTCTTCTCCAGGATGATCAGCCCCAACTCTCCCAGCCCGTCTTCATAGCAGAGATGCTCCAGCCCTTCAGTCTTGGTGGCTCTCCTCTGGACCTGCTCCAGCAGTTCCATGTCGCTCTTGTGTTGGGAGCCTCAGAGCTGGACACAGAACTGCAGGTGAAGTCTCAGCAGAGCAGAGCAAAGTGGCAGAGTCACCTCTGCTGCCCTGCTGGCCACACTTTGTGCTTTCCCAGGGCCCTCCCATCTGGCTGGTGCAGCCTTGCAGCAGGGTTAGCTGGCAGCGCTGGCTGCCCGGGCACTGCCTCCTGCCAGGAGCAGGCTGTGCTCAGCGGCACCTTTTTCTCTCCAGGTTACAAAAGGAGTTCAAACTTTTCTAACAGGTCACTGGCAAGACAATGTTCTTAAGTCAATAGCACTCTGGGGCTGAGCAAACAAGAGGGAGGTTGTTTAAAACATTTCTGCTGCAGGTTTGGCTCAAGCACAGCCTTCGCTGTGCGTAACCCCAGAGAGCACTGCACCTGATAACAGAGCTCCCTGCTCAGAAATGAACCCTCAAACCAAATATTTTGGGAGCAAACCATGCAAGAGCCTGTGCTATGAGGCAGGAAGGAGGAACAGGCCACTGAGGAGATTTCAGCAGCTGCTTGGTGGCTTTTTCTCTTTGATAAAAGCATTTACAGTCAGCAGCGTCCCTGGCCAAAGCAAACAGGGAGAATCCCCCTGCCATAGAATCATATATGGAATGGTCTGGAATGGAAGGGACCTCCAAAGGTCATCCACTCCAACCTCCCCACAGCCAGAAGGGACATCCCCAACTACATCAGGTTGCCCAGGGCCTCGTTGAGCCTCACCTTGAATATCTCCAGAGATGGAGCCCAAACCACCTCCCTGGGCAACCTGTTCCAGTGTTCCACCACCCTCCTGGTGCAGAACTTGTTCCTCACATCCAATCTGAATCTGCTCTTCTCTAGTTTGAAGCCATTGTCCCTTGTCCTGTCCCTGCAGCCTTTGCAAACAGTCTCTCTCCATCCTCCCTGTATCTCCCTTCAGGTACTGGCAGGCTGCTATTAGGTCCCCCCAGAGCCTTCTCTTCTCCAGGCTGAACACCCCCAGCTCCCTCAGCCTGTCCTCATAGCAGAGCTGCTGCAACCCCCTGAGCATACTCCTCTGTACCTGCTGCATCAGCTCCATGTCCTTCCCATATTGAGGGCTCCAAACCTGTACTCCAGGTGAGGTCTCAGCAGAGCAAAGTGTCAGAATCACCTCTCTGGCTCTGCTGGCAATGCTGCTTTGGATGCAGCCCAGGCTGTGATTTGCCTTCTGTGCTGCAAGCTCACACTGCCTGTTCCTGTCCAGCTTCTCATCCATCAGCACCCCCAAGTCCTTTTCCTCAGGGCTGCTTTCTATCACCTCATCCCCAGTCTGTAATCCTTGGCTACAAGGGAGACTGAGAGCTGCAGCATCACCAGGCTTTGGATGAGGGGCTGAGCTTTGGGGCACGTTGTGATTGCTTACAGCCTTCCTTGAAGCTCCTAAGCAATGCCATGGGGCCAGGAGGGGGCCAGGACCCTGCTGGCTCATGCACTAATGGTTGCAAATACCCAGGGGTCAGGGGAGCTAACTTTCAGGCTGCCAGCACAGCCACCCTGCTGGGAACCACCAGATTTGTTTGCAGAGGGGGTCCAGGCTCCATTTCTCAGGCATGCCTCCTCCACTTCTTCCCCTCCTCACCTGGTACTGCAAGCATCCTCCTGGCCCTGCAGGGCAGCACACCCTGCCTGGGCTCCTTGCTTACCAGCACTTCCACAAGCTGCCAGCCCATTTAGATCCATCTCAGCATGGCTGTGCAGTGCCAGGGCCCAGGGCTTGTTCCCAGCTGTGAGCTGGTTTCTGTCCAGCGTGTTTCTGACCCAGCACAGCACTGCAGGGCTCTCCTTGCACACTTCTGTCACACCTCCCTGAGCTGGGACTGAGCAGGGCAGTGAAGAGGAGCCAGGACTTGGCACTCCAGCATATGCAGAGGCACAGAATGAGGACACATCCACCTCCTCTAATGACAGCTGCCCTGTCCAGTACAGCTTTTCTGACTGCTGGTGGCATGGCAATGACTTGGAGGGGCAGAGGTGGGGGGGGGCTGTGCTCAATGCTGCCCAAATTCTCCAGCTGCTGCTTTCACCTGCTGGACCCATTCCAAGCTCTCCCACTTAAAGCAGCTGCTAGCAAGCAGTGCTGGAGAGAAAGCTAAAAGCCTCGGGAAACAAAAGCCATTCCCCAGAGGGGATGAGCTGTTTTCTCTTCCTCCATTTAGGCACAATTAAATGTGTCTGCTGCTTCATTGTGTCTGTGAGAGTCCAGACCCTTCCCTGGGAATGGCTGCTACAGGCTTGCTCTTGATGGTGAGTGATGGGAAAGTGGAAGGGCTGGGGCAGAGGAGCCAAGAGCATCAAGTGGCACCAGCAGGAGAGGCTCCATTAGATCACAGTCTCCTCTGGCTTGACATCTGGGGAGTAGGGACAATGAATATTGTCATTTCCAAGCAGGGCTCTGCATTCATTCACACTGTCAGAGGCAGGCCCCTGGAGAGCAGTGCTGGCTCTGAACAGCAGAAGGGGCTGAGGAAATTGGGGTCTGGTGCAGTGTTGGAGGTGGGGAAGCAAAACTGCCCTGCTGAGAGCAGCCAAGCCTCCCTTACACCAGCCTGGGCCACAGGGAAGTCACAGCTGCATGTCTGCAGCTGGGAACCAGGCAGCATCTCTGCAGGGTTCTGCTTTGACTGTTGCCACACCAGATGGTCCTGATCTACAGGCCCCAGCTCCAGCTCTTTGACATCACTGTGCTCAAAACCCCCTGGGGACCCAGCACAGCATCTCCAGCCTGCTTAGGAATCCAACCCTTTGCCTGCCAAACAGCATAGTGCTGGGCTCTCTGCAGATGCCAGGGCAGGATGGCAGCCAGAAATGCCATGCAGGAAGCTGGGCACTGGTCAGGAAGGAGAGCTGCAGCTGCCTGTGCAAACTGGGCAGCCAGCTTCTCTCTCTTTCTTTCTGAGAACTGCAATCATGTCACAGAATCACAGAATCAGCCAGGTTGGAAGAGACCTCCAAGATCATCATGTCCAGCTGATCACCCAGCCCTAACTAATCACCCAAACCATGGCACTGTGCCTCATCCAGGCTCTTCTTAAACACCTCCAGGGATGTCAACCCACCCCCTCCCTGGGCAGCACATTCCAAAGGCCAATCTCTCTGTCTGGGAAGAACTTCTTTCTAAGACCAGGCCTAAACTTCCCCCTGTACAGCTTGAGACTGTGTCCTCTTGTTCTGGTGCTGGCTGCCTGGGAGAAGAGACCAACCCCCACCTGGCTACGACCACACAGTGGAATCTGTCAGGCTTGGTCTCCACAGGGATGTCTCCCTGTCCTTGTGGGTTTGGGATGCTGTAGAGGGAGAGCCTGGAGCCTTGGGGTGTTCTGCACTGAGCTTTGGTGCCCCCTGGCACAACCAACCTGTGCACAGAGACACTGCCCACGTGTCCTGCCAGGAGCCTGGTCGTGGGGTCATTATTTTCCAGGACCTGCAGAGGAAATGACTGCATTCAAGGTACAGATGAGCAGCATGGAAGGTGTCAACAGTGAAGCTCAGAAGTTTATATCCACACCCACAGAAAGGAAACAGAGAAATGCAGCCTTTTCCTTCCCAGGAAAAAGTGCACTCTGTCTCCCACTGTGAAACAGAAACTGATTTCTGACTGGTTTTGGGAGAAAAAACAGCACTGATACAGGCTGGGCAGGGACTGGCTGGAGAGCAGCCCTGAAGAAAAGGCCTTGGGGGTGCTGGGGGATGAGAAGCTCAACAGGAGCCAGCAGTGAGCACTTGCAGCCCAGAGAGCCAAGCAGAGCCTGGGCTGCAGCAAGAGAAGTGTGGCCAGCAGGGCCAGGGAGGGGATTCTCCCCCTCTGCTCCACTCTGGGGAGACCACACCTGGAGCTCTGTGTCCAGTTCTGGAGCCCCTGGTACAGGAAAGATCTGGAGGTGCTGGAAGGTGTCCAGAGAAGGGCCAGGAGGATGAGCAGAGGGCTGGAGCTACTCTGCTATGAGGAGAGACTGAGAGAGTTGGGGTTGTTCAGTCTGGAGAAGAGAAGGCTCTGAGGAGACCTTCTTGTGGCCTTCCAGTATCTGAAGGGGGCTCCAAGAAAGCTGGGGAGGGACTTTTGAGGGTGTCAGGGAGTGATAGGACTGGGGGGAATGGAGCAAAACTAGAAATGAGGAGATTCAGATTGGATGTTAGGAAGAAATTATTCCCCATGAGGGTGGTGAGAGTCTGGCACAGGTTGCCCAGGGAGGTGGTGGAAGCCTCACCCCTGGAGGTTTTTGCAGCCAGGCTGGATGTGGCTGTGAGCAACCTGCTGTAGTGTGAGGTGTCCCTGGCCATGGCAGGGTTGGAGCTGGATGATCCTTGAGGTCCCTTCCAAACCTGACAATTCTGTGATTCTATGATAAATGAACATCTGAGAGTTCCCTCTTCCAGCATCATCTCTGCTCTAACCTCCCAGGATGGTGTAATGAACACTGAGCTTCCAGCACAGCTGGGATTAACCATAAACACCAGCACATCCCTGCACCCCCTTGCCAAGACTTCTGGCAGTTTGGCTCTTTGCAGGCCCAGGTGCAAGCCAAGAGGTGTGGAAAGTGCTGGTGTAGGTGGGAGAACGGCCTGGGGCCGTGGCCCAAAGCCCAGATCCATCCCCCAAGAGGCTGAGGAGGGAGGTGCTGGCCCCCATGGTACCCAGTGTCTGGGGAGGATTCAGGGAAAACCATGACACATGAAAGAGCAAAATCCATTCATCCCAGCTCAGCTGCCCCCAGGGGGAAAGGGGGATCAGCCCAGTCTCCAGGACACACTGAGCTGTTGGCTCCAGGACACACTGAGCTGTTGTTGGCTCCAGGACACACTGAGCTGTTGGCTCCAGGACACACTGAGCTGTTGTTGGCTCCAGGACACACTGAGCTGTTGTTGGCTGCAGGACACACTGAGCTGTTGTGGCTCCAGGACACACTGAGCTGTTGTGGCTCCAGGACACACTGAGCTGTTGTGGCTCCAGGACACACTGAGCTGTTGTGGCTCCAGGACACACTGAGCTGTTGGCTCCAGGACACACTGAGCTGTTGGCTCCAGGACACACTGAGCTGTTGGCTCAGGACACACTGAGCTGTTGTTGGCTCCAGGACACACTGAGCTGTTGCTGGCTCCAGGACACACTGAGCTGTTGTTGGCTCCAGGACACACTGAGCTGTTGGCTCCAGGACACACTGAGCTGTTGGCTGCAGGACACACTGAGCTGTTGTTGGCTCCAGGACACACTGAGCTGTTGCTGGCTCCAGGACACACTGAGCTGTTGTTGGCTCCAGGACACACTGAGCTGTTGGCTCCAGGACACACTGAGCTGTTGTTGGCTCCAGGACACACTGAGCTGTTGTGGCTCCAGGACACACTGAGCTGTTGTTGGCTCCAGGACACACTGAGCTGTTGGTGGCTCCAGGACACACTGAGCTGTTGTTGGCTCCAGGACACACTGAGCTGTTGGTGGCTCCAGGACACACTGAGCTGTTGTTGGCTCCAGGACACACTGAGCTGTTGGTGGCTCCAGGACACACGGAGCTGTTTGCTCCAGGACACACTGAGCTGTTGTTGGCTGCAGGACACACTGAGCTGTTGGTGGCTCCAGGACACACTGAGCTGTTGGCTCCAGGACACACTGAGCTGTTGTTGGCTGCAGGACACACTGAGCTGTTGTTGGCTCCAGGACACACTGAGCTGTTGGTGGCTCCAGGACACACTGAGCTGTTGTTGGCTCCAGGACACACTGAGCTGTTGGTGGCTGCAGGACACACTGAGCTGTTGTTGGCTCCAGGACACACGGAGCTGTTGCTGGCTCCAGGACACACTGAGCTGTTGTTGGCTCCAGGACACACTGAGCTGTTGGCTCCAGGACACACTGAGCTGTTGTTGGCTGCAGGACACACTGAGCTGTTGGCTCCAGGACACACTGAGCTGTTGGCTCCAGGACACACTGAGCTGTTGTTGGCTCCAGCACACACTGAGCTGTTGGTGGCTGCAGGACACACTGAGCTGTTGTTGGCTCCAGCACACACTGAGCTGTTGGTGGCTGCAGGACACACTGAGCTGTTGTTGGCTCCAGGACACACTGAGCTGTTGTTGGCTCCAGGACACACTGAGCTGTTGGTGGCTCCAGGACACACTGAGCTGTTGTTGGCTGCAGGACAAACTGAGCTGTTGTTGGCTGCAGGACACACTGAGATGTTGTTGGCTCCAGGACACACTGAGCTGTTGGTGGCTCCAGGACACACTGAGCTGTTGGCTCCAGGACACACGGAGCTGTTGGTGGCTCCAGGACACACTGAGCTGTTGGCTCCAGGACACACTGAGCTGTTGGCTCCAGGACACACTGAGCTGTTGGTGGCTCCAGGACACACTGAGCTGTTGTTGGCTCCAGGACACACTGAGCTGTTGGCTCCAGGACACACTGAGGTGTTGTTGGCTCCAGGACACACTGAGCTGTTGGTGGCTCCAGGACACACTGAGCTGTTGGTGGCTCCAGGACACACGGAGCTGTTGGTGGCTCCAGGACACACAGAGCTGTTGTTGGCTCCAGGACACACTGAGCTGTTGTTGGCTCCAGGACACACTGAGCTGTTGTTGGCTCCAGGACACACTGAGCTGTTGGTGGCTCCAGGACACACTGAGCTGTTGTTGGCTCCAGGACACACTGAGCTGTTGGCTCCAGGACACACTGAGCTGTTGTTGGCTCCAGGACACACTGAGCTGTTGGTGGCTCCAGGACACACTGAGCTGTTGTTGGCTCCAGGACACACTGAGCTGTTGGCTCCAGGACACACGGAGCTGTTGTTGGCTCCAGGACACACTGAGCTGTTGGCTCCAGGACACACTGAGCTGTTGTTGGCTCCAGGACACACTGAGCTGTTGGCTCCAGGACACACGGAGCTGTTGTTGGCTCCAGGACACACTGAGCTGTTGTTGGCTCCAGGACACACTGAGCTGTTGGTGGCTCCAGGACACACTGAGCTGTTGGTGGCTGCAGGACACACTGAGCTGTTGTTGGCTGCAGGACACACTGAGCTGTTGGCTCCAGGACACACTGAGCTGTTGTTTGCTCCAGGACACACTGAGCTGTTGGCTCCAGGACACACGGAGCTGTTGTTGGCTCCAGGACACACTGAGCTGTTGTTGGCTGCAGGACACACTGAGCTGTTGGCTCCAGGACACACTGAGCTGTTGTTTGCTCCAGGACACACTGAGCTGTTGGCTCCAGGACACACGGAGCTGTCGGTGGCTCCAGGACACACTGAGCTGTTGTTAGCTCCAGGACACACTGAGCTGTTGGTGGCTCCAGGACACACTGAGCTGTTGGCTCCAGGACACACTGAGCTGTTGTTAGCTCCAGGACACACTGAGCTGTTGGTGGCTCCAGGACACACTGAGCTGTTGTTAGCTCCAGGACACACTGAGCTGTTGGTGGCTCCAGGACACACTGAGCTGTTGGCTGCAGGACACACTGAGCTGTTGGTGGCTCCAGGACACACTGAGCTGTTGGTGGCTCCAGGACACACTGAGCTGTTGGCTCCAGGACACACTGAGCTGTTGTTGGCTCCAGGACACACTGAGCTGTTGTTGGCTCCAGGACACACTGAGCTGTTGTGGCTCCAGGACACACTGAGCTGTTGTGGCTCCAGGACACACTGAGCTGTTGGTGGCTCCAGGACACACTGAGCTGTTGGTGGCTCCAGGACACACTGAGCTGTTGTTGGCTGCAGGACACACGGAGCTGTTGGTGGCTCCAGGACACACTGAGCTGTTGGTGGCTCCAGGACACACTGAGCTGTTGTTGGCTCCAGGACACACTGAGCTCTTGGTGGCTCCAGGACACACTGAGCTGTTGGTGGCTCCAGGACACACTGAGCTGTTGTTGGCTCCAGGACACACTGAGCTGTTGGCTCCAGGACACACTGAGCTGTTGTTGGCTCCAGGACACACTGAGCTGTTGGTGGCTCCAGGACACACGGAGCTGTTGTTGGCTCCAGGACACACTGAGCTGTTGGTGGCTCCAGGACACACTGAGCTGTTGTTGGCTCCAGGACACACTGAGCTGTTGGTGGCTCCAGGACACACTGAGCTGTTGGTGGCTCCAGGACACACTGAGCTGTTGGTGGCTCCAGGACACACTGAGCTGTTGTTGGCTCCAGGACACACTGAGCTGTTGGCTCCAGGACACACTGAGCTGTTGTTGGCTCCAGGACACACTGAGCTGTTGGTGGCTCCAGGACACACTGAGCTGTTGGCTCCAGGACACACTGAGCTGTTGGTGGCTCCAGGACACACGGAGCTGTTGTTGGCTCCAGGACACACTGAGCTGTTGGTGGCTCCAGGACACACGGAGCTGTTGTTGGCTCCAGGACACACTGAGCTGTTGGCTCCAGGACACACTGAGCTGTTGTTGGCTGCAGGACACACTGAGCTGTTGTTGGCTCCAGGACACACTGAGGTGTTGGTGGCTCCAGGACACACTGAGCTGTTGTTGGCTGCAGGACACACGGAGCTGTTGGCTGCAGGACACACTGAGCTGTTGTTGGCTCCAGGACACACTGAGCTGTTGGCTCCAGGACACACTGAGCTGTTGGCTCCAGGACACACTGAGCTGTTGTTGGCTGCAGGACACACTGAGCTGTTGGCTCCAGGACACACTGAGCTGTTGTTGGCTGCAGGACACACTGAGCTGTTGTTGGCTCCAGGACACACTGAGCTGTTGGTGGCTCCAGGACACACTGAGCTGTTGTTGGCTGCAGGACACACTGAGCTGTTGTTGGCTCCAGGACACACTGAGCTGTTGGTGGCTCCAGGACACACTGAGCTGTTGGCTCCAGGACACACTGAGCTGTTGGCTCCAGGACACACGGAGCTGTTGTTGGCTCTAGGACACACTGAGCTGTTGGCTCCAGGACACACTGAGCTGTTGGCTCCAGGACACACTGAGCTGTTGTTGGCTGCAGGACACACTGAGCTGTTGTTGGCTCCAGGACACACTGAGCTGTTGTTGGCTCCAGGACACACTGAGCTGTTGGCTCCAGGACACACTGAGCTGTTGTTGGCTCCAGGACACACTGAGCTGTTGGCTCCAGGACACACTGAGCTGTTGTTTCCTCCAGGACACACTGAGCTGTTGTTGGCTCCAGGACACACTGAGCTGTTGTTTGCTCCAGGACACACTGAGCTGTTGGTGGCTGCAGGACACACTGAGCTGTTGGTGGCTCCAGGACACACTGAGCTGTTGTTGGCTCCAGGACACACTGAGCTGTTGTTGGCTCCAGGACACACTGAGCTGTTGGCTCCAGGACACACTGAGCTGTTGTTGGCTCCAGGACACACAGAGCTGTTGTTGGCTCCAGGACACACTGAGCTGTTGGCTCCAGGACACACTGAGCTGTTGGTGGCTCCAGGACACACTGAGCTGTTGTTGGCTCCAGGACACACTGAGCTGTTGGCTCCAGGACACACTGAGCTGTTGGCTCCAGGACACACTGAGCTGTTGTTGGCTCCAGGACACACTGAGCTGTTGGCTCCAGGACACACTGAGCTGTTGTTGGCTCCAGGACACACTGAGCTGTTGGCTCCAGGACACACTGAGCTGTTGGCTCCAGGACACACTGAGCTGTTGTTTGCTGCAGGACACACTGAGCTGTTGGCTCCAGGACACACTGAGCTGTTGTTGGCTCCAGGACACACTGAGCTGTTGGCTCCAGGACACACTGAGCTGTTGTTGGCTCCAGGACACACTGAGCTGTTGGTGGCTCCAGGACACACTGAGCTGTTGTTGGCTCCAGGACACACTGAGCTGTTGGTGGCTCCAGGACACACTGAGCTGTTGTTGGCTCCAGGACACACTGAGCTGTTGTTGGCTCCAGGACACACTGAGCTGTTGTTTGCTCCAGGACACACTGAGCTGTTGTTGGCTGCAGGACACACTGAGCTGTTGTTGGCTCCAGGACACACTGAGCTGTTGTTGGCTGCAGGACACACTGAGCTGTTGTTGGCTCCAGGACACACTGAGCTGTTGGCTCCAGGACACACTGAGCTGTTGGTTGCTGCAGGACACACTGAGCTGTTGGTGGCTGCAGGACACACTGAGCTGTTGGCTCCAGGACACACGGAGCTGTTGGTGGCTCCAGGACACACTGAGCTGTTGTTGGCTCCAGGACACACTGAGCTGTTGTTGGCTCCAGGACACACTGAGCTGTTGGTGGCTCCAGGACACACTGAGCTGTTGGCTCCAGGACACACTGAGCTGTTGTTGGCTGCAGGACACACTGAGCTGTTGTTGGCTCCAGGACACACGGAGCTGTTGGTGGCTCCAGGACACACGGAGCTGTTGTTGGCTCCAGGACACACTGAGCTGTTGGCTCCAGGACACACTGAGCTGTTTGCTCCAGGACACACTGAGCTGTTGTTGGCTCCAGGACACACTGAGCTGTTGTTGGCTCCAGGACACACTGAGCTGTTGGCTCCAGGACACACTGAGCTGTTGTTGGCTCCAGGACACACGGAGCTGTTGGCTCCAGGACACACTGAGCTGTTGTTGGCTGCAGGACACACTGAGTTGTTGGCTCCAGGACACACAGAGCTGTTGTTTGCTCCAGGACACACTGAGCTGTTGTTGGCTCCAGGACACACTGAGCTGTTGTTGGCTCCAGGACACACTGAGCTGTTGGTGGCTCCAGGACACACTGAGCTGTTGTTGGCTCCAGGACACACGGAGCTGTTGGCTCCAGGACACACTGAGCTGTTGGTGGCTCCAGGACACACTGAGCTGTTGTTGGCTCCAGGACACACTGAGCTGTTGGTGGCTCCAGGACACACTGAGCTGTTGGCTCCAGGACACACTGAGCTGTTGTTGGCTCCAGGACACACTGAGCTGTTGTTGGCTCCAGGACACACTGAGCTGTTGGTGGCTGCAGGACACACTGAGCTGTTGGTGGCTCCAGGACACACTGAGCTGTTGTTGGCTCCAGGACACACTGAGCTGTTGTGGCTCCAGGACACACTGAGCTGTTGTGGCTCCAGGACACACTGAGCTGTTGTTGGCTCCAGGACACACTGAGCTGTTGTGCTCCAGGACACACTGAGCTGTTGGTGGCTCCAGGACACACTGAGCTGTTGTTGGCTCCAGGACACACTGAGCTGTTTGGCTCCAGGACACACTGAGCTCTTGTTTGCTCCAGGACACACTGAGCTGTTGTTGGCTCCAGGACACACTGAGCTCTTGTTTGCTCCAGGACACACTGAGCTGTTGTTGGCTCCAGGACACACTGAGCTGTTGTTGGCTCCAGGACACACTGAGCTGTTGGTGGCTCCAGGACACACTGAGCTGTTGGCTCCAGGACACACTGAGCTGTTGGCTCCAGGACACACTGAGCTGTTGGTGGCTCCAGGACACACTGAGCTGTTGGCTCCAGGACACACTGAGCTGTTGGTGGCTCCAGGACACACTGAGCTGTTGGCTCCAGGACACACTGAGCTGTTGGTGGCTCCAGGACACACTGAGCTGTTGGCTCCAGGACACACTGAGCTGTTGGTGGCTCCAGGACACACTGAGCTGTTGTTGGCTCCAGGACACACTGAGCTGTTGTGGCTCCAGGACACACTGAGCTGTTGTGGCTCCAGGACACACTGAGCTGTTGTTTGCTCCAGGACACACTGAGCTGTTGTTGGCTGCAGGACACACTGAGCTGTTGGTGGCTCCAGGACACACTGAGCTGTTGTTGGCTCCAGGACACACTGAGCTGTTGGTGGCTCCAGGACACACTGAGCTGTTGTTGGCTCCAGGACACACTGAGCTGTTGGTGGCTCCAGGACACACTGAGCTGTTGTTGGCTCCAGGACACACTGAGCTGTTGTTGGCTGCAGGACACACTGAGCTGTTGGTGGCTCCAGGACACACTGAGCTGTTGGCTCCAGGACACACTGAGCTGTTGGCTCCAGGACACACTGAGCTGTTGTTGGCTCCAGGACACACTGAGCTGTTGGTGGCTCCAGGACACACTGAGCTGTTGGCTCCAGGACACACTGAGCTGTTGGTGGCTCCAGGACACACTGAGCTGTTGGTGGCTCCAGGACACACTGAGCTGTTGGGCTCCAGGACACACTGAGCTGTTGTTGGCTCCAGGACACACTGAGCTGTTGTTGGCTCCAGGACACACTGAGCTGTTGTTGGCTCCAGGACACACTGAGCTGTTGGCTCCAGGACACACTGAGCTGTTGTTGGCTCCAGGACACACTGAGCTGTTGGTGGCTCCAGGACACACTGAGCTGTTGTTGGCTCCAGGACACACTGAGCTGTTGGTGGCTCCAGGACACACTGAGCTGTTGTTGGCTCCAGGACACACTGAGCTGTTGTTGGCTCCAGGACACACTGAGCTGTTGTGGCTCCAGGACACACTGAGCTGTTGTTGCTCCAGGACACACTGAGCTGTTGGTGGCTGCAGGACACACTGAGCTGTTGTTGGCTCCAGGACACACTGAGCTGTTGTTGGCTGCAGGACACACTGAGCTGTTGTTGGCTCCAGGACACACTGAGCTGTTGGTGGCTGCAGGACACACTGAGCTGTTGGCTCCAGGACACACTGAGCTGTTGTTGGCTCCAGGACACACTGAGCTGTTGGTGGCTCCAGGACACACTGAGCTGTTGGCTCCAGGACACACTGAGCTGTTGTTGGCTCCAGGACACACTGAGCTGTTGTTGGCTCCAGGACACACTGAGCTGTTGTTGGCTCCAGGACACACTGAGCTGTTGGCTCCAGGACACACTGAGCTGTTGTTGGCTGCAGGACACACTGAGCTGTTGGTGGCTCCAGGACACACTGAGCTGTTGTGGCTCCAGGACACACTGAGCTGTTGGTGGCTCCAGGACACACTGAGCTGTTGGCTCCAGGACACACTGAGCTGTTGTTGGCTCCAGGACACACTGAGCTGTTGGCTCCAGGACACACTGAGCTGTTGGTGGCTCCAGGACACACTGAGCTGTTGTTGGCTCCAGGACACACTGAGCTGTTGGTGGCTCCAGGACACACTGAGCTGTTGTGGCTCCAGGACACACTGAGCTGTTGGTGGCTCCAGGACACACTGAGCTGTTGGCTCCAGGACACACTGAGCTGTTGGTGGCTCCAGGACACACTGAGCTGTTTGGCTCCAGGACACACTGAGCTGTTGTTGGCTCCAGGACACACTGAGCTGTTGGTGGCTCCAGGACACACTGAGCTGTTGGTGGCTCCAGGACACACTGAGCTGTTGGCTCCAGGACACACTGAGCTGTTGTTGGCTCCAGGACACACTGAGCTGTTGGTGGCTCCAGGACACACTGAGCTGTTGGTGGCTCCAGGACACACTGAGCTGTTGTTGGCTCCAGGACACACTGAGCTGTTGTTGGCTCCAGGACACACTGAGCTGTTGTTGGCTCCAGGACACACTGAGCTGTTGTTGGCTGCAGGACACACTGAGCTGTTGGTGGCTCCAGGACACACTGAGCTGTTGGTGGCTCCAGGACACACTGAGCTGTTTGTGGCTCCAGGACACACTGAGCTGTTGTTGGCTGCAGGACACACTGAGCTGTTGTTGGCTCCAGGACACACTGAGCTGTTGGCTCCAGGACACACTGAGCTGTTGTTGGCTCCAGGACACACTGAGCTGTTGTTGGCTCCAGGACACACTGAGCTGTTGGTGGCTCCAGGACACACGGAGCTGTTGTTGGCTCCAGGACACACGGAGCTGTTGTTGGCTCCAGGACACACGGAGCTGTTGGTGGCTCCAGGACACACTGAGCTGTTGGCTCCAGGACACACTGAGGTGTTGTTGGCTCCAGGACACACTGAGCTGTTGGCTCCAGGACACACTGAGCTGTTGTTGGCTCCAGGACACACTGAGCTGTTGTTGGCTCCAGGACACACGGAGCTGTTGGTGGCTCCAGGACACACGGAGCTGTTGGTGGCTCCAGGACACACGGAGCTGTTGGTGGCTCCAGGACACACTGAGCTCTTGGTGGCTCCAGGAGACACTGAGCTGTTGGCGGCTCCAGGACACACTGAGCTGTTGGCTCCAGGACACACTGAGCTGTTGTTGGCTCCAGGACACACGGAGCTGTTGTTGGCTCCAGGACACACTGAGCTGTTGGCTCCAGGACACACTGAGCTGTTGTTGGCTCCAGGACACACTGAGCTGTTGTTGGCTCCAGGACACACGGAGGTGTTGGTGGCTCCAGGACACACGGAGCTGTTGTTGGCTGCAGGACACACTGAGCTGTTGGTGGCTCCAGGACGCACTGAGCTGTTGGTGGCTCCAGGACACACTGAGCTGTTGGCTCCAGCACACACTGAGGTGTTGTTGGCTCCAGGACACACTGAGCTGTTGGCTCCAGGACACACTGAGCTGTTGGTGGCTCCAGGACACACGGAGCTGTTGTTGGCTCCAGGACACACTGAGCTGTTGGTGGCTCCAGGACACACTGAGGTGTTGGTGGCTCCAGGACACACTGAGCTGTTGTTGGCTCCAGGACACACTGAGCTGTTGGTGGCTCCAGGACACACTGAGCTGTTGTTGGCTGCAGGACACACTGAGCTGTTGTTGGCTCCAGGACACACTGAGGTGTTGGTGGCTCCAGGACACACGGAGCTGTTGTTGGCTGCAGGACACACTGAGCTGTTGTTGGCTCCAGGACACACTGAGCTGTTGGCTCCAGGACACACTGAGCTGTTGGTGGCTCCAGGACACACTGAGCTGTTGGCTCCAGGACACACTGAGCTGTTGTTGGCTCCAGGACACACGGAGCTGTTTGTGGCTCCAGGACACACTGAGCTGTTGTTGGCTCCAGGACACACTGAGCTGTTGTTGGCTGCAGGACACACTGAGCTGTTGGTGGCTCCAGGACACACTGAGCTGTTGGCTCCAGGACACACTGAGCTGTTGGTGGCTCCAGGACACACTGAGCTGTTGTTGGCTGCAGGACACACGGAGCTGTTTGTGGCTCCAGGACACACTGAGCTGTTGGCTCAGGACAGAGGTTGCTGCAACACTTCGTGTCTCAAGGATGAGACAGCACCAGAAGCAAAGATCTCTATTCAGCATTTGTGGGAAGGACTGGAGACATTCATAGATTCATAGCATGGTTTGGGTTGGAAGGCACTTTCAAGGTCTTCTAGTTCCAACCCCACCTCCCACTAGCCCAGGTTGCTCAAGGCCCCTGGTCCAACCTGGCCTTGAACACCTCTAGGGAGAGGGCATACAGAACCTCCCTGGGCAACCTGTTCCAGTGTCTCCCCACCCTCACTGTCAAGAATTTCTTCCTAATTTCCAGTCTAAATCTGCCCTCCTCAAGCTCAAGCCACTGCATGATTCAAAGGGGTCTCCCTCCCTGCAGTTGTAAACCAGAGTGAACAGGTCATGGACACCAAGAGGTTGTTGGTTGTTTTTTTATTATTCAGGTTTTCCCCACCCTGCATGAACCTTTCTGCCTCCCTGAGGCCCAGAGCTGTAAGATGGACACTGGGGAACTGCTGTCATAGCAGGCCCTCAGGCAAGTCCCCTGCAGCTCAGCCACACCAAGACACCATCTAGATCTGGCTCTTCGTGGTTGCTTGTTCTCTGGGCAGAAGGGCTGTGGTGTGAGGGGGGACTGTTTGCAGAGGCCTGCAGGGACAGGACCAGGAGTAGTGGTCTGAAATGAGAGCAGAGCAGATTTGAGATTGGATGTTTGCAACAAGTTCTGCGCCATGAGGGTGCTGGATCACTACAACAGGTTGTCCAGGGGGGTGGTTGAGGCCCTGCCACTGGAGAAGTAACAACAGGCACCAGGACAGGTTAGGAGCTGCCCTGCTGCAACCACAGAGAAAGACCTTGGAGTGCTGGTGGGCAGCAAGTTCTGCATGGGACAGCAATGTGCCCTTGTGGCCAAGAGAGCCAATGGGATCCTGGGGTGCACAAAGAAAGGTTCTGCTGCCCCTCTGCTCTGCCCTGCTGAGACCACAGCTGCAATCCTGTGTCCAGTTTGGGGCTCCCCAGCTCAAGAGAGACAGAGACCTGCTGGAGAGAGTCCAAGGGAGAGCCAGGAGGATGCTTAGGGGACTTGAGCATCTCCCCTGTGAAGAGAGACTGAGAGCCCTGGGGCTGTTTAGTGTGGAGAAGAGAAGGCTGAGAGGGATCTGATCAATGCCTATCAATAGCTGAGGGGTGGGTGTCAAGGGGAGGGGGCCATGCTCTTTTGGGTGGTTCACAGTGATAGGACAAGGGACAGTGTGTTCGAACTAGAAGATTTCACCTCAACATGAGGAGAAACTTCTTTCCAGTGAGGGTGCCAGAGCCCTGGAGCAGGCTGCCCAGAGGGGTTGTGGAGTCTCCTTCTCTGGAGACTTTCCAGCCCCACCTGGATGCATTCCTGTGCAGACTCCCCTGGGTGATCCTGCTCTGGCAGGGGGGTTGGACTGGATGATCTCTGGAGGTCCCTTCCAACCTCTGTGAGCCTGTGATATTCAAGGTGAGGCTGGACAGGGCTCTGGGCAACCTTATCTAGTTGAGGATGTCCCTGCTCAGTGCAGGGAGTTGGACTCTAGAGGTCCTTTCCAACCCAAGCCAGTCTCTGATTCTATGGCAGGAAAAGGCTGTTGTAGGCTTGGGTCAACTGATTTACCAAGTAAACAAAAAAGAAACTTCTCCAATACCTCAAAATATTTTTATTGCTGAGTGTGGAAACAGAGCTGAGAGTCTGAAATATTGGAATGGATTGATTTGACTGATTGATTGATGTGGTTAAATTAAGCATGTGGAAACTTGAACTACACTCATCACAAACCCAGCACATTGTAGCTGCATATTGATCTGAAAAAAAGGGGAAAAGGTGAAGTTGGAAATAGAGTCCCAAAAGCTTTTTCTGGATCAAACAATAGAACCAAGTGCAGCCAACCCATTCCCAAGTGTTCCCTGGGCAGCAAGAAGGAAGAAAAGCTTCTCTGAATTCCTGAAGCTTTTGACTCCTGTAATGATTTCCTAAATCATGCAGACTGACTGTGGGTAGGGAAATTAGCTGTAATTAACCTTTCAGACAAATGGCCTGGAAAAATAAAGCACAACAGAGCAGAGTGTGCAGCCAGGAGAGAGGAGGCCAAGTGCCTGAACTGTTGTGGTGGTTTGAAACTGTCTCTTTAATTTTTCTTCTCAAAGTTCAAGCAGAGAAAGCTAAAGGGTGTAAATAAGTCACTATTGGGTGTAAGACACTGACACAACTGTGTTGAGAGGACAGTTTTGGATGAATTTCTCTGTAGCAGGAGTTGCCTTTAGCAGCAGTTCTTGCAGACTGCAAGGCCACTCAAGCTGTCTGCTTCTGAGCAGCAGATCATGAAAGGCATAGCTAAAGCAAACTCACAGCATGGTTTTGGCATGGGAAGGTGGCATGGTCTCCCTCCCTGGAGACATTCCATAGCCACTTGGATGTGTTCCTGTGTGACCTGCCCTGGGTAATCCTGCTCTGGCAGGGGGGGTTGGGCTGGATGATCCTGTGAGGTCCCTTTCCACCCCCTACCATTCTGTGATTCTGTGTACCTGGTTAGCAAAAGCCCTGACAGCAGGGCAGAGAGTGAGAGCCCACATGCTGAAACCTCTCCAGTTCTGCTTGCAGCAGACTGACTGACAGCTGCACAGCCATGCTGACAGCTGACACAGTCACACCTGCATTCTGCTTGCAGACATTCATTCCCTGCTTTACCCAGCCTGGTTCCTACAGCTCAGTCATTCTGAATGCAGGCAGCATCTTTGAGTGTGGCTCTGGCTCCTAGAACAACTTCATGACTGTGAGCACATCATCAGAATTCACAGAGAGAAAAACCTTGTGCCTGTGAGCACAGACAATGAGGCACAGTCCTGCTGCTGGCAAGAAAACACCTGAATGAGGGTAATTCATCAGGGTCCTACTTGCTCACTTGCAGACCATAGTAACCATCTTTTAATCCCCCTGAAGAAATGTGGTCAGATGAGAAGGATGTTTCCTCTGGTACACCTGCACTAGATTCTCTGGTCCTGCTCTGGCAGGGGGGGTTGGACTGGATGATCTCCAGAGGTTCCTTCCAACCCTTAACATCCTGTGAGTCTGTGACATTTCAGACATTTCATGGACAGCTTGCTTAAGTTCAGTTAAGCTAAGCAAAGATAGTGGCCAAAGAAATACATGGATGCCATGAGAGCCTTACCTTTGCCTTGCAGGTGTCCTATTGCAGACCATCTTCCATCTGTCTCCTTAGCCTAGTTCACAGCTTTGGCACTCAGCGTATCAGTGACAAGAAGTAGGACAGAAAGGTCCCAAGCAATGAAGTTACAGAGTCATGGTACTGGGTGGAAATGTAAAGGCTGGCTGTGTTAGCAGATCCACAACCTCATGGACACTTGAATGACTACACTGACTATGATTTACAGTGACTTGATTTACAGTGGACATTCCACCCTGTGGGTATTTTGTGCTCACCCCTTTTTCTGAGGGACAGTCTTCACCAACAGAGAACTGTGCACAAGCACACAAAGGTAAGGAAAAGCATGGCATGGGAATGCCCAGGCAAAAAATGCACACCACCAGATGGATGTCCCACTGAAAATCAGCTCTTCCCTCCTCTGCCTTCTCACAGCCTTACTGGCAGACACATCCAACCAGCTAACAGCAACCCTACAGGGCTGGCAAGCTCCACAGCTTTTGCAACACCAAAAGCAAATGCATTGGAGCAACAGTGACCCTGAGGTTCATGTCCCTGTCTCTTGAAGTTTAAAATCATGGCATGATATGATATGATATGATATGATATGATATGATATGATATGATATGGTATGATATGGTATGGTATGATATGGTATCAACAGGAGCACATACTCCCCTTTCTGCAGTCAAGGAACACCTGAAGCCCAATGCTTCCTCAGCTCAGAGAAGCATGGAAGTCTGCTAGGTCCAACTGGTCACATCCTCAGCCTCTGCTTGGAATGAGAATGCTGACCCCCACCTGCATCTTTATGGTGGTTGTGCTGGTGAAAGTCCCTTGTTGAATCATCTGAAGGCAAGGAACAGCTATAAAAAGAGCAAACACTATAAATGTTTAACCATTTACTGAACAAAACCCATCACTTAACAAAGGCAGGGAGGCTTCCCAGAGCTAGACACCTCACTTCAAGGTGTTTAGAAGGCCAGGCTCATAATCTCCCTGAACACTAAAGAGGTGGCACTTGAATAATCATTAACTTGCCTAAATACCCAAAATAAATGAGTGTGGTCCTTGTGTTCTATCTAAAGACAATGAAGAGGCACATGAGCACATAAAGGCACCTGTGAGAACACTTCACAAACAACAACTGCCTCTATCTCACTTGTGTGGGGACAGCAGAGGAGAATTTCTGTGTTACCCTGGTCATCATCAGATGACCAAAGATCAGGAACAAACCCCATATAGCTAAACCATCTCTCCTGCTCTGTCACCCTGGCCTATACTGGAACTGCTGTGGCCAGCAGGGACAGGGAGGTGATCATCCCCCTGCACTCAGCACTGGTGAGGCCATACCTTGAGTGTTGTGTTCAGTTCTGGGCCCCTCACAACAGGAAGCACATTGAGGGGCTGAGCCTGTCCAGAGAAGGGCAACAAAGCTGGAGAAGGGCCTGGAGCACCATTCCCCCTAGTCCTGTCTCTA
Source organism: Indicator indicator (assembly GCF_027791375.1). Classification (NCBI taxonomy): domain Eukaryota; kingdom Metazoa; phylum Chordata; class Aves; order Piciformes; family Indicatoridae; genus Indicator; species Indicator indicator. Next base: position 5,480,026 of record NC_072021.1, read on the forward strand.
GAAAAGTCCCTCTGCAGCCTTCCTGTAGGATCCTTTCAGCTATTGGAAGGAAGCTCTTAGGTCCCCTGGAGTCTTCTCTCTTCCACCTCAACACCCCCAGCTCCCTCAGCCTATCCTCACAGTAGAGCTGCTCCAGCCCTTGGATCATCTTTGTGGCCTCCTCTGGACTCTCTCCAGCAGCTCTGTGTCCTTCTTCTGCTGGGGACACCAGAACTGGAGGCAGGATTGGAGGTGAGGTCTCAGCAGAGCAGAGTCCAGGGGCAGAATCCCCTCTCTTGCCCTGCTGCCCACACTCCTCTGGCTGCAGCCCAGCACACAGCTGCCTGCTGGGCTGCAGGAGGGCACTGCTGGCTCCTGGGGAGCTGCTCAGCCACCAGCACCCCTAAGTCTCTTTCTTCAGGGCTATTCTCAAGCCATAAGCAGCCAGCCATATTTTCCTTTCAAAGTCCTATGGCTTAGTGTTCAGAAACTTAAAAAAACTATTTGCAAATACACAAAATTAAAGCTGAAGAACACACAGTAGAAAAAATATACATTTAAAATGCACCTATTGAAAAGTGCACTACAATTGATCAGTCAGAGATGCTGGACTGGATGATCCTGAAGGTATTTTCAACCCAGATCTATTCTGTGATTTTTTGTGATGGTGGAGATCATTTCCATGATTAATTCCTCAGCAAAGTTGTTCCATCTTCTTAATCAAATGAGAAATCTTTGATCCACCAAGGTTTTGGATGCCAAATTCTTCTGCCCAAGTGTATTACGAATGAACCTAAATATCTGAGAGGAACAGACCAAAAAGGTATGAACAAAGAAATACTTCAAGTAGTATTCTTTGAATGCCTAATGCAAAATAGTAACTCCATAGTATCTTTAAATCACAAAGAAACTGAATGAATCAAGTCCTTCACTTCCCTTAGTGTTTTGAGATTTGTGATTAATTTTAACAGGGATTTGTGGGTTCTGTGGCCACTTTTACTCACGACTGGGATGTGAGTAAAATGAATCTCTCACAAGCCTGTTTGACAACAGAACAGCAGCTAAAAACTGTTGTATAACCTCTCAGTATAACCTGTCACCACCTAAAGTTAACTTAGTCATAGATCCATAGGGTGGTTTGGGTTGGAAGGGACCTTAAACATCATCCAGTTCCAACCCTCCTGCCATGGGCAGGGACACCCCCCACCAGCCCAGGTTGCTCAAGGCCTCATCCAACCTGGCCTTGGACACCTCCAGGGAGGAGGCATCCACAACCTCCCTGGGCAACCTGTTCCAGTGTCTCACCAACCTGTCAAGAATTTCCTCCTAATCTCCAGTCTAAATCTGCCCTCCTCAAGCTTCAGTCCATTGCCTCTCATTCTATCACTACAGGCCCTTATAAAAGTCCTTTCCTGGCTTTCTTGTAGCCCCTTTCAGACACTGGAAGGCTGCTGTAAGGTCTCCCTGGTCTTCTCTTCTCCAGGCTGGACAGCCCCAGCTCCCTCAGCCTGTCCCCATAGGGGAGGTTCTCCATCTCTCTGATCATCTTTGTGGCCTCCACTGGACCCCCTCCCGCTCTGTGGCTGGAGCCAGCAGAACTGTATCTATATGAACTACAAAACTATATAAACCTCCCTCCAATCCCATCTTGAAAAAACAGTACTTTGTGCTTCAGTTGAAATTTACCTCTTGTTGCAAGTATGTCACAATGGCTGCTAACACAAAACTCTGGGAAGCCAGATCCACCACGGAGAAAAAGAGGATATCGAAGATGAGCAGCGTGGTCTCGTTGCCATAATAGAGAACGTCAGTGAAAGCCTGTCCTTCGTCTGCAGGAAGGAAACAAGGGTAGAGAAGCTGTTATTCCTGTGAAGGGCAGGCTTGTGGAGTTCAGCAGGCCCTGCTGAGAAAGCTCAAAAGGAAAAGGGAAGTCTGAGCAAGAGCTAGTCAAGGCACTCGATGGCATCAGAAGAGCTGCTGAGGTCATTCATTTGATTGAAACTAAATAACTCAAAACTTTTCTGCTCCAAAATGGCTCAATACTGGCAGAACCCCACAGCCAAAGCCCTCCTGCCACAGGCAGCTTTCTTCACACCTAACATCTCCATTGGATTGTTTTAACAAAGCTGCTTTGAACAAGAACAAGAGAGGGGATTCTGCCCCTTTGCTCTGCTCTGCTGAGACCCCATCTCCAATCCTGCCTCCAGTTCTGGTGTCCCCAGCATAGGGACAGAGAGCTGTTGGACTGAGTCCAGAGGAGGCCACAAAGATGATCCAAGGGCTGGAGCCCCTCTGCTGTGAGGACAGGCTGAGGGAGCTGGGGGTGTTCAGCATGGAGAAGAGAAGACTCCAGGGGGACCTTAGAGCTTCCTTCCAACAGCTGAAAGGATCTTACAGGAAGGCTGCAGAGGGACTTTTCAGAATGGGTGTCTAGAGACAGGACAAGGGGGAATGGTTTGAAACTGAGGGAGAGCAGGGTTAGGCTGGATCTTAGGAAAAAGTTCTTCAGTATGAGGGTGGTGAGACTCTGGAACAGGTTGCCCAGGGAGGTTGTGGATGCCTCCTCCCTGGGGGTTTGTTTCAGATGAAATATGGTTCTATATTAAATTAAAAAAAAAAGGCATGGAGCTGATTAAATATTGTGGCTCTTCTTTCTATTTACCAAGTGGACATTGGATCTAGATAGCAATTCAGAGGAGCGCTTCCTACTCTAAACAGCATTTCTTTAACCTGAAAATCTTAACTACCTCCCTCAGCAGTATTCATTTAATGCCCCCTCCTGCTGTAAAGCCCAGTTTAGACTGTAAATCCTGGGAAAGAAATCTACACAGATACCTACATAGTTCTAACAGCACAAAAAGGAAGCCATAAATCTTTTTACCATTGTAAAATATACTTTTATCCAGTGGTTCCATTAACTCCATTTCAAGAATCCTTTCCAGCAGCAACTTATCTTTTACAATATAATCCATTTCTTTGTGAACCTGAAAGAAAAGGCAAACCCAAAACTTGGTTTATGATTTCAAAGAGAAAGTACTCATTAGAAAGTGAAGTGCAGCTACTTAGACCTTTAAGAATGAAAAAAAACAACACTGGTCTGTTTCAAGACAAAAATAAAGGAAATAAAAAAGGAATTGTCATTTTTAAGGGCAGGCTGCACTGCTGGGCTGCCCTTCAATTTGATTCTTTTAATGAAGCACTCTTCCAGTTGCTGTTGGAGTGAATCCAGAGGAGTGCCACAAAGATGATCCAAGGGCTGGAGCACCTCTGCTATGAGGATAGGCTGAGGGAGCTGGGGGTGTTCAGCCTGGAGAAGAGAAGATTCCAGGGGGACCTTAGAGCTGCCTTCCAATACCTGAAGTGATCCTCCAGGAAGGCTGCAGAGGGACTTCTCATAAGGGTGTCTAGAGACAGAACAAGGGGGAATGGTTTGAAGCTGAGGGAGAGCAGGGTTAGACTGGAGCTGAGGAAGAAGTTCTTCAGTATGAGGGTGGTGAGACTCTGGAACAGGCTGCCCAGAGCAATTGTGGCTGCCTCCTCCCTGGGGGTGTTCAAGGGCAGGTTGGATGAGGCCTTGAGCAGCTGAGTCTAGCTGAGAGGTGTCCCTGCCCATGGCAGGGCAGTTAGAGTAAACGATCCATGAGGTCCCTTCCAACCTAAGCCATTTTATGATTCTATGACTGACATGAAGTCCCCAAGTCTTTAAGTACATCTGTATTACTCTTTCAGCTGTTAGAGTTGTCAGTCTCTCCTGACTGTCTCCCCTTTCCTTCCTGCAGCAGCTGCCCTGTACGTACGTGATCAATGAAGGAGCCGAGGAACTTGTTCATGGTGTTGTATGCCCTTGTGCTCTGCTCAAAAGTATTTGCTGAGGAGTCCACAAGCCTGGCAGGACCACGTTTCTGAAAGACAGCACCACCACCACCACTTGAGTGGGAAATGTCCATATTTAAAATGAGAATTAGAGAAGAGAGATCTCTGACTCACCCTGGTCAGGGCTTCGTGGATCCTGTCGTAGTGCAGCCGCATCCTTCTTGACAGGGAGATCTGAAAGGTCTGGCACTCTGTGCCGGGCAGCAAACCTCTCTGACTGCAGAGATTCTCCTGCACAATGAAAGCAGTTGGAAATGAACATCATTCAGTCTGGAGAAGAGAAGGCTCCCAGGAGACCTCATTGTGGCCTTCCAGGATCTGAAGGGGGTTACAAGAAAGCTGGGGAGGGACTTTGGAGGGTGTCAGGGAGTGATAGGACTGAGGGGAGTGGAACAAAACTAGAAATGGGGAGATTCAGATTGGATGTTAGGAAGAAGTTTTACACCATGAGGGTGGTGAGACACTGGCACAGGTTGCCCAGGGAGGTGGTGGAAGCCTCATGTCTGGAGGTTTTTGCAGCCAGGCTGCATGTGGCTGTGAGGAACCTGCTGTAGTGTGAGGTATCCCTGCCTATGGCAGGGCAGTTGGAACTGGATGATCCTTGAGGTCCCTTCCAACCCTGACAATTCTGTGATTAATGTCATCCACAGACCGAAAAAAAAAAAAAAACAAACCCCAGCTTTTCATTTTCTCTCTTTCCTATACACATAGGACTTAGTGGCTCTAAATATCTGACTCGACTACACTCTCCATTCAATTATAGCCTGGATCTATAGCCTGGATCTCCTTAGGACAAGAAATCCTGACCCATGCTGTCACAAAATCAGATTCTCCTTTCACCTGTGTTCAGCTTATTACAGATTCACACATTCTCCAGTCCAATCCCCCTGCCAAAGCAGCTTCACTTAAAGAAGGTCACTCAGAAATACCTCCAGGCAGGTTTCAAAAGTCTCCAGGGGAGACTCCACGACCTCTCTGGGCATCCAGCTCCAGTGCTCCACCACCTTTACATTAAAGAAGTTCCTCCCCATGTTTAGCTGGAACTTCTAATGTTCCAGTTTGTGCCCATTACCCCTTGTCCTGTCACTAGGCAGCAGTGAAAAAAGCCTGGCCCCATCCTCCTGACACCCAGCCTTTATTTATAAGCCTTTATGAGATCCCACTCCACTTTGCTCTTTTTCCCCTACAGTTTGCAATATTCCAGACTAAAAGTCACAGAATCACAGAATATTAGGGGCTGGAAAGGACCTCCAGATATCATCCCAGTCCAACCCTCCTGCCAGAGCAGGATCACCTAGGGCAGGCTGCACAGGAACACATCCAGGTGGGGGTTGAATGTCTGCAGAGAAGGAGACTCCACAACCTCTCTGGGCAGCCTGCTCCATAATGCAAAGGTGTGGAGTTGTTTTTTTTTTTTTACAAAAATAAATGACTGGAGCAGGTGTCAGCATTGATCCTTTTACTTACTGCTTCTCTCTTTAGGTTCAGATTCATTTCTTCCATATTGGTATCTGCATGCCCATGCACAGAGCGCCCATGGATATAGTACCCAAAGCAGCTATGTGACAAGAGGAAGACTGAAATCTAGAAGAGATGGAGGAAGAAAAAGAGTCCTCTAATCCAACATGACCATTCTATGGTTGAACTTTTGAATTCACAGCAGAGATCAGCAGGACCAGCCCTTCTGCAAACACAAAGCAGGCATCCACCAAAACAAGTATGACAGAAAGATCTTTAATAACTCTTTAACTGATTTTGTAAGTAGAAACAAAACCCAGTGTTGAGTTTAGGTTGTGAAGGGCAAGGATCACTACTGAATTCATACATTTATAAATTCACAGAATGATTTAGGTTGGAAGGGACCTCACAGGTCATCTACCCCAACTTCCCCTGCCATTGGCAGAGAGACCTCTCAACTAGACTCAGCTGCTCAAAGCTTCATCCAACCTGGTCTTGAACACCTCCAGGGAAGTGTCATCCACAACTTCCCTGGGCAACCTGTTCCAGAGCCTCAATATCCTCAGGGGATGTTGATTCAAGAGTTGGGGATGTTCAACCTGGAGAAAAGGAGGCAGTGGGGAGACCTTAGAGCTGCCTTCCAGTACCTGAACAGGCATACAGGAAAGCTGGGGAAGGAGTTTTCACAAGGGCTTCTAGTGACAGGGCAAAGGGCAATGGATTGATGCTTGAGGAGGGCAGATTTAGACTGGGGATTAGGAAGAAATTCTTCCCAGTGAGGGTGGTGAGACACTGGCACAGGTTGCTCAGGGAGGTTGTGGATGTCCCCTCCCTAGAGGTGTTCAAGGCCAGGCTGGATGAGGCCTTGAGCAACCTGGGCTGGTGGTGGGAGTTGTTCCTGCCCACAGCGGAGGGGTTGGAACCAAATGATCTTGAAGGTGCAATCCAACCTAAACCATTCTATGAATCTATGAACCATCCAGGAGGGACAGCCACGAGAAGGGAGCAGAAACTAAACAAAAACATATGGAATAAACCCAAGACATCTGTGTCTGTAAGACTAAAATAGAAACCAGCAGACAGAATGGCAGCAAAAGGTTTGACACCAACTTTGTTGTAAATTGTCATAATGCTTTTTCTTTGTAATTGTGTGTAAGGAAATGGAACCAATTTAACTCCAAAATCCAATCTAAAAACCACCTCTAGAAGAACAGATTGATAGCAATGGCTGAAGAATGGTTTTCTAATTAAAGTTCAACTGAAATCTTCTTGCAGATTGCATCAGTAAAGTGAGGTGAAAGAAACACTGACTGTGGCTGTTAGGTAGTGATCTCTAATTAAACTAAAGGAATCAGTACTGTTTCATAGTCTTACACCTACTTAATGTGTTATTCTCTTAGAAAGGAGACACAGAAATACTTACATTGCTCATGCAACACAAATCAACAAACTGGCTTATCTTGTCTTCAACAAATCTTTCATAGAACACAGAAAAAAATAGAATCTGAAAGAAATCAACACATTTTCTTTAATTAATTCATTTTATTTCATCAAGCAGTCACCATCCCAGTTTAACACTCACAAATTACAGACTTATCTAGTGGCCACCATTCCACTGGGCTCTGTGAAATGGGACTGACTCCCTCCTTCATCTAAGAAGGGAGGTTGTAGCAATAACTTGCTCTTCATTTTGATCTTAGAGATGCTTCAAAGTTGTTTAAAACAAAACAAGCACTCCTCACCTGCAGTATTGTGTCCAGCTCTGGGCCCCCAACACAAGAGAGACATGGACCTGATGAAATAGGTCCAAAGGAGGCAACCAAGATGATCAGAGGGCTGCAGCACCTCTGCTATGAAGACAGGCTGAAAGAATTTAGGCTGTTCAGCCTGGAGAAGGCTCTGGAGAGATCTTAGAGCTTCATTTCAGTATCTGAAGGGGACCTACAGGCAGGAAGGCTGGGGAGGGACTGTTTAGAAGGGCCTGTGGGGATAGGATGAGGGGCAATGGTTTGAAACTGGAGCAGGGCAGATGTAGGTTGGACATCAGGAGGAAGTTCTGCACAGCGAGAGTGGTGAAACACTGGAACAGGCTGCCCAGGGAGGTGGTTGAGGCCTCATCCTAGCAGACATTCAAGCTCAGACTGGATGTGGCCCTGTGCAGCCTGCTGTAGTTGGAGGTGTCCCTGCTGAGTGCAGGGGGGTTAGAGAAGATGCCCTTTGAGGGTCCCTTCCAACCCAATGAAATCTGTGAATCTGGGTGAATCTTTGAGAGGATTAAGATGTCTCATAGCTTAGAGGATTCATTTGGAGCTCTGAGTACCATGCTAAGGCAGCTAAAATTCTACATCAAGCAAAACAGTTCACAACATAACCTATGCTATGACACATAGTCTGAATGACCTCGTGATACATTCTAGCTGCCAAGAAACACTCTGACAACGATAATTCTTTGTCTCCTGTGCTTCACACACCTGCAGGAAGGCAATGGCCAGCCACAGAGCAGCAGACACCCCAAATCTCAACGTGCGGCTCCAGGGAGCGATGTAACTCTCACTGCTTCTCGTAAGACTGGAAGAAGAATCCATTAAAGCCAGGTTTGAAAATCCCACCACCTGATGAGATAAGAAAGTCAACAGGACAAGATGAAACAATTAACAGGATTCATTATGACTCTGTTGTTTCCACCCTAACAAGAAGTAAGGAAAAAACAGGAAACAATGGGAGCTAGGAGTAGCAGAATGGTCACTATGGGAGAGCCCAGCTGTGTGCTCCAGTCTGATTGCTGGGCAATGCAAATAAAAACACAAACTGTACCTAGGAAACATTCAAAACATACACAGCTAAACCCCACAAGAAGTCAACACTGAGTTCTACTGAAAAGCTCCAAAAGATTCTACTGTTAGACTGCAAAGGGAGGTAGTTGAAGCCCCACCCCTGGACATTATTCAAGATCAGGCTCATTAGGGCTTGGAGCAACCTGATCTGGTGGAGGATGTCCCTGCTGACTGCAGGGGGGTTGGACTGGATGACCTCTGGAGGTCCCTTCTAACCCAAACCATTCTAGAGTTCTATGATTCTATGCTTTATTGCTGAGCACGTGGTACATGGTATGGAATACCCCTTTGGTTAGTTGGGCTCAGCTGTCATGGTGGTGCTTTCCCCCACCTCCTTGGGCAGCCCCAGCCACTTCCCTGGGGCCTTTGACACTGTGCAAGCACTGTTTAGCAATACCATAAACATTGGTGTGTTACAGAGCAAGATGTCACTCCCTACTAAGAGTAGCTTCTCCCTTCTAGTAACAACCAGGAGCATAAGAGGAGTAACCTGAGCAGATTGGTTGAGAAACCTGGTCTAGAGGAAGGTGTCCCTGCCCTTGGCAGGGGCTTGGAACTAGATGATCTTTAAGGTCCTTTCCAACACAAACCATTCTATGACCCTACAAGTCTTGGGAACACATGCTCTCCTGTCTCCCATTCCTTCCTCATAACATGGCACCTAAGTTGGCCCTGGCCTTCATTTGCCAACAGCAAAAATACTGATTTAGGGAATGAGGTGAGTTTGAGGTCTTTGTTTGGGTTTTTTTTTCCCTGTATTTCATTAAAAAAATAGTCAATTTAAACCCAGAAATATAAAAATGAATAAACACCTGATTGCTCTGGGCAACCTGATCTAGTTGAGGATGTCTCTGCTGACTGCAGAGGGGGTTGGACTGGGTGACCTTTGGAAGTCCCTCCCAACCCAGACCATTCTATGATTCTATTAAATACACTGCAGAAGAACCCCACATAAACAACTCTATGCTTTACGAATACATCCCAAACTAAAAGTCCTTTCCAAGCTACAGAAGAAACAAACTGCAAAGCTAAAGCAGAATTTCTGGCACATCCTTCAGCTGAAGGCACACTGCCTTGTGTGTGGCAGGAACAGAACTGGCACATTCCATTTCCTGCTTTATAAAAGGTCACTACAGCAAAGTAGCAGCAAGGAAGCTCAGTTCAGATGAATATGAAACCACTGTAGCAGGAGGCAGCCAGCAAGCAAATAAAGAATTGAATGTGTACATAGATTTATCAGTCTAAGCTATTTAGGGCAATTTATTACCTTAAAAAAACCCAAACAAACCCAACAAAGGTCTCAAAGTTTGGTGTGTTTGGGGTTTTTAAAAAGTTTTTATTGCAACGAGCCATAAATGGATACCCATACATTAAAAAAATGAACTTATGATAATTATTTCACTAAGTTTTACAGTTTTTATTGCAATGATCCATAGATGGATACCCATAAGTGAAAAAAATGAAATTAATTATTTCACTAAGTTTTAAAGTTTTTATTGCAATGATCCATAGATGGATACCCATAAGTGAAAAAATTAACTTAAAATAATTATTGCACTAAGTTTTAAAGTTTTTTATTGCAATGAGCCACAGATGGATACCCACAAGTGAAAAAATGAAAATAATTATTTCACTAAGTTTTTTAAAGTTTTTATTGCAATGAGCCATAGATGCATATCCATAGATGCAAAAAAATAAATAAAATTATTTTACTAAGTTTTGAAGGCTTTTTTGTTGCAATGACCCATAGCTGCATACCCATAAATGAAAAAATGAACTTCAAATAATTATTTCACTAAGTTTTAAAGTTTTTACTGCAATGAGCCATAGATGGATACCCAAAAATTAAAAAAAAAAATTAAATTATTATTTCACTAAGTTTTAAAGTGTTTTATTACAATGACCCATGGATGCATGCCCATAAATAAAATAAATTAAATTAAAATAATTATTTCACTAGATTCTAAAGTTTTTATTGCAATGACCTATAAATGTATACCCATAAATGAAAAAAAAAAACCTAAACTTAATTGTTCCACTAAGTTTTAAAGTTTTTTATTGCAATGACCTGTAGATGTATACTCATAAATGAAAAAAAAAATAATTATTTTACTAAGTTTTAAAGTTTTTTATTGCAAGGGCCCGTAGATGGATACCCATTAAATGAAAAAAAAAAAAAAGAAAGAACTTAAAATATCTTTTCAAGTGAACTTGAAAGTCATCCACTGTGATCACAAAGAATGCAAGAACTCAAACCCAGATTCTTATGTTATGCTCTGGTTGTGAACCATAAAAAATGAATACCAATAATAATTGTAGCAATAATACCTCCAGAAAGAAAAGGACTGCAATCACTTGGAAGAGGGGATTTATCTTCCTCACTGTCTGAATTTCATGCCATTCATTTGCTATAAAGTATGTCCTCCATATGCTCACAGGTGCAGCAGCACTTCTAATAACCCCTTCACCTAAAAAGAACACATCAAATAAAGCTCTTAATGCTTGAGTGAGAGCCAAAGTTAGCCAGAGCTGTTTAGACAAATGAGCACAGCTTGAGTTACCTTCAACTGCTTTAAGAACTTTGCCCTTAGGTCTTTCCCAGTCGATAAAGAAAATATCTACAGTGAGTTGTGAAACCAGCAAATGTAAGAACTGCAGGGCCTGAGGGAGAAAGGAGAAATCCAACAAGTAAGGACAGCAACAGCATGCAGGCAAAGCTGAAGAAGCACTCACTGCACGTCAGTCACTAAACATCAGTAATAGGCTTGACTGCTAGGCTTGACTGCACTGGAGACTGCAACTCTGTCACCAGCTTGGGGTTTTTTACATTTAAAAGCTTGGCTTCATGGCAAGCAACGAGATGATGTCCAAACTATGCAGCAAATAGAGCAAAAGAACAAATTAAAAAAACACTGACTAAGCATTTTCCCACATGAACCTGTATTATGAAATCCAATTCAATATGCTCCCCAGAATCAGTAAGATAATTGTGTGTCCCATGAACAGAAAATTGTGATCTCTGAATTTCACAAGTTCTCTTTCAACATAATTATTTTAATCTGCCTTTTTTTTTCAGTCAGGAATTGACAGCACTATATTCCCCTTTAAAAGAAAGCACTTCCTTTCTCCATGTGGTTTTCTTTGCTTTACATTTCCTTACATGGAAAGAGTTTTCCACAGATCACCTTCCTTAGATATTTGGTTCCATATAAAGACTCCACAAATTAAATTACTGTGGGGAAATGAATTAATTCTTTGCATAAAATCATAAAATCATCCTGGGCACACCTATTGGGTGATGCAAGAGAATCACTAATAAAATGAACCGTACAAGATGTTTAAAATCAAGTCTGATGCCTGGGTCTGGGCAATCCCAAGCACAAATCCAGGCTGGGTGAGTGGCTGGAGAGCAGTCTGGAGCAGAAGGCCTTGGGGGTGTCACTTGGTGACAAACTCCCCAGGAGCCAGCAATGGTCCCTGGCAGCCCAGCAGGCAGCTGTGTGCTGAGCTGCATCCAGAGCAGGGAGAGCAGCAGCACAGGGAGGGGATTCTGCCCCTCTGCTCTACTGAGACCCCACCTGCAGCACTGCCTCCAGCTCTGGTGCCCCCAGCATAAGAGGGACATGGAGCTGCTGGAACAGGTCCAGAGGAGGTGATGAAGATGATCAGAAGGCTGGAGAGCCTCCCCTATAGGGACAGGCTGAGAGAGTTGGGGCTGTTCAGCATGGAGAAGAGAAGGCTCCAGGGAGACCTTACAGCAGCCTTCCAGTACCTGAAGGGTGCTACAAGAAAGCCAGGAAGGGACTTTTTATAAGGGCTTCTCATGATAGGATGAGAGGGAATGGATTGAAGCTTGAGGAGGGCAGATTGAGACTGGAGATTAGGAGGAAATTCTTGACAGTGAGGGTGGTGAGACACTGGAACAGGTTGCCCAGAGAGGCTGTGGATGCCTCCTCCCTGGAGGTGTCCAAGGCCAGGCTGGATGAGGCCTTGAGCAACCTGGGCTGGTGGGAAATGTCCCTGCTCATGGCAGGGGGGTTGGAACTGAATGATCTTTAAAGTCCCTTCCAACCTAACCCATTCTATGAATCTATGGAAACATAGAGAAGCCTGTGTTGAAATGTCTTTAATGCCTAAGGAAAAGAATATTTACCTTTAAACTAAATGCACAGGCTATGTATGTGACAAATTCCTCTTCTTGAGATGGAAGTGGTAAAAGGACGGAGACAAACTTCTGAGCCTGTAATGGAGAAGTCACATTGGAAGAGTGTGGATGGCATATGTGACAAAACACTAAATGCTAGAGTGAAACACATATTGCAGAAAAAGGTCAATATTTAGTGGGCAAACATTGTGAATTAGTAAAAGATTTTAAAGGACTATTAAGCAGACTGCAAGTACAATAAATCCTAAGGAAAAGAAAGAGTTGAACACAAAAACAGAAGTACAGAAAACGGAATATGATAGACAACTTGCCTCAATACTCTGACCAGAAAGGCAAAACAAAAAAAAAAGGAAGGAAAAAAGAAAGAAAATTAATTTTTGCATATAAATCTATGCCATATTAATTTGTTTTCATAACACCCACATCTGGAGAGACACTTACTTTGAAGAACACAAGCCAATAAATCCCTGTGCCCACTGTGATGAGAAAGAAAACGTTGGCAAGGTCTCCAGCATAGAACAGGAGAAACTTCAAAACTGTCTGCAATTACAAAAACACACTGTAGAGATCTGTAATTAAGCAAGGAATATGTACAGTCACACACAAGGGTCTGCAGCTCACACTAGGGCAAACTCCAGTATTGAAAAGCAGCCTCAAAGAAGATTTTTCTCCTTTGGTCACATGCTTATGACATCTTCAGTATCTGAAGATTGTACATGATGGCTTTGTTCAAGGAAGAATTCACTAGAAAACTAAGTCCACTCAACTGATCAGAATAGAATCACAGAACGGTCAGGGTCTGGAAGGGACCTCCAAAGCTCATCCAGTCCAATGCCCTCTGCAGTCAGCAGAGGCATCCTCAACTAGATCAGGTTGCCCAGAGCTCCGACAAGATGAGAGGGAATGGACTGAAGTTTAAGGAAGGCAGATTTAGACTGGAGAATAGGAAGAAATTCTTGACAGTGAGGGTGGGGAGACACTGGAACAGGTTGCCCAGGGAGGTTCTGGATGTCTCTCCCTGGAAGTGTTCAAGGCCAGGTTGGATGAGGCCTTGAGCAACCTGGGCTAGTGGGAGGTGTCCCTGCCCATGGCAGGGGGGTTGGAACTAGATGATTGTTAAGGTCCTTCCAACCCAAACCATTCTATGAATCTATGAATTAATAAATACTTTTATTTTTTAGCAGATTTCCTTAAATGACAAGATCAGAATCAAACAAAAAAAAGCAAAAACCCTACTCCCTCAAGTGAACCTAGCTCCAGGTCACTGTTCTGTGCAGCTAGGCTAGAAATCATGTGAGTTACCTTAGGAAACAAAATAATAGCAAAGGTCTCCTTAAAGGGAGGAGGATGTGTCCCTTGTGAGGTTGCCAGCTGCTTATACCTGCAAGTCAATTACAGAGCTTCCTGTACGCCTCTTCCAGCCTGTAGTCTTGAGGAGGGACCACAACACTGCCAGACCACCCAACACACCCAGGGCAATCTGAAGAGAAAGAAAAATCACTTCCAGCTATTTTAGAAACCCACACAAAACAGAAGTAAATCATTCCATCAGCCAACTGAAGGGAAATAAAACTTACATCAGTCTGAGCCTCTGACTGGTTCATCTCATAACTGACTGAGAAGGAAACCTGAATGTCAAGATATAAAAAGTATAAATGCACAGAAATCCTGAAATGGGAATTCCCAGCTAGGACTACAAGAAGTACAACAATTTCTATCTCCTTTTTGAAGCTTGAAGGAAACACAAATTGCCATGCAGCAGCAAAATTGCTTCCTCTAGCTTAAATGTCTGTCTAACCTAAGACATGTTTTGGCTTTGGTCAGAAAGATTTGTACAAGGAAGAGAAAATGTCATGTTTTTATAACATTCTAGCCTCAACCTTTGTCACTAGCCTCACTTTGTCACTGCAAGGCTAAACTTAACACAAGTATGATAATGAATAGTAATTTGAATTCAGTTTAAATAAAAAAAAAAAAAGGACAAAATCACCCCAAACCTACCCCTCCATCCCTCACCTTCCAGTACCTGGAGGAGGCCTACAGCAAGGCTGCCCAGGGACTGTTTGCAAAGGCCTGGAGTGATAGGACCAGGGGCAATGGTTTGAAATTATTTTTAATTGATTTTTCAATTGTTCATTATTATAGAATCATAGAATTTTTAAGGTTGGAAGGGACCTCAAGGATCAGCCAGTTCCAACCCCCCTGCCATGGCCAGGGACACCTCACACTACAGCAGGTTGCTCACAGCCACATCCAGCCTGGCTGCAAAAACCTCCAGGGATGAGGCTTCTACCAGCTCCCTGGGCAACCTGTGCCAGTGTCTCACCACCCTCATTTAAAAGCTCTCAGTTTTAGTGAGGACTTGCAGCTTGACACTGCACAGGACTAGAAATGATAATGATTTTTATAACCTCCCAAAAAAATGTTCACCCAAAAACTGAGAGCACGATTAACAAATCAGCTCAGTGAAGACAGCACCAAGATCTCACCTTTACACTCTGGGTTTCAGGGTTCTGGACAAGCACATCTGTGTAAGCAACAGTAACCAGAGGAGGGTAGATGGCTCCCCTCTTACTCTGGGGTACCAGACGAATGCTGCAGGAATACAAACAGTATTTTAATGCAGAAAATGGAGGAATCACTTGGAAAGTCTTCATTGCAAGTCTACTAAAAGCATGCACACAAATACAGAAAGATGCTGGGAAGGGTTCTTTATTTGTAAGAAAATACCTCAATCATAGAGTCACAGAATGTTAGGGGGTGGAAGGGCCTCTGGGAATCATTGAGTCCAACCCCGCTGCCAAAACAGGATCACCTAGGGCAGGCCACCCAGGAACGCATCCAGGCGTTCAGATTGTTTATGACTTGCCCAGTCTTATTTTGGACATCTCTGAGGACTGGGGTGCCCCAGCCAGCCTGGGACCCAGTTCCAGTGGTTCACCACAGAATCACAGAATGCTAGTGGGTAGAAGGGGCCTCTGGGGGTCACTGAATCCAACCCTACTGCTAAAACAGGATGACCTAGGGCAGGCTGCACAGGAACGCATCCAGATGGGTTTTGAAAGTCTCCAAAGAAGGAGGCTCCAGCTGCAACTGAAGGCAGTTCCCAAGGTAACTTTTCTCAAAACACTACAGAATATCCTTTTCTATGTGTTTTTGAAATTTCTGGCATTATTCTTCGTTGAAAGGGGGATGGGAGGGAGTTCTGAGAGCTGGAATATGATTTGGAAGAACCTTTTTTCCTCTTTTTTTTTTTTTTTCTGTAATATCTCCCTTTGAGATGACTGTCTAAAACTTGAGATCTCCCTTTTCCTTCAGCACTTCCAGCTGAGATTAACACCAGCAACAACCCCAACAGGGACTCTCACAATTTCAGTTAGCTGACTACAAGCCTGCTCTGGATTGTCCAGCAGAATAGGCAATAGATTGTATAATACTGCAAACCAAAATATGGAATGAGAAATAGCATCCTGGTGTAGTCAGCAACATAAAAAAGAAGACCCAACCTCAAATACAGCATCCAGTTTTGCTGTCCCCATCATAAGAAGCACATAGAGATGCTGGATTGAGTCCAGAGGCCACAAGGATGATCCAAGGGCTGCAGCACCTCTGCTATGAGGATAGACTGAGGGAGCTGGGGATGTTTAGCATGGAGAAGAGAAAACTCCAGGGGGACCATAGAGCTGCCTTCCAGTACCTGAAGGGATCTTACAGGAAGGCTGCAGAGAGACTTTTGCTAGGAGTGTCTAGAGACAGGCCAAGGGGGAATGGTTTGAAGCTGAGGGAGAGCAGGGTTAGACTGAATCTTAGGAAGAAGTTCTTCAGTATGAGGGTGGTGAGACTCTGGAATAGGTTGCCCAGGGAGGTTGTGGCTGCCTCCTCCCTGGGGGTGTTCAAGGCCAGGTTGGATGAGGCCTTGAGCAGCTGAGTCTAGTTGAGAGGTGTCCCTGCCCCTGGGAGGTTGGAGTAGGTGATTTGTGAGGTCCCTTCCAACCTAAGCCATTCTATCAAAGAATTAAGAGAGGAGTTTTTAGGTCATGCCAGATGACTCCTGCTGAGAAGTGACTGAATGCCTGCTAACTTGCATCACGCATACATAGTCTGATCCATCATCTCTGGAAAGAAATTACAGTAATTTTCACCCTCAGAGGTCAGAGACATGTTTTCTTCCTCACTCATATGAACAACCTAGGGAAACTTTTGCTATTTCCAACGATGATATGGAAAAATCAGCACCAGGACTTACTAGAAGCAACATAAAACCTTAAATGTCTTTTCAAGACAATCAAATGCCAGCTGCACAGGATTGGTTTTATTTTCTATGGACTCTGTATGATATGGCATGAATCACCTTATGGTTATTTTGCTAGCAATCCGAATTACTCTTGGTAGCTTTCCCAAGCTGTTCTCTTTTCCACTCAGAGCATCCACCAAGAAAAATCGACGAGTCAAAAGCCAGTTGTTCATGTTACTGCCTTGGAAAAGACAGGACAGTCACATAACACTTCAGAAGCTAAATCAGCACACAAAAAGAATGAAATCTCCTAGAAAAGATCCACATAGCTGTACAGTACACGGAACTGTATGCAGGATATCAAATTGTTTACTCTTTATTCTTTTATTACCCTTTACTCTGCTCTTGTGAGACCCTCTCCTCCAGTGCTGCCTCCAGTTCTGGTGTCCTCAGCCTGAGAAGGACGCAGAGCTCGTGGAGCAGGTCCAGAGGAGGGTCACAAAGATGATCCAAGGGCTGGAGCACCTCTGCTATGAGGATAGGCTGAGGAAGATGGGATTGTTCAGCCTGGAGAAAAGACTCCAGGGGGACCTTAGGTCTTCCTTCCAATATGTGAAGGCTGCAGAGAGACTTTTCCTAAGGGTGTCTAGAGACAGGCCAAGGGGGAATGGTTTGAAGCTGAGGGAGAGCAGGGTAAGACTGGAGCTTAGGAAGAAGTTCTTCAGTATGAGGGTCGTGAGACTCTGGAATAGGCTGCCTATAGGTTGTGGCTGCCTCCTCCCTAGGGGTGTTCAAGGCCAGGTTGGATGAGACTTTGAGCAGCCAAGTCTAGTTGAGAGGTGTCTCTGCCCATGGCAGGCGAGGTTGGGGTAGATGATTTGTGAGGTCCCCTCCAACCTAAACCACTCTGTGATTCTATTTATGTCCAACTGAAACAAATACAGAAGGACATCAGTTGACTTTATTTGTGCATCATAGAATCAGAGAAAGGCTTAGCCTGGAAGGGATATTATGGGTTGGGCTGGTGTATATGACCAAAGGTTGCACTTAACACTATCACAACTTGCCCACCAAGTATTAAACTCTTAAAGCAGAATCAGTTCTGTTGTGTTGTGCTATCTTTAAAACAATTCAGTAACAGCAAGTAAAACAAATTCCTTCTCTGTGAAGTTATTAAGATTATTCAAATTCCCAGGGCTGTTACTACAAAACAGTCTTACCTTGATTAACAAACATTTCACTGTACTGAAGATTCAAGTTTAAAACTGGCACAGGCCAGAGATATTGCTGTCCATTATCACCATTATATTCAAGGAACAGGTCATAAAAGATTGGATTAGGAAAATCCAGTAAAATCTTGGAAAGTGAAATTTTGCACTGAAAAAAAAACGTTAAAAGAAAAAGATTGCTTTAGCCTTCAATGATTTTATCAAGGTGTGGAAAATTTTAAAGGTACAGCCTAAAACTACCACAAGAGCAGATGTAGATTGGATGTTAGGAACAAGTTCTTTGCTATGAGGGTGGTGGAACACTGGAACAGGTTGCCCAGGGAGGTGGTTGGGGCCCCATCCCTGGAGATATTCAAGGTGAAGCTGGACAGGGCTCTGGGCAACCTGATCTAGTGGAGGATGTCCCTGCTGACTGCAGGGAGGTCAGACTAGATGACCTGTGGAGGTCCCTTCTGGCCTGAACCATTCTATGATTCCCCTGTAAGATTATTGTGGAATCTGTCCCACTTTTTCCCAAAAGACAAGTCATTGCAGCCCTTTGCAAGCAATTAGAAAGCACTAATGATTTTATACAAACCTCTTGGAAATGAATGATTAATGTGGAGAATGAAGCTCTGCTAATGGTTTTGAACAGATGAGGGAAAAATATCCTAACACATTTCAGAGAAATGGGGAGGGACTGTTTAGAAGGGCTTGCAGCAATGGTTTGAAACTAGAGCAGAGCAGATTTAGGTTGAACATCAGGAGGAAGTTCTGCACAGTGAGAGTGGTGAAATACTGGAACAGGCTGCCCAGGGAGGTGGTTGAGGCCCCATGCCTGGAGACATTCAAGCTCAGACTGGATGTGGCCCTGGGCAGCCTGCTGTAGTTGGAGGTGTCCCTGTTGAGTGCAGGGGGGTTGGACAAGATGCCCTTCGAGGCTCCCTTCCAACCTGATGCAGTCTGTGAAGCTACATATGACTGTTGGAATTCAAGCATTGTGTTCTTCCACTGATGAGGCAGCAACCTCACTGATTGGGATGCCAGTTCCATTTATCTTGGTTAGCCTATGTAATAACCAATTTTTTCTTGCATAGTTAAACAAATTAACCCCCCCACACCATATTTATTTCACTCAATAATAATTAAAAAATTAAACAAATGACCCCCCCATATTTATTTCACTCAATAAAAAAGTTAAACAAATTACTCCCTCCCTCGTATTTATTTCACTCAATAATAATAATTAAAAAAGTAAAATAAGCAAGAGTATGACAAGAAAGAAGGATCATGCTGCAGCTCATGGTTAAACTCCAGAGGTCCTTCAGTGTGTTGTGAATTATTAGATGACTTAGACCCCACCTTAATTCAACACTCAGAAGAACATTTTATCTCTTACTTACACTTTGCTGGTAAGTTGTTCCAAATGCATAAGCTGCATCCAATTTAGTTTGGGTATCAGGACAAAGCTGAACAAAACATAAATATAATGAGGTTAATTCAAAGGTATCAGTTTCTCACATGAAATATTTCCAGCTTATGTGCTGTTCACATTTCTGTTTTTTAAGAAGAGGTAACACAATTATTTCTTGTACTAATATCACAGAATGTATCTGGTTGGAAGAGACTTCCAAGATCATCCAGTCCAAGCACTAAATGGTTAACACTAAACCATGTCCCTAAGCACCAGGTCCCCAGGCTGCTTAAACACCTCCAGGGATGGTGACTCCAGCACTGCCCTGGGCAGACCATTCCAATATTTGAGAGTCTTTTCAGTGAAGGAATATTTCCTAAGAGCCAATCTGAACCTCCCCTGACGCAGCTTGGAACTATTTCCTCTAGTCCTGTCTCTTGCCACCACAATTCCATTAGTGTACAGCTGGAATTCTGGGAGTTGCTACAATTACGCATTGAGGTGGCTTCAGCACTGTAATATCATCATGCATGCCCTGGTGAGGCTACACCTGGAATACTATGTCCAGTTCTGGGCTCCCTGGATCTGCTGGAGAGATTCCAACACAGGGACTTGAACATCTCCCCTGTGAAGAGAGACTGAGAGCCCTGGGGCTGTTTGTGGTCTTGAGAGGGCTGAGAGGGGATCTGATCAATGTCTATCAATATCTGAGGGATGGGTGTCAGGATGAAGCTGATGGTTCCTTTTTGGTGGTACCCAGTGACAGGACAAGGGGCAATGGCTGCAAGCTGGAGCAGAGGAGGTTCCATGTGAACATAAGGAAGAAATCTTCAACTGTGAGGGTGATAGAGCCCTGAAGCAGGAGGCTGCCCAGAGAGGCTGTGGAGTCTCCTTCCCTGGAGACTTTCAAAATCCACCTGGATGTGCTCCTGTGCAGCCCACTCTAGGTGATCCTGCTTTGGCAGGGGGGTGTGGGACCCCCTAGAAGTCCTTTCCAATCCCTAACATTCTGTGATTACATGAAAAGATGCTTTGAATGGAAGAGCTGTTCCTCTCCCATTGAGTCCTGAGAGCTACCAAAAGCTCTGCATTTAGGGAATCAACATGTCCCAGTAAATCCTAAAATCTGTGTCAGAATATATAGTTTCCTATGCAGAGTAATTGCCTTAGTCACCTGCTATCCCAGACTCTAGTTTTCCTTGAAATGAGACAGCTCATCCTGAGATAATAACCAAAGAAACAGCAGTCACTATCTAAAGCTGCTTCTCTATAGATACTGGAGCATTTGAAGTGACATGCTCCAAGAGTGACATGAAGAACACAGAACAAGGGACAAACAATTCCCAATTGTTCTTGCCAGTGTTCCTATTGTTGCCTGCCTAGGGAGTTGCTGAGAGCCCAGATCACCACTGGACTGCTAAACAAATTCTATTCTGTAATGCTTTGCAGCTGCCAATTTCTGCTGTTACTGATGTCCAGTGACAGGACAAGAGGCCATGGGGGCAAGCTGGAGCAGAGGAGGTTCCATGGGAACAGAAGGGAAAACTTTTTCACTGTGAGGGTGACAGAACCCTGGAGCAGGCTGCCCAGAGAGGTTGTGGAGTCTCCTTCTCTGGAGACATTCAAAACTCACCTGGATGTGTTCCTGTGTGACCTGCCCTGGGTGATCCTGCTCTGACAGGGTGGGTGGACTGGACGATCTCTGAAGGTCACTCCCAATCCCTAATATTCTGTGATTCTAAATAGTCACCAGAGATGGTGACTCAATTACTTCCCTGACCAGCCTGTTCCAGTGCCTTACAACTGTCTTGGTGAAGAATTTTTTCCTAATATCCAATTTGAACCTCCCCTGGTACATCCTGATGCTATTTCCTCTCGTCCTAACACTTGGTACTTGAGAGAAGAGATCAACACTCATCTCACTACAACCTGCTTTCAGTTTAGTTGTAGAAAGTGAGAAGGTCTCCTCTGAGCCTCCTTTTCTCCAGGCTAAACAACCCCAGTTCCCTCAGCCATTCCTCACACAATTTGTGGCTTCATTACCCTTCTCTGGATGCACTCCAGCCCCTCAATGTCTTTCTTGCAGTGAGGGGCCCAAAACTGAAGCCGGTGTGGCCTCACCAGTGTTGAGTACAGGGGGACAATCCCTGCCCAGGTCCTGCTGGCCACACTACTGCTGATACAAGCCAGGATGCTGTCGACCTTGTTGGCCACCTGGGCACATACTCAGCTGGCTGTTGGCCATTGTTGTTTCTAAATAATTAGAACTGATTTTCAGAGATTTCCAATACTCTGAATTTATTTTAGTCTGATGGACTAAGGCAATGTTGAATTAATACTTTTGATTCTGCAGAGATGATAAAATTAGAGATTTGAAATAGTGAGGAAGAATCAAGGGCTGATTGCCCTAATCTAGCTCTTCAGGTATCTTATGAACTGTCCCTAGTGTAGTAATCTCCTGCCTTTTGTCTTAATTTGGCTAAAGGCAATCAGAATGTTATGGTATTGACAAAGGATAATGGAAATCAAACCTACCTGTAAGATGCCTCCTTCCAGACTTTGCCATTTAAGGAAGTTTCCTGCTGCATCAAACGAGGCTGCAATAAATTGCAGCTTTACATCCTGATGATGAAAATAAGAGAAAGAAACCATGAAACTGCCATAAAGTGGACATTATCTTTAGGAGAGCCACATCTGTAACAAACCAAAACTGCTTCGTGTGATGACAGCCCCTTCCTAATGTCTGCTTCCCTGAAGGTCCTTGCTGGTCCCAGTGAAACAGTATCTCAGGTCTAGATGAAAGCCAGGAAGGGACTTTAAACATGGGCTTGTAATGATAGAATAAGAGGGGATGGATTGAAGCTTGAGGAGGGAAGATTTAGACTGCATGTTAGGAAAAAATTCTTTACAGTAAAGGTGGAGAGACACTGGAACATGTTGCCTAAAGGAAGATCATGGATGCCCCCTCCCTGGAGGTGTTCAAGGCCAGGTGGGATGAAGCTCCGAGGAACCTGTTCTAGTGGAAGGTGTCCCTGCCCATGGCAGGAGGTTGGAACTGGATGATCTTGAAGGTCCCTTCCAACCCAAACCATTCTATGACTATGTCTACTACCCAACACCTACCTTTTCTGTTCCTTTAAAACTGAAGACTGCAGGGAAATGATTTGCCTCAAGCACTTGGGATGCTAATCCTGGTAGATCACCATAATATAACCATGGCAGGTTGTGCCTCCTGAAAACAATGACAATGTTTTCTCTAAAGGAACAGTGTGTCACATCAAACAACATTCAGAATAACAACTACCATAAAAAAACCCTATCACAGTCTGAAAGCTATGGAAAAGGCAACTTACCAGAAGGCTACTGAATGAACAACGCCTAACCTTGCTGTGTTGACATAAATATACTGAAACAAACCACAGGCATCAGCACTTGAAGGACTCAGTGAGTTCATATTCATCACACACATATTTCCAAGAGCTTGGCATGCTGTCAGATTAGAGTGAGACTGCAATGGAGAAACACAAGAACACACAAGAGTATTTATTCGCCCCTCCTTTTGATAAGGCAGGCATAAAATTAATCTCTAATAAGCCATTCCTAATCTCCCATTTTAACTTTAAAGTAATTTCATTTGGTCAACTTCTAAATTCTTCTCCTAGTTATTCTGGTTCCATATTCTGGCAGTGTGAAATCAGTGCTCTCACTTTTCCAGTTCATTTTAGTTTCATCAGCTAAATGGTATGAAGCAAGAGAAATCCCAACATCTGCATTTAGAAAACAAAGTAAGAATCAAAATGTTTAACACCACTCAGGCTGTAGGACAAAGGTGACTCCATCAGAGATCTACGACTATCAAGTGTAGTTGCACGTAGCATAAAGATCTTCTTTTTAGCATTTTTAGTATTTTTTCTATCCTGTTGTTCCTAAACCAGGTTGTATTGATACCACTGTTTAATTTTGGTAAACAAACCACTGCTGCAGGATAGGCAGAAGTGATGCCTGGCACCTGAGTGCAGTGATCACTGCACCAGGATTAAGCTGTCACCATCTAGCACCTTGGTGTGGGTGAGATCAGCAGCTGCACATCACATTCAGAGCAGCACCTCTGAAGAGCTGAGCAGGCTGAGATAGACAGACAGGATAAACTTACTGAAGTGATGAGGATAGTCTCAGTTTGTAAAAACAGAATGGGATAAGCAGGAGAATACATCTCAGAGCTGTGTGCATGAGATGCTGATGGGAGCAGCTACAAAGGTGACCTGGGAAAATACTGAAACTAAGTCTGCTGAATGCCTGCCAGCCTAGGACCAGCTAGATGGCAGCTGGGCCTGGCAATCAAAACCATCCTCAAGAACTGCAGAAGATAAACACCAGAGACATCCTGAGACAGCATCAATATGCACAAATCCAAGAAGTGTAACACCAGCTAATTATCTGGAAAGGTGAAAAATAGCCAGGAAAAGAGGGAATGCATTCTAAGAAAGTAAGAATTGGCAACTGCTCTTGGATGTTCTAGCTGAAAGAGCAGGAAAACAGTCTGTTAATATAAAAACTGCTCTGAGAGAATATAAAGCAGGATAGATATTGGCTACTCCAGGTGGTGCTGCCCCATGCCACCTAATGTCCCTGACTGTTTCCCTCTCTCACACACACACAGAGAAACCTGCTTCAGCACAAACTTTTCTATGAGCTCTCCTAGGCACATCAGAGCATGGCTGGGAACACCTACCTGCCTCCAGACTCCCTGGCATGGATTATCTTCAAAGTGAGACTTCAACAACAGTTGATTTTGAGGCCCCACTACTGGTGAGCCCTGGTACTGGTGTTCAAGAAGACCAAATGCAAGGTCCTGCATCTGGGTCCGGAAAATCCCAAGCACTGATATGGGCTGGGCAAGAACTGGCTTGAGAGCAGCCCTGAAGAAAAGCATTTGAGGGTATTGGGGGATGAGAAGCTCAGCATGAGCCAGCAGTTGCTGCAAGTGTTGCCTGCACTTGCAGGCCAGAAAGCAAATCACATCCTGGGCAGCACCAAGAGCAATGTGGCCAGCAGGTCGAGGGAAGTGATTCTCTCCCTCTACTCTGCTCTGGTGAGATCCCACCTGGAGCTCTGTGTCCAGTTCTGGAGCATCTATTACAAGGATTTGGAGGTGCTGGAAGGTGTCCAGAGAAGGGCCATGAGGATGAGCAGAGGGCTGAAGCTGCTCTGCTATGGAGACAAACTGAGAGAGTTGGGGTTGTTCAGTCTGGAGAAGAGAAGGCTCTGAGGAGACCTTCTTGTGGCCTACCAGTATCTGAAGGGGGCTCCAAGAAAGCTGTGGAGGGACTTTTGAGGGTGTCAGGGAGTGATAGGACTGGGGGAGGGGAATTGAACAAAACTAGAAATGGGGAGATTCAGATTGGATGTTAGGAAGAAATTCTTCCCCAGGAGGGTGGTGAGACACTGGCACAGGTTGCCCAGGGAGGTGGTGGAAGCCTCATGCCTGGAGGTTTTTGCAGCCAGGCTGGATGTGGCTGTGAGCAACCTGCTGTAGTGTGAGGTGTCCCTGCCCATGGCAGGGGGGTTGGAACTGGATGAGCCTTGAGGTCCCTTCCAACCCTGACAATTCTGTGATTCTATGATTCTACACCTGTTGCTTTACTAGTGATAATGTTGTAGTAGCTTGTAGCATTGCAGTATATGCTTGCTGATACTATTGGTTTCTACTATCATTGGAATACAAAGATATTTTCTTTATTAATCATAAATATACTCATTTTACTAACAGCAATTTGTAGTAGTTTCTGACAGAGAGAGGTAGGAAATAAAGACTTTGTGTGCTTGTGTATTACCTGAAAATCCACTGTTAAGTTCTTTACACACCTCTAGGCCAGGTAGCCCTTTGAGTTGTGACAGATTGGGAGAAAAAAATAGGGCTTAAGAAGTTAAAATCTGATTTTGAGAAGAGGAATATGGAAGGGAAATGAGGATGTGTCATAACAGAGTTGGTAAAAAAGAGGCAGAGCATGATCCTGTTGTGGCAGACACTCTTCCACATGTGGTTGGTTACTGCCACCCAGAGCAACAAAGTGGTAAATAACATTTGCATTAGTAAAACAAAGCAAAAAAGGATGGTTCTGAGGTTACCCTTCTCCCTGCCAAAACAAAATGAGTAACTGAAAGACAAAGGGCAAAGACCAGCTGCCAATGAATACTGACTATGGGAAAAGTTGATTTTCTGAGTTATTCCTTACTAGATATACTCATGAACAGTTCACATACCAACTGACTACTGCAGGAGCTTTCTCTAACACCATTCATCTTGTGAAGATTCTAACGCTGGAGATTTGCACTAACATCAACTCTTTTTAAAATTCCTGTATCTTTCTTTCTTTCCTAGCTACTGTCATCTCAAAATTCGATTCTTTAAAAGCAAGCAAGCTCACTTCCAACAATTAAAGTGCCAGGCTTTTAGACAGAGCATCACCTCTAAAAGAATAGCAGACTGCAGGCACTAATGAAACTCACCCAACAGGCAGAGGCTGAGGACTGCAGGTTTTGCAGGAACCAGGCTGAGGTCAGTGTTAAACCCTGTAAATAAAGAAATGCTTCACTCTCTTTGTTCCATATAATTTATCCACAACCCAACACTCTGGAAAACTCTGTCAGCTAAAAGGTACTACTTATTTTTTTCTAATAGCTTCCTGTCCTCTCTAAATGTTTCAGTTCAAAATACAATAATAATGCACCCACAGCCACTCTGGGCAACCTATTCCAGAGTCTCACCACTCTCATACTGAAGAACTTTTTCCTAAGATCCAGTCTAACCCTGTTCTCCCCCAGCTTCAAACCACTCCCCCTTGGCCTGTCTCTAGACACCCTCAGGAAAATCCCTCTGCAGCCTTCCTGGATGATCCCTTCAGCTATTGGAAGGCAGCTCTAAGGTCCTCTTGGAGTCTTCTCTTCTCCAGGCTGAACACCCCCAGCTCCCTCAGCCTGTCCTCACAGCAGAGCTCCTCCAGCCCTTGGATCATCTTTGTAGCCTCCTCTGGACTCACTCCAACAGCTCTGTGTCCTTCTTCTGCTGGGGACACCAGAACTGGACTCAATATAGACCACATACTACTTGTATGGATACTAAATTACTTCCCTATTTCAGTTTCCCACAGGGCATGACATTTCTTCTGCATATTCCATGAGAACAATGCTTGCCTGGTCTCCATGTCTACACTCCATCTTGCAGTCACTGTGATCAGACAACAAGCCACCACCTTTGTTTTTCAGGAAAGGAAATTCAAACACTTACTAAAAGTAAATAATGACAATACTTGACACTAAAAGCACTTACTAGCTGTCCAAAATGAACAGTTGCAACTCCTTTTAGGGGTAAACTTTCACCAGCACTGAAACATAATCCCCCAGTCTGAAACAAACAAACACACAGGGGAAAAAAAAGGAAATGTAAACACTTAGCAGCATAACTTTTCTTTTTCTGAGTTTCAATATTTACTTACTAAAATGTTTGGGCTGCTGCAGTCACAAGACTTGCTTACATTGATGAAAGTTTGTTCACATCTTACACACCTGTGGATCACAAACATGAAGACTGCACTTAATATGTAGTGAATGATGAGAATCAGTATTTAGTGAAAGCTGATTAAGGAGTAGGCCTGAGAACACTGTCATCATCTTCACTAGTTTGAACTGAAATCCAAAAGATGTTACTGATTTGGTTCTACTGTCAGTGAAGTAGACAAGAAATTAAATAGTTAATCCAAATTCTCCTTCTGCCTACATTCCAAAGCTCACTCTTTAGTCTTATCAAAGCAAAACAAACAAACAAATCAAGTCCCTGGTCACAGAAGGATTTCAGTGGACACAAAACATTGAGCTTGATATGGGGCTGAGGATTTCCACTTCACTGCTTTTAAAACTGTCACTCTAAAGATACAGAGTCCTCCTCTGTTAAAACCCAACAGGACACATTCACTTTTGTCATCACTGAAGGTAAAGAACACTCACCTATTTCCTGAGGCATCTGAAGCAGACAAGGAGTGCTCACTTCCATTACAATGTATGCACAATGCTTCATTAAGCAAAATGCCATCAATACTTCTCTCCACTAAGGAAAAGAAAAACCACTGTGATAAAATTGCATGCTGCCCAGTATGGCACACAGGTTAAGAGAAGTGTGAGAAAACAAAAGTGTCAGTGCAGATCTAAAATAAATGCAAAGATTTTGATTTTCAAAACAATCAAGGGCGTAAATATGCAAATAACATCCAGATGGATGTAGAGATTCACAGATTGCATGGGGTTGGAAGGGACCCTCAAAGGGCATCTTGTTCAACCTCCCTGCACTCAGCAGGGACACCTCCAACTAGTGCTTATAGCCATGTACATGCAATTTACTGTTAATGTGAAATGCAATATTTAATGCTCAGTTTTGCTGTTCTTTTCTTATTTATTCTGAACCAAATTTCAAAGCAAGACTTTAATGAAAAGCTAAAATGAAAACCTCAAGTTTACAAACTGCTGGAATTTTTAATTTGTCCCAAAACAATCCATGAAAATGACACTGATTCAAAGTTTTGAAACTGCATCTTCCAGCAAGTAAATAATTTGGCATGAGATTGCAAGTCTCATCATTAAAAACAAAAAGATAAAAAGAGAAGCAAAATAATTAGAATCCTAATTCATGAAGTTCAATAAGGACAAGTACAGAGTCCTGCATCTGGGGAGGAACACCACCAGGCATGAGCACAGACTAGGGGCTGTCCTGTTGGAAAGCAGCTCCATGGAGAAAGACCTTGGAGTGCTGGTGGACAGCAAGTTCTGCATGGGACAGCAATGTGCCCTTGTGGCCAAGAGAGCCAATGGGATCCTGGGATTTATCAAGAAAATTGTGGCGAGTGGGGCTAGGGAGGTGCTCCTGCTCCTCTGCTCTGCCCTGTTGAGAACACACCTGGAATATTGTGTCCAGTTCTGGGCTCCCCAGTTCAAGAGAGACAGAGACCTGCTGGAGAGAGTTCATTAGAGAGCTACAAGGATGGCTGGGGGACTTGAACATCCCTGCTGTGAAGAAAGACTGAGGGACCTGGGGTTGTTCAGTCTTGAGAAGGCTGGATGGGATCTTATCCATGTCTATCAATATCTGAGGGGTGGGTGCCAAGATGAAGGTGATGGTCTCTTTTTGATGAAGACTAAAACATATGCTCAATTTCCTTTCTCATTTAATAGAAAAACATGTCTTAAGAAAATGAAGTAGCTAAACCAAGCACTAATATCTCATAGCTTGCATATATTTCTTACCTAATATTTCATTATTGAGGCATTTACATTTTCCTTCTGAAGTTAGGCCTTTAGGGCAGATAATACAATTCCACCCATCCTGAGTAACTCCACTCTAAAACAAAATGCAAAGCTATTAGAATTTTCAAATATATCATCCAATATCTGTGAAGAAAGCTTGATCCAGATGTTTCTGGTATAATAACATCAATAACATTCATGGAGCTTGAAAACAGGTTGAAGTCTGACAAAATAATTCCTGTGCAGGCACAGACTAAAACAAGTTTCTGAACCCATCAGTTAACATCCTTTGGTGAAGGTTAAGAGTTGATTAAAAGTGAAAGATTTAACAAAAGATATAAAAGATCTACAGTGGCAAAAATTAATCAGTAAACATAACAATGCATAAGTAGATATATTTTCATACAAAGATACAGAAAAAATAGAAATGGAGGGGTTTGAAGTGAACCAACTTATATAACTGTGTGGGATTCTGCACCTTTCTAAACAGTTCACATCCACACTGACTCTGCACTATGAAGTAGCTGCACTACAGATCGAAATCCAGGAGGAAAATGAAGCTAACTGCTCATCCTCTATTCCCTTCTTCACTATCATCATATTATCCTGCATAAGCCTTGCCAGAGGATCAAAGATAAAGGGCACCATTACAGTGAACAGAAAGAAACAGCAGAATGGTCAAAACATCAAAGGATATTTGTCAGTGTTTCGGTATAATGCAGCAAGAAGATGGAAGGAGGAAAATTGTCTACATTAACTACTGAACACCTAACTTACTCAATTAAATTGGTCTCTTAAGAGCTCCTCTCTATTGGAGAGAAAGAACTATTCAGGAAGGCTTTCACCCTGAAAATATGCTTTTGCTGAAAAAACCCAATTATTTCTCTGTTTACTACAGTGGGAATAAGCTGGTTAAGCCTGGTGGTGCCTCTGGTTCAATGCTGTGAATATGACCCAAATACCAAAAAAAAAAAAAAAAAAATTAATGAAAAAAACAATTTGCAGTGAGGAGGAAATTTTTTAAAATAATTAATAGCCCCAACATTTATTATGGCAAAGGATGGAAAGTTCAATACCTACCATATTTTCTGGGCATTTTTCACAAATGATGGAGGAGCCACCATTGCTAGAAACCATCCTGTATCCTGGCTGACATACACAGGAACTACCTGGAAAAAAAATGCATTTTTAATCTATATAAAGCTGAGTTTTTTTCCACAGAATACTAAGAACAATTCCTATTGTTCTGGTGTGGTCAATATAGATTAGGAGAGACAAATACAGCACCTGACTGAGATGTGCATGTTGGTGTTACAGCTTGTGCAAAGAGATTTTAGGAAAATGTTACTAGACTGACTGATGTACTACAGCTGAACAAGAACACAGAAATTGTGGGTTTGTAGTTTTTTTTTTTAAAACTAAACTCTACCAGTTGCTCCAATAGCAGATACAATCTCTCCCTCTAAATCTTGCATTCTTAGCCCATCCTCTCTGTAACACCAGCATTAGAAGGAACCCTCAAAGGGCATCTTGTCCAAAGCCCCTGTAGTCAGCCCCTACTGCCCAGGGCCACATCCAGTCTGTTCTTGAATGTCTCCAGGGATGGAGCCTCAACCACATCCCTGGGCAGCCTGTTCCAGTATTTCACCACTCTCATTGTGCAGAACTTCCTCCCAATGTTCCACCTAAATCTACCCTCTCCAGTTTCAAACCATTGCCCCTCATCCTATCACTCCAAGCCCTTCTAAACAGTCCCTCCCTCACAGCCTTTCTGTAGGTCCCTTTAGATACTGAAATGAAGCTCTAAGGTTTTCCTGGAGCCTTCTCTTCTCCAAGTTGAACAGTCCCTATTCTTTCAGCCTGTAGTTTTAATCTTTAAATAGAAAGTCTGTCCAAAAATCAAAACATGTCTATATGCCAAGGCTTTTCAAAATATAACTGTTGTGTGTAAAGCCATTTTAAACTTAAAGCTTTTAAAATTGTGCATGAGGAACAAGCTTTATATTGAATGCATTGGACACTACCATATCATCTCAGCTCCTAAAGAAAGTGAACTACCATCTGTATTTTTCATGTAGCACTGTCAAAGTATGTTGTGTATGCTTCAAGTTTCCACGTGTGACTTGGATTAGTATGCACACAGCCCCAAGATCTCAGATACTTAACGTCTAAGACATTCAAGTTTTGACAAAGAATTTCAAGCTAACAGAAGTGGTCAAGAACATAAATTCAGGGACCTACGGAATTTTAGCGACGAAAATGTTAATACTTATAACCATGCAAATGCTTGAGTAAAGAAGATAAAACCCGGGATGCACCTCAGACACAGGTATCACAGCTGCGCTGTGGCGACTTACGCCTTTGCAGGATCCTAGCCCTTTATACTGCCCATTCAGACTTGTCCCTGAGGACTGCTGTTTTACCACCATAAGCGGAGCCCAGATGCTGCATGTCCCGCTGCTGGGTGCGGATCATGAGCGCGGAGCTGCCTGAGCTCCACCGCCCCAGCACGGCCCCCAGGCCCGGCCAGTCCCGCCTTCCCCTCGCGCCGCAGGGCCGGATCCCTCACCGCCGGCGCTCTGTCGCTGATGGGCTCCGCAGGGCCCGCAGGCCAGGCGGGAGATGTCGAAGTAGCGGGTGTCCCCGCAGTCAGCAGGCCGCTGCAGCGGGATGGAAAATCCGCGGGCGGGCTGTAGCGCCGCCGCCATCGCCAGCAGCAGTACGACGGCTCCCCAGCGCCCTGGCGTCGCCATGACTACTCGCGGCCCGCCACGGCTCGCCCTCATTGGTCAACCGCTCCCCTACGGCTACCGCGAGGGGCCCGCCACAGGACGCGAAGCGTTCGGAGTGCGATGTCAAGGCGGACGGAAGGCGGGGAGGGGGGGGTCACCAGTCTGGGAAGGACTTAGGGCTGGGTACGGAGAGGCAGAGAACTCGGGGAACCCGAACGAGGCGGGGGTGCGGCAGGAACCAGAGAAGTGAGGTTAGCGGGGAGATGTTTGGCGTTTTTTAGAACATGAAGATGGACGAGATCGGCGGGCAAAACCAATGCAGATCTGTAGCCAATGGAAGGGAAGCAGAGGGTACGACCACACTTCTTGGTGCCTGAGGAATACACAAGCACAGACCAATCAGCACAATGCTCTACCTGGTCTGTCTTCCACCCTGCTCTCCTTCCTGGGCTGAGGAAGCACCGGGACTAATGGAAACAGGAGGCTGAAGACAACGCTTCACACGCCAAGCGATAGTGATCTAAGGGATGCTGTCCCCTGCGTAAACCTTAGCTCTACATGGGCCGCCAGCGACCCGTGGCGCATGCGCATTACCTGCAGCAGGACTGCCCTCACTGCTGCCAGTACCTCTGCCCCCTTCCCGCCACAGTGCTGCCCATGCGCGCTGGGATGAACGGGCCGCGCACCCGCAAGAGCGAGGGTGACGAAAGCAGCATTTTCCGCCCCATATCTCGGCGGCGCTTTGCAGCCCGGCGGAAGGACTAGAGCGGGTTCAACCCTGGGGGCGACGGGGAGGGGCTGGCGCAGGCGCGGCGCGGCCTCCCCTCCCCTCGGAGTGTTTTTTTGGGGGGAAGCAGTGGAGAAGCCATCTTGGTGGTGCCGTGCCGGGAACTGCGGGGAAAGTGGCTCGGCGCGGAGCCTGTTCCTGGTGCCGTGGCCGGTGGGTGGATGGCGTAAGGGAGAGCGTCTGGCATCCCGGGGCGCTGCGTGTAACCGGGGGCACGGGGTTCGCGCCGTGAGCCGGTTCTCGACAGCCCAACGCCCGCGGAACCGCTGCGAGGCCGTTTCCCGGGCTGGGGCCTCCTCATGCCGCCTGGTTGTCCCATCTCCTTTCACCCCTCGGGGTCTCCTTCCAGCCTTGTCCCGGTGCCGCGGGGAGGCCAGGCCTCTCCGCGGGGTCGGCTCACGCGGCTTCTGGCGGGCGCGCTGTGCGGATCGGCCTTCCCCGCACCCTGTTCCCCTCGTTCCTGTTCCCTATTCCGTCGATCTGGGCAGAGGTCTGCAGGCCCTGTCTGGGCTTGTGCTTTTAGTGGTCGGAGAGGTTTAAGTGCCGGTGCGGCCCGGCCCCCGGGCGGCGGAGCGGCTCGCTGGGCCTCCGGCTCTCAGCGCTCGGAGGCGGGCCCGGCGGCGGAGTTCCCTCGCATCTTCTTTCAGCGATGCGAAAACTCATTAACAACGGCTTACTTTGACTGCTAAGGCTTATTTTGTAGATTAGAATAAGAAATCGTCCTCTGACCTACCAGTTAGGTTTATCTTAGTCCCGGTTGATAGTTGAAGTATGTCTGCTGGTGTTCTGGCTAGCTTGCATGCTTGCTATGTGCAGACTATGTAACATCTCAACGTTACGATAAAAATGTTAGTCGACTGCAGGCTTAGTTTCCTGCAATGTTTACAAAGGGTAGTTTAGTGTAGTTTTAACGATACTTGGAATTTGCTGAGGCTACGGACATAGAGATATAAGTACGGTTTTCTAATTAATTCAGTTCATACATAAAATTTATTACAAAGGTGTGCACGCTTCAGTGCTTTTAAATTGGTCGCATGAAGCTGTCGATCTGTTAATCTGAATGTTCTCTGAAGTCTTTCCTCAGTTAACAGATTGGTCTTAGTTTTTCTCTGGCACTTTCATCTCAAAAGTCACTCCTTTTGCTCATTCACTTTAAGTGGTTGGATGGCTTGGCTACACTTTCTACCAGTGCTTGATGCTTTAATATACAGTCAGTAAAAGTGTATTATTTGAACTTGGCATTTCTGTTTGTGGACTTATGATCTGGAATCACGACGTCTGTTTTTTACCACTGAAGGTTCTATGTTGTATCCTTGGTACGTTGTGGAGACCTTGCCCTTTATCACTGAAGAAATGCTGAGGACATCTCTTCTGAATGCTGCTTAAAAAGATGAGATAAGACTAGAGTTGTGAAATGCTACAAACTATATACATCTTGAAGTAGCAGGGCAGTGGATTTGATTTTTTTCAAGACACAAAGGTCATATAAGGAAATTCTGCTATTCTCCTTGCTTTTTGGCACTGCCATCACATCTGTTGAGAAGATGCATTATAAAGTGTACTGGGTCTGGCAGGGATGGAGTTAACTTTCTTCATAGCAGCCAGTATGGTTCTGTATTTTGGATTTGTGGCTAAAAGAATGTTTGCAACACACCAGTGTTTTGGCTATGGCTGAACAACGTTTGCACAGCATCAAGGCTTGCTTTTTCCCCACTCTGCAACCCCTGCGAGTATGTTGGGAGTAGGCAAGAAGCTAGGAGGGGACACAGCCAGGACATCTGACGCAGACTGACCACAGGGATATTCCATGCCATACTACATCATGCTGAGCAACAACAACTGAGGCAGAGGAAGAGGAAGGGTTTTTGTTTGATTGTTTTGGGCTTTTTGAGGAAGGATGACTTTTTATTGGCTTCCAAGGGGATTGTTATTCAGAGGCAGGCTGACCATGAGGCAGCCTGTGGGAGGTGGTGATTTCCTTTGTTTCACTTTTTTCTCTTCACTGAAGAAACTTTCCATCTTGACCCACGAGTTTTCTTGACTTTGTTCTTCCTGTGTTCTTCCCCATCCCGCTGGGGGGGATGAGGAGTGAATGATCAGCTGTGTGGGTGTTTGACTGCTGGCTGGGGTCAGCCCACTACAAAAGTACTTAAAAAAGATGATCTTTAGTGAAGTTACTAAATAGGCAGTTGTTTTCAGTTGGTTGTGTTTACAAAGTGCTGATGTAGAAGTGCTGTAGAATTTGTTAGTTAACAGAATTCTGGCTTTGCATTTGTTTTGCTAAGGTAGGTGGAGTGATAGTTACTGTTATCAAAAGGTAATTTGGAATTGGGATCCAGTGTTTTGTTATTGAGCAAGGGCTTTGTATGAGGGGTATTCATCACTTGGTGTTGAAGTGTTGGGCCCTTTTTTAAAGGGATGTAGTAATTTGCTACAGCAGGTTGTGTTCTGAGAGTACTGTGTTATATGTTGTGGGATGTTAGATAATGTTGAACATCAGGATCTGTTTTAAGGCAGTGGATTAGAGTGATTCTTGTTCTTTTGTTTGAAAGGCAGTGGACATGTAGGGGGAAACAACAAAGTTTGCTTTGTCAGTTGAAGTACTCCCTGAAGTACTTGATGGATACTTTTGCTCTTTCATTTGACTGTCTTCACTGCATATGCCAAGTGCAGTGCTGGACTGGTGAGTAGGATACTCTTGTGACCTTTGAAAGCAGGTGGATTTCAGAAGAATGGACACCGCCTCTAATCTTGAGTTGGACTTGCACATCTTTCAAGGACTCAAAAGAACTGAACTGAGAGTTTTCCCCTCGATAGACTGTCAGTCTGTTTCATTTCAACAGTTCAGTGTGGCACAATCGATGACCCAAGTAATCTCATCTGTTTTCATCATTTCCAGAAGTCAACTTAAATTCTGAATTTCTTTTGCTTCTAAAATGGAAACGCAAAGATGCGGTGCCTTAGCATCTTGGAACGTGGAAGGAGCTCTTCATAGTATCCCAAATTGTGGGTTCATTACATGCTTGGCTTTAATATTAGCCCCTGCTATGGATAAGCTGCAGCAGTGTAGCACAGTATGTAAAACAAAGTACAGATATCAGCTATTAATTATGTTTCATTTTCTTTTCACAGTTAAGTTGATTTTACAGAATTTATCAGGTCTCCAAAGCAGAAACAGGTAAGCTGCCAAAAGCTTAACACTTCTCACTGAGTATTGTGACAAGATCATACACGGCCTATTTTTCTCACAGACTCCTGGCTGGGAACTAGGATATGCTCTCCTGAATGCATGTGGCTGCTGCAGTTAATACTCTTGACTACCTGAAGGAGACAACAGCTTTGAACACTAAGAAAACAAGTTATTGAACAGAACCCAGTAGTAAAGCAGCTTATCAAAACAGTGAAGTCATCACTGTTGGTGAATTACTTCATTTTCCAGGGACGTAGTGGTTACCTTCTCTCCTTTAATCATCTAGTATTTTCTGTGGTAACTGTCATGACTGTCCTGTTCAAAAGGAAACAGGATTTGTTTGATCCTTAGGACTGGGCAGAGGTCTCTGGCATATGGTAACTATACCGCGAAAGACTTCAGGTGTTCTTTAAGGTATCATGGATGGTGAGGAGTGACTGAGGTGGATTTTGTTGCCCTTAAGATAGGGAGTATTGATAGACTTGTGCATGTGTGCCAGTGGAGTAGCTAATTGTTCTGACTAATCAACTTCCAGGGAATCTTGTTTTAATCTTGTTCTTGTGAACTTGTGGGTTTTTTGATACCTTCTCTCTTGATTGAGACAAGGACGCTCATTAAAAAGGCTCTAGCTTCTTAAGTGTTAAGATGCTATAATAGTTGAGTACTAAAGACGTGCTATCATGTGTACCTTTTTGTCTGCAGGTGATTTTTGCTGTGGGTTGAGCTCAGCATGGCTGTAGTCATCCGTTTACAGGGGCTTCCTGTTGTTGCGGGCCCTGCAGATATTCGTCGTTTCTTCTTGGGATTGAATATTCCTGATGGAGGTGTGCATATTATTGGAGGAGAGATTGGGGAGGCTTTTATTATATTTGCCACAGATGAAGACGCACGGCGTGCCATGAGCTGTTCAGGAGGGTTTATCAAGGACTCGCACATAGAGCTGTTTCTCAGCAGCAAGGCGGAGATGCAGAACACCATAGAAATGAGCCGGAAACGATTTGACTGTGGAGGACGAGAACCTATGTCTGGCTCTAGAAGAATGGGTACTAACGGTTCAGGTGCTGGAGACATGCCGCATTTAGGCACACCTTTTCCAAAAGGAGTAAATAAACCTGGTTACGGTCCGCCGAGTCACCCAGAGGCTGGTTTCCATACCAATGGCACAAGACATGGGGATCTAGGCATGCCTAAGTCAAGCTATCAGTCACTAAACGATTCTCATCCGTTTATCCCAGATGATCTTTACTTGTTTCTCCGTGGCATACCTTATTCTGCGACAGAAGATGATGTGTGTGCTTTCCTTTCGGGGATCCGTGTGGATGGAGTGATCCTGATCAAGCGTCACAATGGCTTAAACAGTGGCGATTGCCTGGTAAAATTCGCTACACCGGGTGATGCCTTAGAGGCACTTAAACGTCACAGACAGTACATGGGTCAGAGGTATATAGAAATTAGCCCAACTACAGAGGAACGGTGGATTGAGTACGGTGGGATGGTAGACACGCCAGATGAGATGGATCGCTTTTCCTGTGAGGACTGTTCTCCAAGAAGTTCAGGCTACATGCATTCTAGGAGGCATTCACGTTCAAGGTCACCAAGGAGACAAAGAACGCGTTCTCGTTCACCTCCTCACCAGGAGTACTACATACACTTAAGAAATTTATCTACTAATCTGGAAAAGAGAGATTTGATAGACTTTTTTGCTGACCTGGATATATGCAGCACACAAATCAAGCTTCTGATGGATAAGCATCAGAGAAGGACTCGAGATGCCTTTGTGATGTTAAGGAGTGAGCGAGATTATCACGCTGCGTTGAAATGTCATAGAAGGGTTCTTCTCAATCGTTCCGTTTACATTTTTCCAATTTCAAGAAAGTCAATGTTGAAAATAATTGATTCTTGTGAGAGGAAAAGATCACAGGACAGAGATCGTTCTGGACGGTCCACACCGGAAAAAAGTTACCGGGAAGGGCATTCTGGCCCCAAGAGATGTGTTTACGTAAGGAATTTTCCATTTGATGTTTCAAAAATCGAAGTGCAAAGGTTCTTTGAAAGATTTGATGTTGATGAAGATGATATTTACTTGCTCTATGATGACAAAGGAGTTGGGCTGGGAGAAGCATTAGTAAAGTTTAAATCTGAAGATGAAGCCATGGAGGCAGAAAATTTAAATCGCCGAAGGTTCTTGGGAACAGAGGTGTTGATAAGACTTATATCTGAAGACCAGATGGAGAAGTTTGGTGTAACTGTGCCAATGTTTACACCAAATGATATGCAGGATCATTCACATCCATATGACAGAGGTGAGCTTTCCTGTCCAATTGGTTCACCATCTGGGCCACCACAGGGCCCACCCATGCACTCATTTGGTCCCCCTGGGAATTTTGGCCATCCTCCTGAATTTAGGCATCCTCCTGAGGACTTCATGTGCCCTCCTAAGGATTTTAGAGGCCCTCCACCCCCCATGGATTTTGGTGGTGACAGTGAACCTTTTGGCAGAATGGAGTTTGGGAATAATAAAATAGGAGGCTTTTCTGAAGGAAGGTTTACACCGGATCCAAATTTCAGTGGTGGTTCTGAACGTGTTGTTCCTATTCGATTGAAAAATTTACCTTTTAAAGCTACTCCTAATGAGATTCTGGATTTTTTCTATGGTTACAGCGTGATACCCGAGTCAGTTTCTGTACAGTACAATGAACAGGGATTACCTTCAGGTGATGCTATTGTTGCTATGACAAACTATGAGGAAGCTATGGCTGCTATCAATGAACTGAATGATAGGCCAATTGGGCAGCGGAAAGTTAAGTTGAGCTTGCTGTGAAGGAGAAAAGATGCTTTAGAGTGAAGCATCCCGGATGACAGTATTGACAGTTGTTTTCACTTTTTTAATCGCTGGAAGATACAGAAGAAAGTTTCCATCAACGGTTGTAAATAATGTCTAGTTCAGTTGTTCAGTTCTTGGTTGAAATATTTCAATGGTTAAGATGTGAGAATTTGCTGTGCCTAATTTTTGTGGCATAGAGGAGCCCAGCAACTGGAGGACGTTGAATGTCTTGAGGTATAAAGGCATGGAGTTGTAATGCTTTGGGTTTTTTTTAATTTGTTTTTAATTCCATGGCCCATGACTTTTGCATCAAATAACAATATTAGTGCTGGTTCAAACGGTTCAAACAGGGAGAACTTCAGTGCTACCTGCATTAGTAAATAACACTTCTTACTGACCTTAGCTTAATAAAAGTAAAAAATTTACATTTTAATTGTAAATTATTCAGGTTTTGTTCAGTTTCATCTGTTTGCAGGCATTCCTATTAAAAGAAGAAATGAGCATCCTATTCACATTAGTTGGCTTTGCAACTTTTTTAAAAATAAAAAAGAAATTGCCATGAAATGTGTGTTTTATATTTAAAACTTACATAGTTAATGATCTCAACTATTATGCTCAGCATATTTGCGTCTTGGTGAGAAAGATGCTGGCTGCTGCTTCTGGAAAGAATTGAATTAGTACAGTCTGTTAACACAGCAATGGGTAGATCATTTACCTGGAAACTGCAAAATCTCTATGAAATCAGTTGGAGAGGCTTTTTTGTTCTCACTGAGGTACCTTGATAGAGAAAATGAATGTTGGAATTGTTTCAAGAATCTTGACTTCAGCTTGAGCTTTTGGAGTGGACTTTGTTTTATCTCCACATGCTCATAATATCAATATTAACTTGCTAATGATGTCTGGATGCATTCCAGGTCAATCACTGATTAATTTTAACTAACATCTGTCACTGACAACCAACTATGTTATTTTCTTATATGAGAAAATAAGCTCTTACAGCAGTTTTAAGAATGTTTTGATTGGTTTAGTGCCAGCACATTTAAATTTTAGGAAGAAATAAAAGCTAGCCTGTTGAGGAAAAACTGCATTTTCAAAATTAAGGCTTAGCAGGAAACTTTGGTTGTGTGTATAAGGACTCTGTGGACACTGCAATTGTACAAGACAGTAGTTGGAGCACTAAATTTTATGACATTTTAGCTTCCCTCTCAAACTAAGACAACAAAATTGCAACTTGCTGATGAAAACTGATTTTAACTTTTGCTGAGGCAATAGCAAAAAACAGATTTGTAGAGTAGTTGAGGTTGGAATGGACCTGAAGGTCTCTAGTCCAACTTTCTTCTCAAAGCAGTTTCAGCTAGAACACGTTGTTCAAGGCCTTGTCTGTTGGATTTTTAACATCTCTGAGGACAGAGACTACACAGCCTCTGGGCAGTGTGTTCCAGTGACTGGTTACCCTCACTGGTGGTATTAATTACCATTAATTACCTTATGTAAAGTCACCATCATTACTGAACTTCCATGTAAACCAGTTTGTTTGGGTTTTTGTTGTTCTGTAAGTAAAAGGTCAGTGTAGCGTTATTTCTTCTGCATATTATTTGTCCTCTCTTTTAAATGCTAGGGGGGGAAAAAAAGGCATTTTGAATGAGGATGATAATGCCAAGTCTGTAGATGGAATTGAAATAAAACTCAACAAATTGTTTTTTCTTTTATAATTGCTATAAAAGCTCAAGGAACTAGAAAACTTTGCAGGGAAAATAAAACTGTTACGAGGCTGCTCAAAATAAACTTGTCTGACGTAATCATGCTGTTGAAGGCTTCACTGTGATTATTTTTGTGGACCTAACATCATCTCTACTAATTCTTGCCTTTGTATTATCAGATGTGTTGTAGATGTGACTGCAACTTGCTTCTCCGGTTAACCAGCTCTAGAGGATTTGTATAAGTTCCTTTAGCTACTATACAGCAAGAGATTTCAGACACTGAAAAGAAACTGGTAAACTTTCAACCATGCTTCTAGAGTAGTGTACACACATGAATTGTTAAAAAGGAGTTGGAGGCTGGAAAGATAAGGGTGGATTTAAAAGATTTTTTTTTTTTTTGTCTGTTAAGTGTAAGATTATCTTTTAGGAGAAGCATTACCTGTTCTTAAGACTAACTGCTAAGTTACCATTAATTTTTAGGATGGCAACCCTCCCCCCCACCCCCAGGTGAATACATAAAAGGAGTCACAAAGCTTAGAACAGCAGAGGTGATAATTACGGCATTTCAGAATGTTTTTTCTTCACCCTATAGCTTATTTGTCTTTAATTTAAAGCCAGATAGAGTTTATGACTACTTTAGGTTAATCTGTAATGTCTGATTGATATGCCAAAAAAGTGGGCATTTGAAAAGTATCTACAAAGACAAAAGCTGTACTTCAAAACATGCACAGATCATCTACAGCACAGGGAAACTGGGAAGAGAGGCCAGTGCAGTTAAATAATACAAAGGCAGCTGACTCTCAGTTCATAGCTGTTAACTTGCTAGTATTTTTGGTTGGTGTTTTAGGCTTTTTTCCCCCCTCCCAAATGGGATATATATATATATATATAGGCATTATATTCTGATTCTGCCTGAAGAGGTGGTACAGGTGCATGGTGTGGTGACACCATTTCCTGGTAACAGGGCTTTGTAATTTCAAATATTTAATGGTTTGGAGGTCCACAATTACTTGAATTGATTGCTCGTACTTTTTAAGTACAAGTAGGGAAGGACATAGAGCTGTGGGAGCAGCTGTTGGCAGACAGGTTGGAGTAAATGATCTCTGAGGTCCCTTCCAACCAAAGCTATTCTATTAGTCCCAAAGAGATGGGCCAGCATGTTCAACAGAGTGGCAAAACACCCTTAGTAAGAATGGGGATGAGCCTACATCATTTAAGTGCTGGTAGTCAAAAAGTGCTGTCTTGCAGTAAGCACTTGTGCTATGACAAAAATCTGCAGAAGTATCTTCAGGTTCTGTAATTACATTTTAAATTATTCTTCTGTCTTTAATTAGTAACATTTTCATCTGTAGTTTTGAGGCCATGCAATTTCTGTCCAACATATAACCTCAAGACATGGTAGATGAAGGACAAAGTTTCCCAATGCTATTTCTCCCTTCCTGTAAGGTTTTCTGATTCCTAAAGTCAACTCTTGTGAGGTTGGGAAGAAGGAATTTGAAGCTGCCAAGAAAATAAATCAATCTCTATACTCTAGCTACTAATCTAGGGGGGATTAATCTAAAACCTCCTTCCTCTTTTATTAAGAATCCCTTTTTCAAGGCACAGTACAGAAATAATTTCTATTTGCATAGAGGTATTACATGAAAACTGGTATTGTCCTGAAGTTAATCATCTGGTTTGGAGATGAACTACATGACGTTGTTGAATATGAAATAGTTAAGTGGTGATCAGCATAGTTCTGATGTTGTGATGTAAATACTGAAGTGCCCTACTCACTGAAATTAGTTACCTTTGGAAGTTTGTTTTACACATTTAAAAATTTGGTTCTTAGACTTCTGCTCCTTGTCAGCAGTAGCTCAGTGCCAAGAGGATGTAATTTGGGTGTAAAACTATTTTCTAGGTTTAAACCAGAACCTTCCACTGGGACATTTTCACTTCTGTATTCATCACATTCACTTTGGGCAAAGCCTGCTTTTTTTTACAGGTCAGAACACACA
This sequence comes from Indicator indicator, assembly GCF_027791375.1. Classification (NCBI taxonomy): domain Eukaryota; kingdom Metazoa; phylum Chordata; class Aves; order Piciformes; family Indicatoridae; genus Indicator; species Indicator indicator. The sequence continues at coordinate 5,521,715 of NC_072021.1, forward strand.
GCATACTTTGCATCAGGGGACAAAGGCAGCATCAGTTTTAAAAACGCACTTCCTGGTTTATTTCTGTAACAAACAATATTTGGTTATAACTGAAGATTGTTTTCCCAGTTACAAGTTCAAATTCTAGGCTGATGCATTCTTTAGCTGGAGATAAAACAAAATGGTAGCAGCATTCTGGCACACAGTTGTATGCTATTCAAAAAATGAACATGCATAACCACCATCTCCAAACAGGAGAACTGGTAACTGAATCACCAGTTAAAACACATGGAACTTGAGCTATATGTAGCATGTCAACTAATGTAAATGTCAGCTATATAAAATAACTAGTTTTATTATGAAGGCACTTTTATTTAAAAGCAAAGCAGCATTAGAAGTGGATGCTGGGCTAGGTGAATGTTCATTCTGTGTGCATAAAGAAATCAAGTCAAGCCTGAGGGAAAATGAGAGTGAGAAAACAATACACCTCATGTATACAGCTTCTGCCACCCAAGGTGGAGCACAAAGTGACAGCTAACAGGATTGCTGATGTAATCAGGTTCTTGAGTATTAGAGTTACTTTAGGATGGATGAAACCAATTATGGCAAGTATAGCTGGAAGACGTATTAAATCCAAGAGGTGTGTAGGCAGAGAATAAGGTACATTGGCAAAGTAACAGGAAAACCCTTCTGTTCAGAACTGCTTGTCACTTACTGCAGTTTTTGGGCACTTCATCATGTAAGTTTAAGCAAACGTGACTGCAATATAACAGCTAAGCAAATATAATACAGGATCCTATTTAAAGAATTCCTGTTCTAGCTATGGAAATGATCCATTATCAACAGATTCTGTTCCATGCTTTGAAACTGGTCATTTGTTGTCTGGCACACTCCTATCAGTGCCAATTCTTGCTCCTGGTGGAATTTTAAAAATACCTCGGTGAAGTTTTTAATGAACACACAAAAGCCTTTACATAAAGGGAAATATTTTTTCTCTTGATCCAACCCCCTACCCCAAACTGTTAGAACAGTTCTGTTATCTCACTTCTTTAGTAGCGTCTAATTCCTCCTCTTCCTCTTCCTCATCTTCATCTTCTTCCTCTTCATCTTCATTTTTTCTTAGCATACTGCTAGAAATCTGATAAAAAAGAAAAGTAAATCAAATGTTTGTGCTCCTGAAAGAAAAATTCTATGTTGGCATTGCCAGTCTCAGTACTTGTAGATTTTTCACTTGGGAGAGGAGGTAAAGGTAAGTTGTTTCTCCATTAACCCTTCAAACTCCGGTAAGGAGCACAGCACTAACAAAGATACAGAACAGAAATACAGTAATGATTTTTGCAATTCCCCCAATTCCCCATAGTCCTGGGAACTATGACAGGATCAAATTAACATTAAAAGGATGAGGGTTTTTTTCTGGGTTGGCTGCTGAGACAGGAGGCTAAGATGAGTATTAAAGCATAATCTTACCTGGGAGATAACAAACCCCTTCAGTGAAATGAAAAACTCTATGCTGCTCTAAGGTTTTTGGTTTTTTTTGAGAAAAAATGAGACAAACTTTACTGGAGGAGTCTTGATTCATACATGAACTTCCTTCTCTGCCTGTCAGCGCTTGCCCTTCAGAATGATACTGTAGTCCCTTTCTGGTTCATCCCATGTTAAGTGCCAGCTGCCAAGCTTTTAGCTCATCTGACAGATTCTGCAATCTATACTTTTTTCTAATGAGGGCTCAATTTCATTCCTATTGAAGATAGGTTCTTCATAGAAGATGCAACATTTACAATTTAAAGTGGAATATATGTTGTTTTTTTTCTTTCCCCGTAAGAAAAGGAACATTAAGCTATCCAAGTCATCTGGAATGCTTTTGAAAAATGATTTTAGGTTCAGCAGTTCTCTGAGGGCATCTGCAGCTCTAATTTTGGTTAGGTTTTCTGAGTTTTCTCACATCCAGGGATATAATAAAACTTCAGTATTAAAGACAAAACTTGCCTTTTTTTTTTGTCAAACACCCCTCTATTTTAAAAGTCCTTAAGTGCTGGTTATTAAATTGACTTCTGAGATTTCATAATTCATACAGCTATGTATGTAACAGAAGTTTTTTGTGTGTGCATAAAGCAAACTGCAATCATTGAACTAATGAAAGCAGAAAAAGCCTTGTTCTTGTTGATGCTCACAAAGTACATAATTTAGCTTGAAGCAAATGCTTGCTTACAAATCTCTGAATGTAACAGAAAATGGAGTTAATCATTGGGTGAAGCTGGGTTAACTTCAGTCTAAATGCCTCAAACCAGCAATCTTGCTTTCTGTGAAAGAAGGGAAAGACAATGACACTGATTTATAATTGGAGATTAAGGAGTGCTGCAGACTGAGTCTGTTAAGGTAGCTTCCATTCAGTGCATAGATTAAATGCTCAAGTTTTTTGCAGTTAAGAGCATCTGAAATTCTTAAGAACTTCAGTCATGTTTCTGATTAAAAGCTCCCCCTTCCCTGAAATAAGAGGTGTTATTTCAGCTCTAAAGCTTTTTCTGCTCACTACTCAAGCACCTCTGACAGTGCTGTAACTAACTAAATAGCAAATGAAATATTTTCACTGGTGGTGGTAAGATGGCTAACCGGAGAACCAAACTGGACCAGAATAAGAAAAGTGAGAATGGAAATGAGGCAGTTTAAATATATGGTATTTTGCCATAAAGCTAGAATGTGCCAGTACTTAATTTTAATTTTTGCTTGCTTAATGCTGGGGAAAAAAAAAATCCGTAGAATTTTACAATCTGATAAATTTTTGCTCATCATAAACAATTTTATGGGAAGACAAATTCTCTGAATTTGCAGGTAGGTGATAATTGTCCCTGTCTAAGCTGTTAAGCTGCATGTAGTTAAAACTTGTGTTCCTAAATGTGATTTAAAATACCTGGAAAAGGTCGTTCTCTTCTGCTAGAGCTGTATCTAAAATACAGCGTACCAACCTGGATTGGTGAAATTAAATGCTGAAGATAATTGCCAAGTACAAACTGAAGAGACTTACAAAGAATTGTCATGAAAACCTAAAAAATCTTTTCAAAACTTGTATAAAGCTGCAATAGTCATGTTTTGAAAAAAGCCCTGAAAAGGTTTTCTCATCAGGCAGAGAGCTTTCCTGGGGCTTAAGAAATTTTCTCTCCTGATACATTAATTGCATGGAAATGAAAAAAATGCAGAGCTCCTTGTACTGTACTGTCTGCATTTTTGATAGAGAAGACAGGCCACTCATTGAAAGTCAAGGTTGGTTTTCACACACTGAATCACTAGGCTCTTTCATCTTTTCAGATGACACAACTCATTATTTCAACAATAGAATAACTCAACTGTAAAAACTGATCCTGTATTGAAAGCAGAGAGGAGTAACAATGTATCAAAACAAGCAAACTTTTTAGTTTTGTACAATCTCTCAATGGTTCTATCCAAAGCAGGAAAGTGGGATGCATACAATTAAAATTTAGCCATTTTTGTCTTTAGCACAAACACTGTTAAGGATCATCTTAGAGGATTAAGGCAGCAATAAGAGAAAAAAACAATGTTGCCATTTTGCAGTATCTGCAAGTTTACTGCTGCAAGGAAGTGTCAAAGATTTTTGTAAGGTAGCTGGTTCAAAGGAAAGGTCTCTTGGTCATGGGTTTGCTTTGCTGCTAGGAGCTATCACTAGTCTGATTTAGGATCTGGTAGAGAATGCACACTCTAGAATCTGGATAGCAAGACTAAGAATATGCAGATGTTATTTAAAGAATGACACTTCTCTTTGCAATAAGTTCCTAGATCTTTTCTCTGCAAGATGCCAGTTTTGTTGATGAAAGAAGTAATTTTGCTGGAAAAGGTATTTTTCAAAAGTAAAGAACACAGCTTTAAAAGCTGATTTGGTTTTTTTCCTCAAATCAAAATGATAAAGCTGCATTATTAGAAGATTAATATGACCTTTAAGAAGTCTCTTTACCTTTTTTTACTGTCCTGAACTGAGAAAAGGTAGTACATTAGCTAAGGCTGTACTTCAGAGATGCTTTTACTACAGCGATCTAGCATTTAATTCTTTCTCTTACCTGGACTGTCCTCAGTGAAGATTTTAAGGAGTCAGTTCTTAGCAGGGGGGACCTGGATTTTGCACGGATGATGTCCAAGCGAGACTGATAGTCTGGTGGGTAAAGTGAACTCCGGAAAACCTGCTCAGACCAAGAAAGTTGTGACCTGGGTGCCATGATCCAGCTTGCATGCTAACAGTCACCAAGGCTGACAAAAACACAGCACCAGACAATGAAACCTGCTCTAGAGATCTGCATCAACTTTGGTTTGATCACTTGTAGCTGAACCGAGATCCTTGCCTAACATTAAGACATATCAACACATTCACACTGGTCAAACATTCCTCAAGAGAGGGGATTTACAGGTGGAAAATTGCAATGGTTTCCCACCAACATACGTAGCTGAGTCTCAGGCTAACCCAGGGGTACAAATCCCAGCAATTCCTTTCAGGGTCTCCATTTCTTGGGAGAGATGAACTCCTGGCCCTTTCATAAGATAATCCTTGCTGCCAGTAATAGCTGCATCAGAGAAATTTAACTGAAATGTTCAGGAGATGTGAAGCCCAAGGGTAAATTGGGAAAACCCTTCAAATACAGGGCAGACTGTAATAGCCATTATTTTACAAGTTCTTTCCAACAGTCAAAAAGAATGAATTGTAAGACTAACAGCTTGATACTAAAAAAGCTATTTGTGCAGGACTTAATCAAATCAAGGAAGATGGCTGAATAAACCCTGGAGGTGTTCAAGGCCAGATTGGATGAGGCCTTGGACAACCAAGCCTAGCTGAGAAATATCCCCGTCCATGGCCAGGGGGGTTGGAGTAGATGATCTTTGAGGTCACTTCCAACCTAAGCCATTCTATGATTCCATTCTATTTATTTTTATGGAAAATAAATATTTTCCAATTAGCAAAAAAATTTAAATGAGGTTATAAATCTGGTTATGAAAGATAAACATTGACTTAAAGGATAGTTTTAAGTTGGTGCCAGGTGACATTTTAATTGTGAAACCAGAATAGTACAAAATTGCCAGGGCATAGTTTAAGTGAAGTAAAAATGCTGTGTGGTTTCAAATGTGAGTGTCACTGAAGAATCATGAGTTTGTAGGTCTTGTGCTAACTGAATATTGTCATCCTTGGTCCTGAGCTACATCACGGAAAAAATAATATGAAGACTGATAAAACTTTGAAAAACAGACCAAAAATCATCCAACTGTTGATAAGCTGAACACATACATACAATATACATGTCAATGATAGTAAGTTCAGAACTGCAAGAATGAATAAAGGACTGAAAAAAGGTCTCAGGAAAGAGAGACTACAACTCAGGGAGAACAGAAAGGGCAACTTGAATCTGCCACAAGGCAAAAAGCCTGCAATTTGGCAACAAATGTCTCTTAATTCTAGAACAGTCTAATAAAAAACAGTGACTGAAAGATGAAAACAAGCAAACAAAACTCAGAGAGAGAGGCTTTTACTGAAGTAATTAGTCTTTAAAACATCAGAACAACACAGGATTTTCACCTATGCATCTTTAAGACTCGCTGCAGAGGTGTTCTTTAGCTGAGTCTGGAGTGGCAGTTAATTTAGAAGAGTTTCTTATCTATCTTTTGTGGGAAAGATCAGATTGCCACTGCAGATTTAAAACCTCTAAATTTATAACCCTCTAAGCTCTTGCTGGAGAAGTGCAAAAAAAGGGCTCTGTATACAACAGCTTGTTTGGGAAACCTGAAATTTATGTTGCATTTTTGTCTGGGATATGTAGAGCTCAAAAACATTTTTTTGTTGTTTTTAAGTAAATTGAAAAATCTGAAATCACTCTTACCTCTAAATCTTTATCTTCATCAATATTTTGGATGATTTGGTATGCATCAGTATATATCTTTAAAGCTTGCCCATGGAATAACATTTCAATATTTATAAATTCAGAAAATATGTTCTAAAAGCAAATGAAAACAAAGGTTTTCTTAATGCAGTAAAGTATATTTTCACTTCAAATAAATGACTCAATTCTGTACAGTATTTATCTGATACAAATAGCTGTACAATACTTAGTACTTTTAAATAGTCAGATTGAATTTTATGAACTAACCCCAAGTGCTGGCTAGGCTGTCATTTCATACTAAAATTCTAAGTAAATGCTTGAAATGTGATGAGGAAACTCATTAGGAATAAGTAAAATGTCATGCTGAAAGCTCACAGTGAATTTTTGCTTTATGGACAACAATCTTTTTGAACAGATTGGGTACAAATTAGCTATAAATTCCAAAATTTACAGGTAATTATGTGTTTTATATAATAGAATGTTCTTTATAGACATATAAAAAACCCACTTGATGACATCTTCAGAACTCACATAATCTAACACCATGCACTGGTTGGTTTGGTTGGGTTTTTCAACCATCTTTTATTCCTATTTAGCTTGTGTTTCTGCTCCCTATAAAAGTTGTATCAGCAATATATCAGAATTAAATTTGAGATCAGAAAATGCAAGTGTTTTTCAGTCAGTAGTCTTTGGGACTTATGCCACTTATTGTTTGACACTAAGAGAGAAATGAAATCTTTGAGTACTTGCAGTCCCCACATTTTTTGTGCTTTCTGCATCACTAAAGCTTTTAACGTACAGTAACCTACACAAATTTCAGCATGGAAATTAATCCACATATATCATTCCCTTAATAAATGCAGCTACCAGTGAAGTAGAATATAAAAACTCTTAGAAGAAGCAGATGCTAAACAATCTCATACAGGAAAATTATTTATTGAGTAAACTGAATGAATAATGAACTAATTTTTTAATTGCAAAATTCATGATATTTGGATTAGGAAATATTTGTGCCTACATGATTTGGATTTCTGTAGGCTTAAATTAATACTAAATGTTGCTAATCTTGCCAAAGAGTAACCATAGTAATTCTGTTGTGCAGAAGGAACTGTGATGGCCTGTACTGAAATGTGAGGCACACTTACTTTTATGTCCTTTATTTTCTGTTTCTCAAAATTATCAATGGTTTCCTCTAATTGCCGAGTTGTTCGAGTTACATCCAGTGAAGCTCTCTGCAGTTCACTTTCAGCCTGGTGAAGTAACACATAGGTGAAATCAGTCCTGTACATGATATAAAAATACTTGCTTTAATTGCCATGAAAACTTTTAAGTCTGGGGTTTCAAAACTCTCCCCATGTGTGTGTAACTGTATTTTTAAACGTGCTTGTAGCTTAATAAACAAATAAAGCTGCCTTCTGCACCACTGTGACTTTGATCTGAAACATTAAAAATGCAGCCAGTTGGGAAAGGTCCCCTGTCCTAAGCTGGTTTTTGTAGTCATCTGCTAATTCCACTGAACCAGCCCTGACACTGCTAACACAGCGACCGGCTTCAAGGAATTGACCCAACTCAAGGGTTTCCTCTACATCAGTTACAAGTTTTTTTTCATGCTGGTGTAAAGGAGAGGGCAGGAGTGCACAGGCCAGAGCATGCAGAAAAAAATCATCCTTTATTTTCAACCTGGCTCTAGAGTGAATCTGTTCTGGTGCCATCTTACTAAACTTCTATCAATCATTTAAATAAACAATAGAGCAGCAGACGGAACCAATGCACTTCTGTAGTACCTCAGTCAGCAGGCTAGACTTGGTACCAGTTTTAGATCCAAAACACCAAAAGGTATTTTATATTTTCTGTATTTTTATATGATTTTATAAAAAACATCTTCAGCAGGGCACTGGGAAAGGGACACACCAGTGATCCCTAATGCATAAACTACAGTTTTGATTATTTTACTGCAAAAAGCATTTTAGATATGTATTTGGATTCTACACCAACTGTATAGAAGTGCAACACTACCATTTAAATAAAGATACTGAAGCTCTCCTGGTTAAGTAGAGTCTGACAACTCTACTGTTGCGAGAAATGATGTAAAGCTTGCACTTGAGTGCAAAATTGGGGTCTAAACTTTACTTTCCATAGCTTACTGATTACACATCACAGACTAGTCAAGACAGTAGCTACAGGCTCTAAACATTGAGTATCATCAGGAATCTATTCTGACCTGGGATTTGGAAACGGTATATAGAATCGTAGAATTCTTAGGGTTGGAAGGGACCTCAAGGATCAACCCCTCTTCCATGGGCAGGGACACTTTACAATAGATCAGGTTGCTCACAGCCACATCCAGCCTGGCTGCAAAAACCTCCAGGGATGAGGCTTCCACCACCTCCCTGGGCAACCTGTGCCAGTGTCTCACCACCCTCATGGGGAAGAATTTCTTCCTAACATCCAATCTGAATCTACCCATTTCTAGTTTTTTCCCATTCCCCCTAGTCCTATCATTACCTGACACCCTATAAAGTCCCTCACCTGCATCCTGCAATTCAGATGCAATATTCTTACCATTTCTACAGCTGAAGAACTTTTTCCATTTTTTTTTCTTTTTTAAATATGGAAATAGACACCACAGGCCCAGTCCCATGATTTATTTTTCACTCATGTATGGATATGGAAATTTATGGCCCAAGGCATGCTCTGTCACTTCTACTTCTTAGATTAAAATCTGGTAACCTTACATTACAGGATTATCAATTTGAAATGGTCTCCTTACAAAACCAGCTTCAAATCATAGACACAATTCTGCCATTAGTGGGCAAACAAAATTGATAATGATCTTTAGCAGTACACAGGGTCAAATCTCCATCTCCTTTTCTTGATTTTGCCCAAAACACAGGAGGGAAAGAGTCAGAAAAGCCATTTTGTGCATTCTCAGTTATTACAATCAGTCCTTCTCTCTAAATGGAGGCAGCTGTTCTGCACAAGCAGCCATTACAGATACAAATACAGGATGTTATTTTTATGACAAACCAATGCATCTTCTCAATCCATCTTAAATATATTGCCCTGACTTTGGGGGCAGATGCTTTGGGAAAGGAATTCTGGTGGTTGTAGAGCGCAATGTCTAAACTTGCAGAACCCGCAGTTTGCACATCAGCAGTTTGGTATTTTCTCCTCTGAAACACTCACCTGTGACTGAAAATACTAGTAAAGGAAAAAAAAAAGACAAAATAGCATTCAATATTAATTTATCTATTCTCACTTCTATTTTTTAATATATTGTGAAATATTTATCCTAGATATTTCAAACTTCTGTATACTTGGATCGTGCTGTTGCTATGTTGTCTGAAGCTTTCTGCTGTAAGACATTTATTTACACTTTGATATAGCTTTGCTAGAATTCAAGTATCCAGGCCAAAATATGTCAGTACAGCTGTTTACCTTCATCTGAGGGTTTGGGTATTTTATTTTTTGTTTTTTTTAATAACAAACCAACCCACCCAATTAACGTAGACCATTTTAGAAAAAAAACAAAACTATTTTGATTTAAAAAATGCAATTTTATATTTTTAAAATATCACACAGGGTTTTATTTTTACAGCTGTGCTACCCCCATGCTTTATAAGATGAATTTGAAATCAGGCTACGAGTACAGATCCCTTGCTCTCTGTGGCCAAAGCTGTCAGCTGCTGAAACATCACAGTTGCTCAAGAATAAAAGAACCACTACTGGAGCCTAACAGCTATGCTAACAAACATGGAAGCCTCTCTCAGACCCCAGACAAAACTGGGAGGGGTGGCTGACACCCCTTCAGGCTGTGCTGCCATTCAGTGAGATCTGGATAGGAGATGGGTGAAGGGGAACCTCTTTCTGTTATCACTTACCCCTTTCATTCTAGTGGAGAACTCTGCATGACAGCTCAAGCTCTAGCCCTAGTGCTGACATCTGTGCCTTTATTACATGAGGAACTCTAATTAGTCAGCACTTGATTTAACTGGTTTGATTAATATTAAATGGGAATTCTTTGGCAGAGACAAAAATTAAAATGTAATCTTTCTGAGTGGCATTTAACTATCATGATATTTTCTGCTCTTTCTGCAGTCCCATGGCCCAGTCACTAGAAAAATCCCAACTCTGCTTTACTCCAGAGTCCAACACTAGAGTGCAGTAAAAAATAAACAGCACATCATCACGAACTTAAATGCTGTGCCATAATACATAGGCGTACAGGAACTGAAGTAAAATTGCCTTAGTCACCTTCATTTTTGAATTGCCTAAATTCTGACTGCTTCAGAATTTGAAACTTCAATGAGATTTTAATGAAAATTCTGTGGAGGCTTAATTTTTCCCTCTGTGATATAGAATAAATAGTACAATGGGAGGAGTCACTGGTCTTTTGAAAGGATGGGTGGTCTGGTTGAATATTCTACCAGCAGTGTAGCAATTTTCACGCTTCATCTCAGAGCTGGAGGAAACTCATAGCCCATCTAGCTACAAGGAAGCACAACGACTATGAAAATGACAGGGGAAAAATAAACCAAAAAATCCACAGAAGTCAAAGAGGAGTTGTCTGATGACACTTATTTTCAAAAACCTCCAAATTCCTACATGCAATCTATGCCTACATCTCTTGCATAATCATATGAAATATTTCATTGTTTCTTTTCAATCAAAAAGGAAATAACAAAGCAGCTATCCTAAGCTGTAACTCATCATAAAGTTTAAGATTCATGATCAACACAGGAAAGAGTCCCTCTAAAGAGCACTCTTATTGCCTTCTAAACACAGTGGTTTAGTTCTTGAGAAATGTTTAAAATGCTTCTCATAGCCACTATAAACAGAGGATACAATAATGTGTCGATCTGACGGGTTCCGCTGACGTGTCTTTTCCAGCTGAGACAACTGTTTGGCTTCTCTGTTCTTTGCTGTTAAAGTTGCTTTAAGATCATCCTGGAAATAAAATGGTTTAGACATGTTTGAAATAGATCTAAGATAATACAAAATGCACTTCTTACCATACATGCATTGTCTAGAAAACATGACTTGTGCTTTAAACAAACCCAGATTTTACTGATGTTATCCTGTTAAGTGAAACCCTGAAAGGGGAGTCAATGGGGACCAAAAAGGTTTAGCACCTTGCACAACTCTCTGTAGCACACACACTGTAATTTAAATGTGTAGGAAAAGAGATATTTACAGCTGTTAATGAAAAATATAGTAAATGGTCAAAAGCCCAGATCTGGATGTGATGCAACATGTCCAGAGAAGGGTCACGAGGATGATCAGAGGGCTGGAGCTCCTCTGCTATGAAGACAGAGTGAGAGAGTTGGGATGTTCAGTCTGGAGAAGAGAAGGCTCCAAGGAGACCTGCTTGTGGCCTTACAGTATCTGCAGGGGGCTACAAGAAAGCTGGGGAGGGACCTTTTAGGAGTCAGGTAATGATAACACTAGGGGGAATGGAACAAAACTAGGGGGAATGGAACAAAACTAGAAATGGGTAGATTCAGATTGGATGTTAGGAAGAAATTCTTTCCCATGAGGGTGGTGAGACACTGGCACAGGTTGCCCAGGGAGGTGGTGGAAGCCTCATCCCTGGAGGTTTTTGCAGCCAGGCTGGATGTGGCTGTGAGCAACCTGCTGTAGTGTGAGGTGTCCCTGCCCATGGCAGTGGGAGTTGGAACTGGCTGATCCTTGAGGTCCCTTCCAAACCTAGCAATTCTACGATTCTATGATCCCCAAAGCAGAACACAGACCAATTCCAGGCTTAGCAATGGAATAAAGGTGGCAGTTAGAAATAAAAAGTGGCATCTAATAAGTCTGCAAAAATAAAACATATACAAGAACAAATCCATATGAAAATGTGAGTTTGAGGTGCAGTGCCACAGCACACTTAACCACAAGGAACACGCTAAGATTTTTATATGTAAAACAGCATCAAATGATGATGATTTTCCCCGTTGATTTATACAGATTATGATATAGACATACACAAAAACTACAGATTTGAGTTTATGGGATGAAGGCATCCTATACCTAATATACAAGTATCACAAAGAACTGTTTTCATCCTATAGACTAGTATTTGCTTATTAAAATTTCCTGCTTCAAGCCTATTCCTCCTGAAAGAAAAAAAAAAGCAGTATTTTGTGAGAATATTTCAACCCCCTACAGTCTGTTTCCAGAATGCAGTGAATGAAGAGACCTGTTTTTTGTGTATCTTCAGGTTATCTTGATGACTTTGCAGGACAGAGGGATTCAGGCCACTACCTATTTATCTGCTTCAAAAAGTGTCTTCAACATGATGAACTTCAACATTGAACACAATTCTAAGTTAGAAAAGTTGTTAAAGGCAGTGTATGATGACTATGAGCCAACTGCCTTTTGGAAGTCTGATGTGTAATAATAACAATAAAAACAATTACATTAATTATAAAGAAAAAAAACATCCTGAATTTTCACTATCCAGGAAGTTTCACTTTACTCACAATACCTTTTTTTTTAGCATTTGCTTGTGCTCCAAGAGTCTGATACCCTTGTCTTCATATCAAAGATGGTTTTCCTTCATCTATATAGCTTCAGTTCAGCTGGATTACTACATGATTCAGTTAGACTGATTACCACAGTATGAAAAAGCAGATATATTCCCCCTGAAAGGTTTCAACTGAGTGGCCAGAACACCAAAAGGTGCCTTGTGAAAAAACACAGCTATTTAACCTACCCTTTTCAGTTTCACTATGGTCCCATAACTTTTCAGAGGTTCAACAACCTTGGCTTCAAGCCTATGAACCTGCAAGAGAAATTGGAAGGTCACTAAAATCATCCACATCTATGGTGTGTAGAACAACTTATTTGGTGGTCACTCTATGGTGTGTAGAACAACTTATTTACCAGTCACTCATCTTATCAGGAATTTAGATCATACCTACTGAAAATATAGTGGGATGGAGGTTTTAAAAATACTTCAAAAACCCACAGGCAGTTAAATTAACCAGTAAATAATTTGTATTTTGAGGAGCTCAAGCTGATTTCTAGTGGAATTCCTTTTTCTTCATTGGCACCACATTGGGAAAAATGAAACATGGAGATTCTAACAACTGGGTACTAAATACATCAAATTCTGCACTCTGGAGATCTGTAGCTGTCCAAAGTTGTTTCCAAAGCATTTGTTCTACACTTGCTGATGGAATATGGACTTAAGCCATCTCTGCCATCACATACTGTATGAAATACAACAAGGTGTGCAAAATGCACAAATGCTCTCACAGGTGAATGCATCTGAATTTTTTGTTTCAGTTCTCTTAGTTAGAAAAACAGCCACATATGGTCAGACAGGCAATAGGATCAGAATTCTCTGCTTGTCAAAACTAACAATACTGCCCAAGTGGACCCTGTATAAGCTGGTGATGACTTCACATCATCAAGTCATGGCCCACTGCTGTCACATCCAAATAAAGACAAGGTGCATGTCTCTGCTAGGAAGGGACACACATTACATTTCCCTTTAAACTGCCAGTCACTAGTCAGCCAAAATCCATGGTAACTGAGCAAACATTTTTCCTTTACTACACTCTACTACTGTCAAACAATTTCACTTGAACTACCAATAGAACAGAACGGAATAGGGCACTAAGGCTCAAAACGAAGCATATGATATAGACACACCAAACAACCAGCTCATCTTGCTTACTCATCCTTCCATGTGTTGTGGAAGCATCTCACACCTCAGCATTTAGACATCTAGCGCTGCAGCTAAAGACTAGAAACCAATAACTCTTATAAGTTAATTTTCTGTTGCCCACATTGTCAATATAGATGAAAACTGTCCCAAAATAAATAAAGCTGAGATTATCTATTTGGTTTTCATGAGGAGAGCTTGTTCTAAAATGGTGAAGAGCTTCTCTTTTCCTTTGTTGAATATGCTGAAAAGAGTCCAAGGGATAGCTACAAGGATGATTGCAGGACTTGAACATCTCTCCTATGAAGAAAGACTGAGAGACCTGGGGCTGTTTAGTCTGGAGAAGAGACGGGTGAGACAGAAGCAGACAAGGTACCTCATGGACTAACTTCTTTTAAAAGGTTTTCTTTTCTGCTTCATTAATACAGGAAAATGATTTGTAATGCTTCTTATAAAAAAAAATAAAATATTGAAAAACAGCAAAAATACCTACTGCTTTAGTCTCTTCAAAATTATAAAAGTCCTTAGCTGTTCAAAACTAAATGGGAATTTTCTGTGCAAAGTTTTAAGGATAGTGTGGCCAGCAGGTGGAGAGAGGTGATTCTCCCCCTCTACACTGCTCTCGTGACACCCCACCTGGAGTACTGTGTCCAGCTGTGGAGCACCTATTATGAGAAAGATCTGTATGTGCTACAACATGTCCAGAGAAGGACCACAAGGATGATCACAGGGCTGGAGCTCCTCTCCTATAAGAATAGGCTGAGAGAGTTGGGGTTGTCCAGTTTGGAGAAGAGAAGGCTTTGAGAAGAACTTACTGTGGCCTTCCAGTGCCTAAAGGGGGCCTCTAAGAAAGCTGGGGAGGGACTTTTTAGGGTGTCAGGTAATGATAGGACTAGGGGAAATGGATTCAAACTAGAGGAGGGGAGATTTAGATTAGACTTTAGGAAGAAGTTCTTCACCCTGAGGGTGATGAGATACTGGAACAGGTTCGCCAAGGGAGGTGGTGGAAGCTGCATCCCTGGATGTTTTTAAGATCAAGCTGGATGTGGATCTGGGCAACATGATCTAGTGTGAGGTATCCCTGCACATGGCAGCGGGGTTGGAACTAGATGATCCTTGAGGTCCCTTCCAATCCTGACAATTGTGTGACATGTACTCCAAAAATTAGTCTGAGTACATATGAATGTTTTGTTTGTTTTTTTCCTGAAATCTCAGCATTTGGAATTCTGGATCACAGGTTACAGTTTGTCTGGCCCCACACACAGAAGTATAAGTGGCATCAACACCTTTCTTCACACCCTCACATACCTAGCAGAAATGTGATCCAAATCAAGCTTGTACTTCTAGCATTGAAGTACAGACTTATGAAATATACAGGCATCCCCAAAAGCACCTTAGAGGACTGTCAGTGCACAGTGAAGTAGTCTAGTTAGTATTCTCCTCCATTCTGCTTCTGATAACAGACTTAGCCAATGGAAAAGGATTGATTTTACCTCAGCTGCTGCTAGACAAATCAAGTCACAAAAGTAAAATAACACTTTATTAACTGCAAATCATAATCCAAAGTCAAAGACCAATAAAAGACTTTCTTTGTCTCAAATTCTGTGGGTGCTCATAGAGATAGTTTCACTGACTTCAACAGGACTAATCACAGGCAATTTTCACTAGAGTTATAAGCAGAACAAATGATGAATGCTTTGGCAGCCTGCCCTGCTCTGCCACTAATATTTAAGAGCTGTTTTTTCCTATGTTTCTCTTGTGATTGCAGAATGTATCTTTTTACCCTTTTAAACACAGTTAAGTCACTGAAAAGTTCAGATGGCAAACACGGCGTGTACAGCTTTAATTTTGTACCTCTGCCTGGCGATAGTCCTGAAGTCTGGAAAATTCACCTGCAAATTTTATCAGTCCAGCTTTTAAGTCTGGTGTCTCTGTGGCTGCATATGCATTGATTTCTTGTACAAGAAGATCTGCTTTGTCTCGTAGTCTGGCAGTTTTTCGTACATATCCAGCAAATATTTGGCACAATTCACCAAAATGTTTTTCCACGTTTGAAACAGCATCTTGTATTTGTCTAGTCTGATTGTCCCTGGATACCAAAGAAAAATAAGTGAAAAATAAGAAGGGGACAACTGTTCACAACACACACAGAGGAAAAACTCTCTAATTGTATTATTAATAATTTATACATGATTTGTACATCTCATTTCAATGCGAAACAGGTATCTGGTCTTAAAAAGATAATGTGATAATGTAACAAACTGATGCAATATGTGCTTATCTATGAATTAGTAACAAACAAACAAGCAAGCAGGATTTATACTTAAAAAGAAAGATCCAGTAGAGGAAAACCCAAATCACAAACATCAGATAGGAGGAAGTTTCCCTCCCATGATTAGCAAAACCTCATGGCTACTTTCGGTGTTAATCACTAATGCAGGGGTAACTCCTGCAGCTCTCAAACAAGACTGGGCTTTATGACTTCCTGCAAGAGCTAAACAGACAAGCCAAGGGTAGGAGAAATTAAACACTAAAAGGCAAATCTCTAAAAGTACTACATGTTCTTTAAATTGTGAACAGGTACCAAACTGCTCCTGGTCAACATTACAGAGGATAAATAATATCCCTGTGAATCAGAGAAGAAAGTCAATGGACACAAGTACAGAGGTGAAAACTTTAAGAGCACAGAAAGCACATTCACCACCCACAAATAATTTTATTTTAAATTATATTAGTCTATTTTAATATCTATTTTTATATTTTATTGGTTTATTTTTATTTGAACCAACTGCCTGTTTCATTATTAATGATCTAGATAAGTTGTTCTGAATATTAACTCACATATTTCACTCGATATTTTGTTTTCCTATTCCTACAGCATTCCATGGTCTTGCTTTTGTTATGCTTCAGTGATACAATTAGACCAGTGTCAGTGAATTCATACCAATTCTTGTCAATCTGACTGAATCAACTACAGGACAATTTAGCTAACAGTAACAGCCAGAGACTGGCTCCTAGGAAGTCTCCATGGTTTACATGAGGTGATTTACATCACGTGTTCTAATTCTCCGCAAGAAAATTCACTCATACAACCATCTTGCTGAGGGTAACCAAAATATGAGTGCAGAGGAAAACTTCCTTCATACCTCAACTCCAAATGCTGGCCAATATTTAAATATTGACTTAATATCACATGAAAATCAGAAAAGAAATGTAATACTTCAAAACTAAAGAACAAAGCAGTCAATGGGAGCAAAGAACATTTTTTTCAGGAACTCTTCAGGGAAAGTATTTCAGGCCAAAATTCTGCTATGGGCAAAAAGATTCATAGCAAGAAATCCAGGAGACTGTTCAAGAAAGATTTTGTTCAAAGAAAAAAAAATTCCAAGTACATTTTTCACTCCTCTAGGACATATCTGAGAATAGAACCATTTGAACAGGAAAGGTTTTGCTGAGTAAGTGTGAAAGTAAGAGTCCTATTAAGTAATAGTAAAGTTGGTAGGTTTTTTTCCAAATTAATATTGCCTGATACACCTTCACTAAAAGGTGTATCCATTTTACTGGAAGTCTTTCATGTCAGAAATTGTTCCTTTCCCAGTTTTAAGCCCGTTTCCTTGCCAGTTTTACAATTTTGATCTTAGAGTACTCCCATGCAAATAATATTTAATTTTGGGGCATGAAACACTACATTTCCTTAGACAACCCTTGTGGGGCTCTTCCCCCTTCTATTTGCGTCCAGTTCTGGGCTCCTCAGTTCAAGGACAGAGAACTGCTTGAAAGAGTCCAGCGCAGAGCCACAAAGCTGCTGCAGGCAGTGGAACATCTCCCTGTGAGGACAGGCTGAGGGAGCTGGGGCTTGGAGTTTGGAGTAGAGGAGCCTGAGGGGTGACCTCATGCATGTTTATGAATAAGTTACAGTTAAGCGTCAGGAGGACAGAGCCATCAATGATGTCCAACGATAGGAGACAAGGGGCAATGGGTGCATGCTGGAGCAGAGGAGGTTCCACGTGAACACAAGAAAAAACTTTTTCACTGTGAGGGTGCCAGAGCCCTGGAACCGGCTGCCCAGAGAGGTTGTGGAGCCTCCTTCACTGAAGACATTCAAAACCCGCCTGAATGCATTCCACTATGACCTGCCCTATTCGATCCTGCTCTGGCAGTAGGGTTGTACTTGATGATCTCTAGAGGTGCCTTCCAACCCCTAACATTCTGGGATTTGGGAAGGCTTAGAGGCGGACACAAAATTACCAGCGAAAGGCCTGAATAAATCGGTAAGTCTTCATCTCTCACAGCACGCCTGGAAAAGTTTTTCGGCCTTTACCCGAGGCAAGCAGAGGCCGGTCCCCCACCTCTCTGACGATTAGCTGCCGTAAGGGGGACTGGGCCCGCATCGCCCCCAGCGCCCCACCCTACTCCCTGGGTACCCTGAACCCGGGCCTCCTCCCGAGCCCGGCAAGGCCAGGCAGCGCGGCCGGACCCCGTCACGCAAGCCCCCAGGAGGCGCCTTCCGGGGGCCGGGCAAGATACCCGCAACAGGCACCGTGGCAGCGATACCCCGGAGCCTTCTCCGCCCCTCACTGCCCCGTTACCTGGCTTCCAGCCCGCGGCCCAGCAGCATCATGGCGGCGGCGGCCCGGCGTCAAGGAGGGCGGCGCTCCGCGTGCGCCCGGTTTCCATGGACACCACCCGCCCCGGCCCGCCCCGGCCCGCCCCAGCCTGGCCCGGCCCCGCCCGGCCCGGCCCGCCCTGCCCTGCCCTGCCCTACCCTGGCCGGCCTGCCCCGCCCCGCCCCGCCCCGGTCCCCTGCTTGGGGCAGGGTTCAGGCTTTTCCGGGCTTAGGGTGGCTGCGGCTCCGTGAGGGGAAGTCGCCCGAGGACTCCTGGCGGCCCTCGGGATGTGGTCGGTCCCCGCCGCGGACACCCCCGTCCCTTTCGGTGGCCAGAGGGCGCTGAGGCCCCGAGCCTGCGGTTTCCCAGCGGGCTGTCACCAGGAGAAGGGGAACTTGAACCAGTGCAGGAGCAGAAAGTGGGAATGGTCGAACCCGTCTTATAAAGAATAAACTAATAATCAGGAAGCTCCTCTTTTCTTTTTTTTTTTTTCTGTAAACATTTAATTTTTTCGCCCATACATCTACACTTGGCCAGTGAGAAGCAGTACCAAGGGAAGCAGCCTGTTTGCCACCTCTGAGGGAAAGCCTTATGTTGGACTGCCATGGGAAAAAATTTCAAGGAGCACCAGGACTGGCCTGTAACAAAATTATTAAACCTATGATTAAAACCCCCACTTAACACACCCCAGATCCCCTCTCTGTAAAGGTAGCACTGGGAAAGTGACTGGGACGGTGTGGGCACCAACCTGTTGCAGTGCTGAAGAAGGAGACCGCTGGCAGAGTTCCACCGGGTGTTGGGCAAGGCAAATGCAGGGAAGGCCCTTAAAGGAGCAAGGGTGGGAATTGTGCTGTGTATGAAAATACAGCAGTGGGCAACAGCTAAGTATGAAATACAACAAGGACAAGTGTAGAGTCTTGCCTGTTGGAAGGAACAACCACATGGACCAGGATAGATTGGGGACTGACAGAGAACAGTTACCTGTAATGCCACACTGCTTAACTGTCAGATGTGGACCTATGCCACACTTAACTGCAAATCATTACCCTTGATATAGAATCATAGAATGGCTCAGGTTGGAAGAAACCTCACAGATCACCCCCTCCAAGTTCCCATGGGCACGGACACCTCTCAACTAGACTCAGCTGCTCAAGGCCTTTTCCAGCCTAACCTTGAACACCTGCAGGGAGGAGGCATCCACAACCTCCCTGGGCAGCCTGTTCCAGACTCTCACCACCCTTGTACTGAAGAACTTCTTCCTGAAACCTACATTCCCTCAGCTTCAAACCATCCCCCCTTGTCCTGTCTCTAGACGCCTTTATCAAAAGTCCCTCTGCAGCCTTCCTGGAGGATCCCTTCAGCTATTGGAAGGCAGCTCTAAGAGCTGCCCCCAGAGTCTTCTCCAGGCTGAACACCCCCAGCTCCCTCAGCCTGTCCTCATAGCAGAGGGGCTCCAGCCTTGGATCATCTTTGTGTCCCTCCTCTGGACTCGCTCCAACAGCTCTGTGTCCTTCTTATGCTGGGGACACATTCATGTTCTTTAGAGGCTCTCCTGCTACTTCGAGCATATTTAGGCTTGGTCACCCAGGAAAGCTCAAGCAAAGCAAGTGCCAGAGAATCCAGAAATTCTTGATAAACAGCAGAATGGTGTTATATGAAGTGCTGTAGAAACATCACAGGAACTGCAAATTTATTTGCTTCAAATTACACACCAGTAAGAAACAGACCAACACTCAAGAAGTCTTTGAAAATAAGGAAAAGTTACTAGTGATTAAAATCAAAGTAGTTGTCATTAGAACAAGACACAAAATAGGAATGACAGCTCATCTTCAGCTATTGCAGACTAAATCTACTTCAGTCCTAAAGTGTTGAACTTGGCATAGACATTAAAAACCCTTGATTTGTATATGCTGATCTTGCACATGAATTAACTTAATAGTTCTTAATACGATGCTGAAGATAGTTCTGGAATGTATGGCCCACCAGCTCCAGCTGCACACAGACAGTTGAAAATAATGTCATGAGGGCTTGTTGAAATTTTGAGTCATCAGAGAGTGCACAAGAGCACAAGCTGCATAAATCATGGAGTGGAAAAATATTTTTGCACTATGATTTAGAAATAATTATGGAGAACGATGTTGAAAGTAATGCCAAATTTCCTGCTCATTACCTCTAAGTAAGTTTCCAGAATAACATACTAAAGATGATGACATCTTATAAATGACAATTTCTTAAGATAAGAATGCTGTGAAATATCCAATTGACAATGTTTTCCAATATTCCTCCAGAGCATAAGCAACAGAGTCCTCCTGACTTCAGAGAAGTTGAGTACATTCTCTGTGTTGTTGTATTGAACAACAGCACAAAACTTCAGCAGTTTTCAGCAGTAGTGAAGAGTTCCCTGTCCTTACTGGGTAATAAAAACAGGGAAACTTCAAGAACATAAACTGGGATAGAATTTCTTCTGTAATATTTAGGGAGCACTTTAGCTGTTGGTAAGGTAAAGCCATTTTTTTCTGTGTTGTAATTTCACATTTTGTCTTTGGGTTTGTCCCAGATATAAGTGTAAAGTATCACCAGAATATTCAGACACCTGCACTGAAGTTAACTGGTGTTAATTTACATGGTATAGTAATTACAAATTGATGATACAAGTCCAGAGGTTCATCTTTGCACTGCAGTTTGTTAGTAAGTCTCTGTGTGTAATTAATTAGCTATGTTCATGTGGCTGCTTCTTTTCTCCTAGTGTGTTCTGTAATTTTAGGATTTTTTTTTTACAGTTTTTTTAAAATATACTTTTCCATTTTCACATCCACCTATTGTATCAACTCCTATAATTTACAGGCTCTCCTCTGTTGCACCCTGTAATAAGAGAAGGAGCAATGGATAGAAACTCCAGCACAGGAGGCTCCACCTCGCCATGAGGAGGAACTTCTTCACTCTGAGGGTCCCAGAGCAGTGGAACAGGCTGCCCAGAGAGGTTGTGGAGTCTCCTTCTCTGGAGCCTTTCAAGCCCCATCTGGATGTGTTCCTGTGTGACCTGTGCTGGATTCTATGGTCCTCCTCTGGCAGGGGGTTTGGACTGGATGATCTCCTTAAGTCCCTTCCAACCCCTAACATCCTGTGATCCTGTGTGTGTGGTGGTAGGCCATGACACATGGCCCAGTACAAATCCAGACAGGCCTCAAGATGTCTAGACAGGTCCTTTCTCTCTCCTCCTTCCTGCCACAACAACAGGGCAAGGCGGGAAAAGGAACAAAGGGGCCAGGCCCTTGCCTGTCTGGTACACAGATGCCAGCTGGGGTCAGAGCACGAAAGCTGCCCCAGATACGAGGTCCTGGCGTCTGCCTTTTATGGTCATATCCTGGCAGAAGGCTTCCCATTGGGTGGCTGCATGTTAGCTTTAGTGCCCATTGGACCAAGTGACCTCTGGCATTTTGTATATATGCAAGTGGCTGGGGAGCCTGGGGGCTGCTGCTCAGATCCGCCTTGCTCAGATCCACCTTGCTCAGAACCTCCTCGCTCAAATCTGCCTTGCTCAAGCCTTGCTCACATCTGCTGAAGCCTTTCCTCACTTCAAGCCTTGTCGTCTCCAGTGTCCTGCCGTGCTTCGAGTGCCTGCTCCAGAGCCCTGGGATAAAGCCTGAGCCTCCAACTGGATTACAAACTGACAGTTTCTGGAGCCTGTCAGCAGAGTGAGCTGGGGACTATCTCCAAATTCCCACTTTAATCCTCGTGAGTAAATCCTGGTCTGCTCATATTTTCCTAAGGGTTATAGGTTGGCTTTTGGTTTATAAGTGGGTGAAGCTATTTGTGTCATAGCTCTTTCCAGTCTCTGAACTCTCTAAATTTTATCAAAATTGCCATAAGCATCCTGGAAGAATTCACGACCCAATAGAACTTGTAAATAATTCTATCAGTTTTGTACATAGTTTTGGGGTGGGGTTTTGGGAAAATAAAAATAACTATATTTTAATATATTTATATTTTAATACAGTTATATAGTTTAATTATAATTCCTGCCTCATTAATTTAACCCAAAACTAGTACAGTGTGATCCTGTGATTTGTATAGAAAAGCAATTGCTCTAGACTTTGGATGTTAAGCAACTTTAATTTTTTTAAAGAAGTATGACCTGCAGGGTGAGAGAGGTGGTTCCCAACATGTGTTCTGCTCTACTGAGACCCCACCAGCAGCACTGCCTCCAGTTCTGGTGCCCCCGGCATAAGAGGAACATGGAACTGCTGGAGCAGGTCCAGAGGAGTCCATGAAGATGAATAGAGGGCTGGAGAACCTCCCCAGTGGAGACAGGCTGAGAGAGTTAGGGCTGTTCAGCCTGAAGAAAAAAAAGGCTCCAGGGAGAGCTTATATCAGCCTTCCAGTATCTGAAGGGGGCTACAAAAAAAGCTGGGGGAGGAACTTTTTACAAGGGCTTGCAGTGATAGGATGAGGAGCAACGGCTTGAGGAGGGCAGATTTAGACTGGAGATTAGGAAGAAATTCTTTCCAGTGAGGGTGGTGAGACACTGAACGTTGCCCAGGGTGGTCATGGAAGTCCTCCCCTTGAGGTTTTCAAGGCCAGGTTGGATGTGGCCTTGAGCACCCTGGGCTAGAGGAAGGTGTCCCTGCCCATGGCAGGGGGTTGGAATTAGATGATCTTTAAGGTCCCTTCCAACCCAAACCATTCCATGAATCTATGAATTTTAGCATCAGAGTTTAGCTCGTAGTGAATCAAGGACTGTTCTTTGAGATTTAATAATTCCAAGTGTTTTCTTCTGCTGCAGCAGTTCCCCTCTTCCTGCTATTACACTCCTAGGGTCCTTACTTAATGCAGGAACTGGATCACTAATTCCTAGCTCTGTGTTTTTTCAAGAACAAGAGGCAGCAGGTGGGAATCATCCTTCCCTGATACACAAGTCTCCAATACCAATACTCTTAATTAAACATTAGTTAGTTTGCTAAAGAAAACAATTGACAACATAATTGGAAAACCAGTAAAACGTTGTTTCCTCAGGCTAATACCCCTAGGCTGGTGTAACTTCTGTCAGCATTGGTTAGTGTGTAGAAGTCTCCTGGTGATTTGTGCATTTGCTTGTTTTGTTCTTAGCTCTTTAAAAGGACTTTGGCCACTATCAGAGGTAGGATGCTGGGCTAGTGAAGTCTTTGATCTTGTTCAGTGCAGGCACTCATGCTTCTTATTAACTAAAAGGAATTCTTTTTGGTTGCTCCCTTGCTTACCTTATGGTAAGTATTCCTGCTCCCATACTTCTCTTTATGCAAACTGAGTTCAAAGCAAAATGTGAAATATGTCTAGAACATACTGTGGTTCTCTGCAGCCTGATCTAGCTGACTGCAGGGGCCCTGGACAAGATGCCCTCTGAAGGTCCCTTCCAACCCAATGCAATCTGTGCATCTGTGAATGCTAGTCTAAAAGATTTTTGATGTCTCTTTCTTTTTTCAGTGATCAGTCAGAGGTTAAGTTTTGCCTCAGTCTTGCTGCCATTTTTTTTAATACCATGTGCACTTTCAGACTTGCTTCTCCCAGGTTCTCATTTCTGTAGTAGGACGTTCAAGACATTCAAAGTCAGACTCAATGTAGCCCTGGGCAGCTTAATCTAGTTGGAGGTGTACCTGTTGACTGTGGGAAGGTTGGACAAGATGACCTTTGTGAGTCCCTTCCAACCCAGTGCAATATATGAAACCGTGAATCTGTGACCCTGTCTCCTTGATTTGTCTCCTCAGTCTAGCTAATCTACACTGTTTCTGGTTTATCATTACCACCTACTACTCCCATACTGCCAGCTGATGTTCTCTGTTGACACTGTTTTATAATGTTTGATCCTTTGTGTAATGTAATCACATTTGTTGTGATGCATGGTCTCACTTATGTCTGGTGAGTACTGACTGCCAGGGAAAGTTTTGGAAAATCTGTTTCCTGGATTCATGGTCTAGAGTCACAGATTCACAGATTGCATTGGGTTGGAGGGGAGCCTCATAAGTCATCTTGTCCAACCCCTCTTGCAGTCAGCAGGGACACCTCCAACTAGAGCAGGCTGGCTGGCTGATTCTGGATGTTCTTATTTATTAGTGTCAACAAATGATGCTCCTAGATGAGGCTGTCAGAGTGCCTCAAGGTCCCTGGACCATATAAGCACATTGTTAACGTTGTTAAGATGAAGAGGCTATGCCAGTCTGCTTGTGTACTGTAAAGCCAGGGCAGAGGGTGCTCTTGCAAGAAGACCATTATTAGAATCACAGAATTGTCAGGGTTGGAAGGGACCTCAAGGATCAGCCAGTTCCCACCCCCTCTGCCATGACCAGGGACACCTCACACCACAGCAGGTTGCTCACAGGCACATCCAGCCTGGCTGCAAAAACCTCCAGGGATGAGGCTTCCACCACCTCCCTGGGCAACCTGTGCCAGTCTCTCACCACCCTCATGGGGAAGAATTTCTTCCTAACATCCAATCTGAATCTCCCCATTTCTAGTTTTGTTCCATTCCCCTCAGTCCTATCACTCCCTGACACCCTCAGAAGTCCCTCCCCAGCTTTCTTGTAGCCCTCTTCAGATACTGGAAGGCCACAAGAAGGTCTGCTTGGAGTCTTTTCTTCTCCAGATTGACCAGAGCGACCCCAACTCTCTTAGTTTATCCTCATAGCAGAGCATCTCCAGCCCTCTGCTCATCCTCATGGGCCTTCTCTGGACACCTTCCAGCACCTCCAGATCCTTCCTGTAATAGGGGCTCCAGAACTTAATGCAGTATTCCAGGTGGGGTCTCACCTCTCCATGGAAACTTTAGGATGAAGATTTATTTGAGAGTAGCATATAGATGGTGAAGAAAATCAGCTTTGGAGAGTCGGCCTGCTACTCATTCTGCAGCACTATCCCTCCTTCCTTCAGTGCTGAAGCAGCCTGCTCAGCTTTCTGGGGCTCTGATTGATGAAGGTAGGCAGTGAAGCCAGGCTGGTGTGCTATTCCCCTCAGGCTAGTGCCAGAAGCAATCTAATCTTCCTTTTGCTTCCAGATAACTGTGATAATACACATATTAATTAAAGAGACACGTGTTATTAACATAGTACACAATTTTAATTAGTAAATAGTTATTTTCCAGATGTATTTTATTACTGAAATGAGTATGAGTCAACAAGAACAAGCAAGTCAGAATTATACTTCTTCAGTTTTATATTTATTGAAGTACAAAAACTGGTGGCAAGATTGGAGAGTAGAGAGTTCTTTGTTATCCCATTCAGCAGGTAGGGAATTTGTCCTAGACCCTTCACACCTGAGGTTGGAAGAGTGGTGAGATGGGTGGAGCTCATGTGTTTGGATCAGGTGTCTGCAACACGTACCTTTGACAGAAGTTTCTTTACGTCTGCTGTGCCAGACTCATGCTGGTAGTCATGGCAGGATTTCTTCTCTTCAAGAATGAGATTGTAGACAGGATATGTTTCTAAACTGCTTCTTTGCTAAGTAACTGCTTCCAGAAATCCCAGCACTAAGTGGCAGGGGTTGTCTTATGGCCTCACCGTAATGCCTACCTAAGTACTGGTGTTAGAGCAGGCTGCCTGCATCGGTCTCTTGCAGCACCGCTTTGGCTGAAATAATGCAAAGCCAGGAAATAGCCCTCCTGAATGTTTTTCTAGGAATCAGATTTTATCCTCAGTGAATTGTTTTTCCTCTTTGTACAACACCAATATTCAAATCCCAACAAACTGCTGCACCAGGAGTATTTTCTGCAGCTGGAGTGGCAGCCTAAAGTGAGGTCATGCTGGAGATGCTGGTATGCCATTACAGCTACCGCTTGGTGGCATCCACTCCATGCTTTATTTAGCTGAAAACTCCACAGCCAGCAAGCTGAGAAAACTCTCTGAGTTCCTAGCTTGACATTCTTCAAGGGTATTTAAAATAGTTAACCTTACACTAATGTTGATTGCTATGCTCAGGGCTTGACATGTGCATGACCTGCCTTCTGCTTCTATTTTAGTGTGGGAGTATACACATTTACTGACCTTGCAGTTGACTCAAATAATCAAACTGATGAAACTCTATCTTTGTTGTGTTCTCTGGAAGACTAAAGTATTTTTTGTTCATGAAAAGCATGTTTAAACTCTTGGACCCTTGGTCTTGACCTTGCCATGCACCTCAGTTTAAAACAAGCTTTGATTTTAGATAAGTCAATTAGAAGCAAAAATAGCATGGAACTGGTTAGGAGGAAATGAGTTCCTCAAGGTTTGATTTGCACTTTTCAAAGGAAAAATATTGAAGCTCATTCTGGAAAATGTGTAACATTAGCATTGCTAATAAATAAAGATTTATTAAGAGATGCAAACAGCTACAGATTCACTTTACCTAACTTTTGACATTTAAATGAGACACCAGAAATATATCTGTCACCCAAATCTTCATTTGGAGGTCTCTGTCTCTAAAAATTATATTTACACAACAGTCCCATTTAGTTTGATTCTCATGAGACCCTGAAAGTTGCAAGCCCATCTTCTTTGTTTGGTTGCCAAAGTACAGTGAAAAGAAGCAAGAAAAGCTTTTTATTAAGTCTCTGGTAAATATGAATACCTTAGATTTTTGGTAGCTTAGTGCTTAAGTGAGAAGTTTATATGACAGTGTTTGGTCTGAAGTAAGGAAAATTAAGAATGTTTTATCTGCTCATGGAATGGTCTGCAAGTCCTCAGTCACTTTGGGGAACTTAATGTAGTAATGAGCATGGTATGAGATCTAAATAAATGGCATTTGTCAGTTTGTGTAATGGCACTAGAGAAATCTTTCTATTTTTGAACATTTCATCCATAAAATCCACTTGTGATGGTAGTGAACTTAAAAAGAAATCTTATCTAAGAAAGCTGTATGCTCATTATCTGTTTGCATTGTGCACTACTAATTGAATGGCAGGTGACATTTGAATCTTAGTCATTGCTTTCTGGATACTTTGAGTTCTGCTTGGAGCTGAAGTTAAAAGGTTTGAGGGTTGTCTTCTCAAAACCATTTAAAGGACATTTTAGTAACTGTTCCTAGGTCATTGGAGAGTTAGTGGAAACCAGGCCCTTCCTAGGACTTTTTTAAGATTTTTTTTTTTTTCCTACTAGTAAAACAAAACTAAAATGACCAAAAATTTCTAAAAGCTTGATAAGCAAATAAATGAGATTGCTGCTACTTCTGGAGGCAATAAACATTTGAAATATCAAAGCACTACAAACAATTGAAACTTGCTGACTCATTTTGTGGGATTTTTTTTTTTCAGCACAACCTGATGACTCTCCCATTCCTTTTTATGACCTGGGGTTGCACTTTACAAAAATGCAATTTTCATCCTCTTTTGATAATTTTCACTTTTATTTAACAGGGTCCAAAAAGAATCTTTATAATAATACCCTTGGAAGTTAACTTTGATAATCCCAGGAGCAATACATGACAGAATTTCATATGTCCACCAAAATAATCAGTCATGTCATCAAATGACTATGAATTCGAACACCACTTCAGAATTCTCTTTACCTCAAAGCTAACCACAGCTCTCTAGTCCTTTGACACTGCTCTGCATTGCTGTTACACAGATTTACAAAATTACAGCTGGGAACAGGAGCTTATTGAGGAAAACCAAAGGATGTGCCTCAGTCTGCTTCTAGAGGGCAGCAAATGACCGTGATTGAGCCACAACCGAAAACACAGAATTCACTTCGAGGTCTGCCAGCAAACCAAAGGCACAATCCAGCATCTTGGAGTTGATGGCAAACTTCCCATTTTCTTTGATGGGAAGAAAGTTAGGACCATGGAATCATAGAATCATCATAGAATGCTAGGGGTTGGAAGGGACCTCTGGAGATCATCGAGTCCAGCCCCCTGCAAAGCAGGACCATTTAGGACAGCTCACACAGGAATGTATCCAGGAGGGTTTTGAAAGTCTCCAGAGAAGGAGACTCCACAACCTCTCTGGGCAGCCTGCTCCAGGGCTCTGGCACCCTCACAGTACAGAAGTTTTTTCTCATGCTGAAGTGGAATTTCCTGTGGTTGAGTTTCCATCCATTGCCCCTCATCCTGTCACTGGGTATCACTGAAAAGAGCCTGGCCCCATCCTCCTGACAGCCACCCTTCAGATATTTGTAGACATTGATAAGGTCCACTCTCAGCCTGCTCCAGACTGAACAAGTCCAGGTCTCCTCATAAGAGATATGCTCCAGTCCCTTAACCATCCTTGTAGCTCTCCATTGAACACTGTCCAGCAGTTCCTTGTCAGACTTGAACTGGGGAGCCCAGAACTGGACACAATATTCCAGATGTGGTCTAACTAGGTCTGAGTAGAGGGGGAGGAGAACCTCCCTCGACCTTCTGGACTCACTCCTCTTAAGGCACCCGAGCATACTATTTGCCTTCTTGGCCACCAGGGCACATTGCTGTCCTGTGGATAATTTATTGTTGCTTTCTTTTCTGTCTTTCCATCCTTGCTTTTTAAGTGGATAGTAGTGCATAAAATGCATCAGACTCCTGTTAGCAGTCATCATTGTTCTAAAGATTGAACTATAGATGCAGACCTTATTGGTTTTATTAATATTCTGAGGCTACAATTAATCAGATACAAAAAAGTACGTGACATAATTGTAAATGTATTTATCTAAATATTAGCTCATTGTTTGTGTCTTTTGAAATCTGTTTTGTGGTATTTGAAGGAATATGCATTGTTCTTTTCTCTGGTAGAAAATAGTTGGGTTTCTGCCTCTTTTGGAAAAAAAAACCCTACTGATGAATTCACAAATATTTATTAATGCAATCAAAACGAAGGAAGATGGTGAGTTAAAATTGCATTTTAAATGTAATTCACTTTTGCTCATGCATAGATTGTTCTATAGCCCTCATTACCCTGGCACTGCACACATTCACATGCAAGCTTATACCAGTGGTGTACATAAATGGTGAGGGGTTGCCTAAATATTTCATAACCATTCTTTTTTTCTTTTTCACTGATCTATCTCTGTAAAAGTTGTTCTAACTTTGTAGCCCTTGTGCTACTTTCAGCTAGGCTTCCTCTTCCTTTGCTCTCAAAAAAAAAAAACCCAACACCCACCCCACCCACCCACCCTACCCCCAGTTTCTTCTCAAAATTACCTTAGTTGAATTTGTGCAGAGCTGGATGGATGGAAACTGGTCAGATAGCAACTTCTTTAGAGAGTGTCTCAACTCTATTTCTCTGTCCCTTTGCTTAGGAAGAACTTAAGTTTTGTGTTCCACATACCTAGGGAGCAGTCTGGCTGCAGATACAAGATGAAATTGTAGAGCTTCTCTACTGTACGACTTATTCCTGATGGCTGTTTATGAATGTAGAAGGCTGAAAACAGCCATGGTTTGGTACATTCTCATGATGCACAACCAGCACTATTGGCTGGGAACGTGGCTTGGATATCTCCTGGCCTACAGGAGATACCGAAGTCATAATTTTGATGCTCTGTAGGTCAAGAAATGGGATTGTTCCAACAGAGACTGAGAAACTCTCTTTTGGCTGAGAAACATCCCAGAGCATCAGATCAGATAGCTTCGGTTGAGTGAGAGCCATCATGGATCATGTTCACAGCACCCTTGCCAACAGTGACCGTTCCTGGGGGAGTTCATTCCTTGAAGGGTGCTTGGAGTCTAGAAATGCTGGGAGGAGGAGGTATGCTGCAAACTACAGCTCTTCTGGAGTCTAGTGAAGCCCACAGCTGTTGTCTTTGTCTCAGAGATAGCCCTTGCCTCTTTCACCAGTGAACAATTCTGGTGGCAACCCTGGTGCAAATCAGATCTAATTTCAATCACACTTTGTAAACTTGTACTGGAGTTGCCTTTTCTGGGGCTGCAGTAGTTCTAATTTCAGTGCTGGTCCCAGGTATCTGTGTCTGAAACCATTTACAGTTCTGATTCAATTTTCTAATGGAGACAATTCTGAAGAGTGACTCTCACCATAGTTTCAATTTTTCCTTTTCAATGGTTATGAATAAAACATAACATAAGAAGGGAAAAAAAAAAAAGCTTTTGTTGTCTACTTCTGAAGTGTACAAAGGAAACATAGAATATTCTGTGTGACTTAGTGCCTGAAAAAAAAATCACAGCAAGACTTCCAGTAAAGTCAAGAGGTGAAACACTTTAGCTAGTTGTAGCTTTGAGATGCCTCAAATGGAAATACTGTAGAATTTTGCACCCACAAAAAGCAAGTTTTTGTTCTCCAAGTTATATGTTTCATTCTTTTTGGCAGTTTGCATCTCTAGAAATGATGATGTCATTGTTTCTCAGAATAATTATTCATTACTCATTTCTGAAATATTTGCAGATACTGGCCCACTGCGTGCTGTAGTTTAGGCTATTAAGTTGGTTGCTGATGTCTTCAGCATATGGTGCTTTATTGTGCTCTTGCAGTAGTGTTGAGTGTGGCTCTGTGGCTTTCCAATTTAATTATGCTTAGTAATATAATACATATACAGGAAATAGTATTTTCCATATTTAATGTGTGGTTCTGCTCTGAAAGGACGAGAGGCGATGGCTTTGAGCTGGAAGAGGGGAGATTTAGACTGGAGATTAGGAAGAAATTCTTTACAGTGAAGGTGGTGAGACACTGGGACAGGTTGCCCAGGGAGATTGGGGAGGTGTCCAAGGCCAGGTTGGATGGGTTCTTGAGCAACCTGGGCTAGTGGGAGGTGTCCCTCCCCATGGCAGGGGTTTGGAGCTAGATGATCTTGAAGGTGCCTTCCAACCCAAACCATTCTACGAATCTCTGATTTAAAGATAATTCAACAAGTAAGTTCCTTGTGCTGGTTGAATCATAACTGACTACAAACAAAAATACATTTCCCTACCTGCCCTTTTCTTAGTAGTTCAGAACCAGCAGTGTCAGTGCCTGTGACTCTGCTTTCCTCTTCAAGCTCCACGCAGGACATGTGTTTAGTACATTCAAGGGTGAATGTACTGTCCTGTGACAGCTCTGTAAAGTGTTTCCTTATTAAGAACCTACCTTTCAGGATGCCTACCTCCAGCCAGCTGAGGGTTCATTTTTTTTCATTTGTTAAGCTCTCAGTAATGTTTTGAACAGATCTGAGTGAACAATCAATCTTTTGCTCATGTTTTGGCAATGACATCAACATGAATCAATAAGGATAATTTAAAAATCTGGGAATTGCTGTCAGTTTTTTCTTTTGCATGTTATGGAGGGACCATTATGCTGAGACAGGGTTTTTTGTTGTTGTTGTTTTGCTTTCTTTCATTCAGTTTACAGGATTCTGTTGTCAGTCCTTTCAAACTATCCATGCTTTTGTTTTGATAGGGAAGATGATGAGAAGATGACAGACACAAGCTCAATCACAAGGCAATTGGGAATGTAAGGACCAAGATAACAAAGGAAGATCTGAGACTGAGTTCAGATCTGTCAATACCATCCCAGTTTATAGCTACATCAGGGCACAACTATGCTGTGGACACAACAGACAGCTTTGCTGTGAGCTGCCTTTGGAGCTGGAAGTGCAGCAAGGGCTGTGGAGGATGATGCTGGCTCTAAGCATTGTTCCAGTGAGGTGTGGGGAGTGAGGGATGTGAGGTGGTATCTCTGCAGCTCACCTGAAGGTGCCTTCAACACACCTCTTTTTGTTTGTTTTTTTTTTTTTGGGGGCAGGAGATAGTTTCATTTCTTACAGAGACGTGGCTGTAATCAGTTCCCAGTTAATTGCACAAAGCTGAAAACAAGCAGGAGATTGGTCCTTCTACTTCAATACTACTGGCTGTCTTTAGAAGCCAATAAAAAAATGTTTCTCAGATTGACAGGAATGAAATAAGTGAAATTAGCCTTTGTTGCTGCTTTGAAATGCCTAAAAAATCCATCCAACATCTTGCACAGAGTGCATGTGGATGCAGTCCTCACAGAATCACACAGGATCACAGGATGGTCTGGGTTGGAAGGGACCTCCCAAGGTCATCTAGCCCAACCCCCTCTGCACTAAGCAGTGGCATCCCCAACTAGATCAGGTTGCCCAGAGCCCTGTCTGAGCCTCATCTTGAATATCTCCAGGGAAGGAGCCTCAACCACCTCCCTGAGCAACCTGTTCCAGTGTTCCACCACCCTCATGATGCAGAACCTGTTCCTAACATCCAATCTAAATCTGCTCTTCTCTAGTTTGAAGCCTTGCCCCTTGTCCTGTCCCTGCAGGCCTTTGCAAACACTCTCTCTCCATCCTTCTTGTAGCCCCCTTCAGGTACTGGAAGGTTGTTATTAGGTCCCCCCAGAGCCTTCTCTTCTCTAGGCCTCAATCACCTCCCTGGGCAACCTGTTCCAGTATTTCACCATTCTCACTGTACAGAACTTCCTCCTGATGTCCAACCTAAATCTCCCATGCTCCAATTTCAAACATTGTCCCTTGTCCTATCGTGTCTTGAGAGCCCCGAGAACTGGACACAGCACTGCAGGTGAGGTCTCACCAGAGCAGAGCAGAATGGCAGAATCACCTCTCTTGACCTGGCCACACTGCTTCTGATGCAGCCCAGGATGTCATTGGCCTTCTGTGCTGCCTTTGCTGGTTCATGTCCAGCTTCTCATTCACCAGCACCCCCAAGTCCTTTTCTGCAGGGCTGCTCTCAATTTTGTGATGCCCCTGCCTGGACTGATATCCAGGGTTGCCCCAACCAAGGTGTGGGACCTTGCACTTTGCCTTCCTGAGCTTCATAAACTTCTCCTTTGCTCAACTCTCCAGCCTGTCCAGGCCCCTTTGGATGGCACCCATCCCATCCTTCAGTGTTATCAACTGCAGCACTCAGCTTTTTATTTCAGTTGAGGAAGCAAAGACTTTTGAAAGTAGGGGCCTTTATTTTTTTCTACTTTTGAACTAAAATCATGGATCATAGGATGTTAGGGGTTGGAAGGGACCTAAGGAGATTATCGAGTCCAACCCCCCTGCCAGAGCAGGACCATAGAATCCAGCACAGGTCACACAGGAACACATCCAGATGGGTGTTGAAAGACTCCACACAAGGAGACTCCACAACCTCTCTCTGCAGCCTGCTCTGGTGCTCTAGGAACCTCACAGTGAAGAAGTTCCTCCTCATGTTGAGGTGGAACCTCCTGTACTGTAGTTTCTATCCATTGACCTTTGTCCTGTCACAAGGTGCAACTGAGCAGGGCCTGTCCCCTCCCTCTTGACCCCCAGCCTTCAGGTATTGACAGACATTGATTAAATCCCCTCTCAGTCTTCTCTTCTCCAGACTAACCAGCCCCAGGGCTCTCAGCCTCTCCTCCCCAGGCAGTGCTCCAGTCCCTTCAGCATCCTGGGAGCTTTTCGTTGGACTCTCTCCAGCAGATCCCTGTCCCTCTTGAACTGGGGAGCCCAGAACTGGATGCAATATTCCAGGTGAGGTCTCAGCAGGGCAGAGTAGAGGCAGAAGGAGAACCTCCCTGGATCTGCTGCACACACTCCTCTGAATGCACCCCAGGACCCCACTGGCCTTCTTGGCCACCAGGGCACATTGCTGTCCCATGCAGATCTTGGAGATTCCGAAACATTTCCCATAACTGTTTTTAACTAGGCAGGTTAAAGCAGAGCCATCCCCCAAATGCATGATTATTTTCAAGATACTAGTAACTCCCCATCAGCAGTGTCTAATAGATACACTCCAGCTTTGAACTTTGCTAATGCATCCCCATGCTAATGGCTCATTTGCTACAGGTAGTGCTGAAGTAAAGTTATTTGTTTTCAACTTATTGTTTAGTGTATGTATTACACAACGTATGTGATGGCTCCATTGTTATCTATTCCTCAGGCTGTGTAATTTAAGTTTTTTATGCTGCACTGTGTCTGTCAAGCAGTTTAAGAATTGCAGGGGAGATTTAATTTTGTCAGCCTTGAAGATGATGAAATAATGAAGCATAGGTGGTTAATTCTATGTTATGCAATTGGAAGAAAGTGATTTTGTTGTTGTTGTTGTTGTAGCTGTTGTTTTTGGTTTTTTGTGGGTTTGTTTTTTTTTTTAATCTTACATAAATTGCTGCTAGGTACGAACTGCACAGCTGCAATTTTTATATTATTCCAGGAACAAATGAAAATAAGGAAAGCACAGAGATATTGCCAGTGACAGTTTACTCCTTCTGCTTATTTCCAAATGTGCTGAAAGATTTCTGTGGATACATTTTCAAAACTGAAACCAATTTGGTTGTTTGTGTGCTGAAGCTGAAGAGAGAATTTGTTAATTGAAGGGTGAGTTACGACAAAAGGCTTGTGACAATTGTTGGCCCTAGGCATTCACAACAAAAAAAAACCCCACACTGCATGGAAAAAAAATGGAAGAAAATGCAAAGGGAGGAGGGAAGAAAAAAATGTTGTTTTAGTAAATTATAGGCATGGCTGGAAATAGTGAGTTCTGGGAGACTCAGTTGATGAGTGAGCTTGTTTTGGGAGTCAGAAAGTCCCTTCTTATCTCTAGTCAGGCAGCAGGAGGATACATTCCTACAGCAAACATACTTGGACAGTTGACAGAAGTCTGCTAAAGACTGAGTCTGCTAAAGCTAGGCTCCAGTGAAGTTAATTTTTGGGGGTTTTGTTGTGTATGTAAGGAGTTTTCAGTTGATGAGAAAATCGAAGGAGAACTATTTCACAACTGTTAGGAATACTGGTTCCTTTCTGAGCATGATAAGAAGGTCCTACATGAGGTCCAACAAAAAAGGCAGGAAGGCTCACAGGATCACAGGATGTCAGGGGTTGGAAGGGACCCAAGGAGATCATCAAGTCCAAACCCCCTGCCAGAGCAGGACCATACAATCTAGCTCAGGTCACAGAGGAACACATCCAGACAGACCTTGAAAGTCTCCAGAGAAGGAGACTCCACAACCTCTCTGGGCAGCCTGTTCCAGTGCTCTGTGACCCTCACAGTGAAGAAGTTCCTCCTCATGTTGAGGTGGAGCCTCCTGTGCTGCTGCTTACATCCGTTGCTCCTTGTCCTATCCCAGGGAGCAACTGAGCAGAGTCTGTCCCCTCCTTCCTGACCCCCAGCCCTCAGATATTTATAAACATTGATTAAATCCCCTCTCAGTCTTCTCTTCTCCAGACTAAAAAGCCCCAGGTCCCTCAGCCTCTCCTCACCAGGAAATGCCCCAGTCCCCTAATCATCCTCTTAGGCCTCTGCTTGACCCTTTCCAGCAGGTCCCTGTCTCTCCTAAACTGGGGAGCCCAAAACTGAACACAGTACTCAAGACGAGGTCTCACCTCTCACCAGGGCAGAGTGGAGGGGGAGGAGAACCTCCCTCAATCTCCCTCAATCTGCTTTTTTACAAGGGGACTGCTTTTTACGAGGGACTTCTTACAAGGGCTTGTAGTGATAGCTTTAAGCTTGAGGAGGGCAGATTTAGACTGGAGATTAGGAAGATATTCTTTAGAGTGAGGGTGGTGAGACACTGGAACAGGTTGCCCAGGGAGGTTGTGGATGTTCCCTCCCTGGAGGTGTTCAAGGCCAGGCTGGATGAATCCTTGAGCAACCTGGGCTGGTGGGAAGTGTCCCTGCCCATGGCATGGGGTTTGGGAACTAAAGATCTTTAAGGTCCCTTCCCACCTAAACTGTTCTATGACTGTGAATTTAAAACATTAATTGATGCTTATGTTGGTCACAGTGCTGCACCAGTGGGAAGCTGTGACTAGAGACCCCACACTTGAGCTTGGCTCCCTGAGACATCAGTGGGCCTGCTGAGGAGCCTCTGAGGTGCAGTCTCTGTGGCAGACTTGTAACTTTGAAGGAACCCCCCTGGGCTTTCATGAGATGTAGATAGAGCAGCAAACCTGCTTGCTCCCTGTGGCAGAGCCAGGCCTTTATGTGGCTTTAATAATCAGTTGAGAGAAACATGGGCTTCTCTTGAAGAATCAGAATGATCATTAAGTTACAGTGAGCTGACACCAGAAATGCTCTTGGTCTGAAAGCTTCCTTGTAGGGCATGTACATGTGTCCTCAAGCTTTTCTCTTCCTTCCTGGGGAGGGCTTGCCCTCATCCAGTTCATAACACTTGCACTTTCTGCCTGATGTTGTTAACTTAGGAGAAGCTGCCAAGAGGCAGACTACCCAATTCATGGGAAACTCTGCAGGTTCTCAGAAAGTTGTGTTTCTCAATAAGAAGGATTTTGGTGGAATTTCTTAGTAGAGTAGGTCATCGTTTCCTGCTCAGGCCGTGGGGACAGAGTCCGTTTAAGCACTTAGCTGATGTAAAATCATGACTTCTTCTGCTCTCTGGAATGAGAATGAATAAAGCAATGTTGAATAAATAAAAATGAGACCATGGGGCTTTCCAAAATGGATGAATCTTGTTACTTTCCCACTTCATTGCCTTTAACTGGCCAATATTTGCCTCCCCACATTTTCCTAAGGGCTGCTGCATGTGCTAAAAAAGCTCAGACACGATAACTGTGAAGCCGTTTTGCAGTGGAAATCATTTTGCTGCAATGACTTCTAACAGGAAGGAGAGGCACCAAAATAAGAGACAAAAATGAATCAAATAAATTGCTTGTTTCTCCCAGAAGCTCCAGGGTGTCACTTGTAACATCATCAGGAGCTGCAAGGAACAACATGACATTTAAAGGCACTGTGCCATGAGGAGAGGGATAGTGCAAACTTCATGCTGCTTTCCATACCTGACCTGTGAAATAGGAAAGAAAAAGGAACTTTGCAGACAATATGAAAATAATTAAAGGGAAAGCATGGCTTCACCTTTATTTTTGGCTCATACTGAGTCTTTCATTTGATAACTGCTAGAACCAGACTGTTCTGCTCTGCTGTGATCTGCTCTGCCCTGCTGAGGTCTGCTCACTCTGCTGAGAACCCCATCTGGAGCACTGCATGCAGTTCTGGGGTCCACAGCATAGGAGAGACATGAACTGCTGGAGCAGGTCCAGAGGAGGGCACAGAGATAATCAGGGGATTGGACAACATCCCTTATGGGGACAGGCTTTGAGAAGAGAAGGTTCTAGGGAGACCTTAGGGCACACTTCCAGTACCTGAAGGGGGCCTGCAAGAAGTCTGGGATGGGACTTTTTACAGGGACTGGTAGTGATAGGATGAGGGGCAATGGATTGAAGCTTGAGGAGGGCAGATTTAGTCTGGAGATTAGGAAAAAACTCTTTCCAGTGAGGGTGGTGAGGCACTGGAACAGGCTGCCCAGTGGATGTCTCCTCCCTGGTGGTGTTCCAGGCCAGGTTGGATGAGGCCTTGAGCATCCTGGGCTAGTGGAAGGTGTCCCTGCTTGTGGCAGAGGGGTTGGAACTAGATGATCTTTCAGGTCCCTTCCAACCCAAACCATTCTATGACTCTATGAATTGTCTCACTGCATGAGAGCCTTTCTTTTCATGACATCCTGGTCATCAGTATCTCTGAGATGTCAGATTCTGTCCCCAGGATGGACAGGCTGTTTCCCCAACTAGTTTTCTGCAGGGGTGTGTGTGTGGATGGCACCTCTCTGAACTTTCTCAACAGCTATTTGAAAGCAGTTAAACAAAGTTGTCCACCTGAGACTGAACAGATCACTTGCTGAACAGAATTCCTCTACCACAGCTTTGAGAAAGAGAGAGAAGAGCAAGTTCAGGGCAGATAAGAGATAGCTGCAACCTGTCAGACTGACAAAATCCACAGTCCTTAAGCTAAAAAGATCCATCTTGTTTTAAATCTTTTGTACCCTCTTGTAATCTTTCATGGGAGATTTTCCCCCTGCCTCCCTAGCTAATTTCTGAGAATTTAGAGGTTTAGTGTTTGCTGAGGCCTCTTTATGACACCAGTACCCCCAGCAGGAATTTCTGTTTGGTTATTAAACTTTCTATGACAGAGAAATAGGTCCCTGGCTGAGGAAGGTGGTTGCTTTCAGGAACTGTTGAGTAAATCTGCATGATCTTGACAAGATGGCAATTTTGCCCATTAAATCCTCATGTAGTAACCCACTACTCCATTTCTTCAGGTTCTGGTCTTCAGTTTCTCATGTAAATTTATTCATGGCCCTTTGTGTGGGTGTTTTGCTTTGCTTTATATAGCTCTTTCCAGCCCTGATGTTACTCCTTTTATATCCCTAGAGAATAATCACATCTCAGATGAGACTTCGTTTGCTGGGTTAATAATCTGAGCTCTTTGACTTCCAGTTGTTCTTTTTCTGATCATCCCAACATCTTTTCCAAGTGTTGTGGAAATGAGCACCAAAGTGCTGTACAGCATTTGAAATCAGGATTACCATTGGCAGTAGCACCAATGGCAGCAGTGCCCATCCTCTTCTTGCATTATCCAATGAATCCCAAATTGCATGGTTTGTCATACCAAAATCACATCCAGGGTCAATGCTTTGGATGCATATAACCAGCTAAAAAACTCTCATTTTTCCCCCCTCTCCTTCTGGTATGAGTAAACTAACTGGTAACAAGAATTCTTTTTATTAGCCCCAAAGTGCAGCAATTCACACTTCATGCTGCTCCTGCTACTCTCTGCTCTAGCAGGCATGAGGGATCCTCACTCCAGGTTATCATGAGCAGTTCACAATGGAAAAGAAGGTATGTTGGTTGTCATGAGGAACTTGTAAACCCATTCAAAACTTGTCACTGTTTGGTGACATCAAGACTGAGTCACATCAATAAGCTCAAGAAGACTTAGCAACATGATGGAATTAATAATGTTTTGTTTAATGACTAAACCAAAGGGTTTTATTCATTCATTTACTGGAAATACCTGATAGAACGCTGGAAATCATCAGAAATCGTTGAGAGTAAGGCAGGAGATGCTGGTTTTTTTCACTGTACAATACTTTGTAGCATCTGTGCCTTGGATTCTGAACTGCCATTCTTGTCTCTGCATATCAAGGGCAGAGTGGAGAAGGTACAAAGAAGACAGCTACAATAATTAAGAAGATGGAGTAGCTGCCTTATGAGGAGAAACTATAAAGGCTGAGGCTCTTCAAACAGGAGACAAGAAAGCAGTGTGGGTATGATTAAGCTTTGTGAAACTGGAAATGTTGATAAGCTGAATGCAGAATTGTTTTTTAGCTAATTCCTCAGCATTAGAAATACAGGGAGCCTGGTGAAGCTAATAAGAAGCTAGTTTAAAACAAATGAGACAATACATTTTCCCTGTGAAGACAGGGAACTGCTGGATTTGCTTGCTACAGAAGTCTGTGGAGAAACTATCAGCAGGTTCGTAATAGATTAGACAAATTTGTGGACATCAGGTCCAATTAGATCACTCAGAGCCACTTCCAGTCAAATTTTGAACAGCTCCAAAGATGGAGGTTGCCTCTCAGGGCAACCTGGTTCAGTGTCTGGCTACTCCTGCAGTGTAAAAGATTTTCCTAATCATGAATGTGGATATTTTATATTCCAGCTTGTGTCTGTTGCCTCTGGTCACATCACTGTTCACCTCTGGGAAGAGAGTGGCTCCATCTTCTCTGTACTCTTCCATCAGGTAGGTGAAGATAACAATAAGATGCCTCTCTGAGCTTTTTTTTTCTCCAGGTAGATCAAAACTAGGTTTCTCATCTGCTCCTCAGACATGAGCTCTCCAGCCCCAACCATACTGGTGGCCCCTCACTGGCCTTGCTGCAGTCTGTCCATGTTTCCCCACTGTTTATTGCAATTAAATACATTAGTTTGAAGCCAGAGTATTTGGAACTGATGTCTCCCTTTTCACAGCTGTCATCTCAATGAGTTTTTAAATCTGGAGACTCAATATAGGGTCTCAGGATGTTAAGGGTTGGAAGGGACCTCTGGAGATCTTCCAGCCCAACCCTGCCAGAGCAGGACCATAGAATCCAGCACAGGTCACACAGGAACACATCCAGACAGGGCTGGAAAGGCTTCAGAGAAAGAGACTCCACAACCTCTCTGGGCAGCCTGTTCCAGTGCTCTGGGACCCTCACAGTGAAGAAGTTCTGCCTCATATTGAGGTGGAACCTCCTGTGCTGTATCATAAAGTCACCGAATCATAGAATCAGCCAGGTTGGAAGTAATAATCTCCTCATTCACAGCACTGAAGTATAGGGCATCTGGTCACTGATACTGCTGATTCTACAATTTGAGCTGTCAGCTTGAGAGCTCTAGAACCCTAAATATTCAAAGTGACAACTGCACAAATACATTCCTTCAACCTTCTAGAAATAAGGGCATAAACATTGTCAGAATTCATTAGATTTACAGGGCAGTAAAGTCTCATCTCTGCATAAGGGACGGGATGAAAGCCACGTGCTCCAGAATTTGGATGAGAATCCCACAGCTGACTTAAGCTGGGTCTTCCAACAGTGGAAAAATTCCAGGTATTATCTGCATCCCCTGCACAGACTTCCCTTTTTTCTTTTTACTCCTCAGGCAGAAATCCATTGTGCAGCTTGAACAATAGAGCTGCTGATACTTCTGGGATTAAGGCTGTTGTAGTGATGCTCCAGTCAGTCCACTGAAGTCAGCAGAGAAAAAGCATTTAATTGTCCCATGAAAGCTAACAGCAAAATGGAGTTGTGCTTATCTGCATGGTACATACCTAAATAGGGTACCAACATGGAGGTTTCCCTCCCTCCAAAAGCAGCAGAATAAAGTCAGGTATCTGCTCTGTATTGATTTACTCCTAGACTGAGCTGGGCAATAGTTCGCCATTAGCTCGCAGTTCATCATCTGGTGGCATCTAATCAATAGATCAAGTGGTAGTTGCAGTTAATCTTATTTCTACATGTCAATGTACAGATCAGCACAGAGTTTTGTGCCTTTCTCTTCAGCATCATCCATGCTGGTCCAGGAACTCCCATTCTTGATGACAGGACAGATTCAAAAATCAGCTTCATAACTTCTCTCCCCATAAGCTTCATAACTTCTCCGTTTCCCCATAAGGATGTCCAGACTTGAGCAAATCTCATTACATTCTCAGTTCAAATCCAGTCTTAATCCAAATTCAGCCTTCTCTTTCCTCCATCCCTATCTTCCTTTCACATTTCACATGTGCCATTGTCTCATTCTCTACCTGATAGGTACCTCAGGAAATTTCTGCACCTACTTCTCATCACATGCCACCTGGATTCCTCTGCCTAGCTCTTTTGTGGAGCCCACTTTCCAGTCCTCTCACTGATGCTTTCCCACAAACCTTTACTTGAACAATTTTTGTCTTTCCTTTCAAGAAAACAGCAGGCTTTCTCTTAGTAGCAGTTTTGGTCTGGATTGTTATTTGGCATTGCTATTTAGCCCTAAAGAAAAGCCCTGGATTGCTATTTGGCATTGCTATTCGGCCCTGAAGAAAAGGCCTTGGGGATGCTGGTGGATGAGAAGCTCAACAGGAGCCAGCAGTGAGCACTTGCAGCCCAGAGAGCCAAGCAGAGCCTGGGCTGCAGCAAGAGAAGTGTGGCCAGCAGGGCCAGGGAGGGGATTCTCCCCCTCTGCTCCACTCTGGGGAGACCACACCTGGAGCACATGTTATAGGAAAGATCTGGAGGTGCTGGAAGGTGTCCAGAGAAGGGCCAGGAGGATGATCAGAGGGCTGGAGCTGCTCTGCTATGGAGACAGATTGAGAGAGTTGGGGTTGTTCACTTTGAAGAGGCGATGGCTCCAAGGAGACTTTTCTGTGGCCTTCCAGTATCTGCAGGGGGCTCCAAGAAAGCTGGGGAGGGACTTTTGAGGGTGTCAGGGAGTGATAGGACTGGGGGGAATGGAGCAAAACTAGAAACAGATAGATTCAGATTGGATGTGAGGAAGAAATTCTTCCCCATGAGGGTGGTGAGACACTGGCACAGGTTGCCCAGGGAGGAGGTGGAAGCCTCATCCCTGGAGGTTTTTGCAGCCAGGCTGGATGTGGCTGTGAGCAACTTGCTGTAGTGTGAGGTGTCCCTGCCCATGGCAAGGGGGTTGGAACTGGCTGAGCCTTGAAGTTCCTTCCAACCCTAACAGTTCTATGATTTCTGACTTTCTTGTAGAGCTACCTGTACAAGATTTAATCCATCTCTTATGGTCCAACAATTTGCTTTATTTTTCTAATGCTATGCATAAACCTTTTTTTGTGTGTGGTACAGCAGCACCCCTGCAGGCATAGTCCCCTGATGGTTCAGCTCCTGGGTAGATCTGACTCATATTCTGGCTTTCACTCCAGGGAAACAGAGGATGTCAGGGTGAATGAGCTGCTGTTGTGTGTATCAAGGTCCAAATTTCTGGAGGGCATATTCCAGCCCAAGGAGGCTGGAAGTGCTCTAAAATGCAGCCTAAAGGATGAGAACACCCAAGGATTCTGCTGTTTTGGATTTGTTACTTATCTGTATTTGGACCCAAGTCAGAAATAGAAGGACAAGACAAAGGTGCCTTTGTGGCACCTGCTTTGCAAGTCACCACTTTTAGTAACGATACATTCAGATGTTTTACACAAAGCCAAGAAACAATGCTCCTAGAAATGATTATATGACCTCAAAAATCAAAATTCAAACAAA
Source organism: Indicator indicator (assembly GCF_027791375.1). NCBI lineage: Eukaryota > Metazoa > Chordata > Aves > Piciformes > Indicatoridae > Indicator > Indicator indicator. Next base: position 5,564,252 of record NC_072021.1, read on the forward strand.
GCCATATCTGGTATACATTTGACATTCACAAATCGTGAGCTTGAGGTTTGTGTTTGACAGGTCCTTATCGATCCAGCAGAAAAAAAAGAGTCTTTCACTGTAGAGTAGATCAGATAAAAAGTATTAGAAAGCATGTAATTTACATCTGGAGCCACAAACAGCCTCTGCTATGAGGGTAGGCTGAGAGAGCTGGGGGTGTTCTGCCTGGAGAGGAGAAGACTCTGGGGGACCTTAGAGCTGCCTTCCAATAGCTGAAAGGGTCCTCCAGGAAGGCTGCAGAAGGACTTTTTATGAGGGTGTCTAGAGACAGGCCAAAGGGGAGTGGTTTGATGCTGAGGGAGAGTAGGGTTAGACTGGAGCTGAGGAAGAAGTTCTTCAGTAGGAGGGATTGGGTGTACCCTCAGCAAGTTCACTGATGATACAAAACTGGGGGGTGGCTGACACCTGTCAGGCTGTGCTGCCATCCAGCCAGATGTGGACAGACTGAAGGCTGGGTGCAGGCAAACCTCATGGAGTTCAACAAGGACAAGTGCAGGGTCCTGCATCTGGGGAGGAATGACAGCAGGGACCAGGACAGGTTATGGAAGACCTGCTGGAAAGGAAGACCTTGGAGTGTTGGCGGACAGGAAGTTCTGCATGGGACAGCAATGTGCCCTTGTGGACAAGAGAGCCAATGGGATCCTGGGGTACAGCAAGAAAAGTGTGGCCAGCAGGGCTAGGGAGGTTCTGCTGCCCCTCTGCTCTGCCCTGCTGAGACCACAGCTGCAATCCTGTGTCCAGTTTGGGGCTCCCCAGTTCAAGAGAGACAGAGACCTGCTGGAGAGAGTCCAAGGGAGAGCCATGAGGATGATTTGGGGACTTGAGCATCTCCCCTGTGAAGAGAGCCTGAGAGCCCTGGGGCTGTTTAGTGTGGAGAAGAGAAGGCTGAGAGGGATCTGATCAATGTCTATCAATAGCTGAGGGGTGGGTGTCAAGGGGAGGGGGCCAGGCTCTTTTGGGTGGTGTGCACTAAGACAAGAAACAATGTGTTCAAACTTGAACATAGAAGATTTCACCTCAAGATGAGGAGAAACTTCTTTACAGTGAGGGTGCCAGAGCCCTGGAACAGGCTGCCCAGAGAGGTTGTGGAGTCTCCTTCTCTGGAGACTTTCAACCCCACCTGGCTGCATTCCTGTGCAGACTCCCCTGGGTGATGCTGCTCTGGCAGGAGGGTTGGACCTGATGATCTCTGGAGGTCCCTTCTGACTTCTAATGTACTGTGGGACTGTGATACTGTGACTCTGGAATAGGCTGCCCAGAGTGGTTGTGGATGCCTCCTCCCTGGAGGTCACAGGACCCCAGGATGTTAGGGGTTGGAAGGGACCTTCAAACTTCATCACGTCCAACCCCCCTGCCAGAGCAGGACCATAGAATCCAGCACAGGTTGCACAGGAACACATCCAGAGAGGGCTTGAAAGTCTCCAGAGAAGGAGACTCCACAACCTTTCTGGGCAGCCTGTTCCAGAGTTCTGTGACCCTCACAGTGAAGAAGTTCCTCCTCATGTTGAGGTGGAACCTCCTATGCTGGAGTTTCTATCCATTACCCCTTGTCCTATCCCAGGGTGCAACTGAGCAGAGCCTGTTCCCTCCCTCTTCACCCCCAGCCCTCAGATATTGATAGACGTTGATCAGATCCCCTCTCAGTCTTCTCCTCTCCAGACTAACCAGCCCCAGGGCTCTCAGCCTCTCCTCCCCAGGCACTGCTCCAGTCCCTTCAGCATCCTGGGAGCTTTTCGTTGGACTCTCTCCAGCAGATTCCTGTTCCTCTTGAACTGGGGAGCCCAGAACTGGATGCAATATTCCAGCTGAGGTCTTAGCAGGGAAGAGTGGAGGGGGGAGGAGAACCTCCCTGGATCTGCTGCACACATTCCATGTGTGGATGAGGCCTTGAGTAGCTGAGTCTAGTTGAGAGATGTCCCTGCCATGGCAAAGAGGTTGGAGTAGATGATCTCTGAGGTGCCTTAAAACCTAAACCATGCTCTGTGTCTATGAAATGAGTACTGTGGGCAAACTAACTGAGGATGTGGCACAAGTTTTGAAATGACAGGAATGAAAAAGAAAGAAAGATGAGATGAGGGGGATGCCATGAAAAGAAGGAACTGAACGGCAGGGATAGTGGCTGCTTTGGAGCAGGCTGCTAGCTAGTGGGGAAAATAATGGATGAAGCTGGATAAGTTTCTGAGTTTCAGATTAATCTTGCAGCTGGGTTGGTGACATAAACTGCTTGTCACCAGGACTCTTTTCCTTGATTTATAACCTGGTCACCTATCCATCTCCAAACATCACTTTCCCTCTAACGCATACTTTGGAAATTGTGGCCCTGCAAACTGGGGAAGTTATTGGAACAATGCAGACCAATACAGAGTTCTTTCAAGAACTAATGGTTTGGTTATCTTGTGTGAGTCAGCCCCTGTGGGAGTGGAGGAGCCTTGTAGCACATTTGTTAACTCTCTGAGCTGGAAGAGAAGTGGAGTGTTTGAATGGATGCCTGTGAAAGTTGACTCATCCAACTAAATCAGTTCCTTTTAAGTCTTTGCAATGAATCTGTTCTTGCAATCTCTTTGGTACTGGGTTAAATTCCTCGGTGTAAAATGAGTTGCTTATCAGATTGTGCACGGTGTGAAAGCTGCACCCACCACGTTTCCAGGCTGGAGTCTATTAATTGGGGGAATGGGAAGATGAATACAGATGGTAAGCCTATTAATAAATGATGGATAGGGAAGTACACACCGATGCTTAGCAAAATATTATGTGTGGAGTGCACTGCAGAGTTTAAGATAAGACAGATTTTCATCCCCAAGGACTTTGTATATGGACTTGCAAATTAGACCTAATGCATGTCTGTAAAAGAAAAGGACAGCTCTGCAGCAGGATGAAATTGCTCACTTTTAGTGCAAAACAGAAATAGCCTCGTTAAGACAGAATTTTAAACAAAAGAGAGAGTAAGCATCTTTGTACTGAGGATAAAGCAGAGATATTTAAGTCAAATACAGCTTCTCTCCAGGCCTTCTAACACACTGTGAAGAGACAGTCCCATGGAATCATAGAATCATAGAGTCATAGAATTGTCAGGGTTGGTATGGACCTCAAGGATCATCAGTTCCCACCCTCTCTGCCATGGGCAGGGACACCTCACACTACATCACAGCCACATTCAGCTTGGCTGCAAAAACCTCCAGGGATGAGGCTTCCACCACCTCCCAGGGCAACCTGTGCCAGTGTCTCACCACCCTCATGGCGAAGAATTTCTTCCTAACAATCTGAATCTACTCTTTTCTAGTTTTTCCTCCATTCCCCCCGGTCCTATCATTACCAGACATCCTAAAAGTCCCTCCCCAGCTTTCTTGGAGCCCCCTTCAGATACTGGAAGGCCACAAGAAGGTCTCCTTGGAGCCTTCTCTACTCCAGACTGAACAACCCCAACTCTCTCAGTCTGTCTCCAGAGCAGAGCAGCTCCAGCCCTCTGCTCATCCTTGTGGCCCTTCTCTGGACACCTTCCAGCACCTCCACATCCTTCTTGCAATAGAGGCTCCAGAACTGGACACAGAGCTCCAGGTGTGGTCTCCCCAGAGTGGAGCAGAGGGGGAGAATCCCCTCCCTGGCCCTGCTGGCCACACTTCTCTTGCTGCAGCCCAGGCTCTGCTTGGCTCTCTGGGCTGCAAGTGCTCACTGCTGGCTCCTGTTGAGCTTCTCATCCCCCAGCACCCCCAAGGCCTTTTCTTCAGGGCTGCTCTCAAGCCAGTCCCTGCCATGATGTCCAGCTGTGCACATCCAGAGCTCAGCACAGATCTGCAGGATCTGGTGAAGGTTTACAGGCTGCGGCAGGGACAGTGCAGCGTTTTATGATCTGGGCAAGTTGTTCCTCAAGAGCAGTTTGGAGGATAAAGGACTTGGAGCTGTCAGCTGATGAAAAAAAATCAACGTCAGCCAGCAATTGTTGCTGGCATCCCAGAAGGCAGCCATGTCCTGGGCTGCATCAAAAATTTGACCAGCAGGACAGTGGAGGTGATTCTCCCGCTTTGATCTGCTCTGGTGAAATCCCATGTGGAGAACTGTGTCCAGCTCTGGTGCCCCTAGCATAAGAGGGGCAAGGAACTGCTGGGAGTGGGTCTAGATGAAGCCACAAAGGCTGGAGAACCTCCCCTGTGGGGACAGGCTGAAAGATTTGGGGCTGTTCAGTCTGTAGAAGAGAATGCTTCAGGGAGACCTTAGAGCTGCATTTCAATATCTGAAGGGGACCTACAGGAAGGCTGGGGAGGGACTGTTCAGAAGGGCTTGGAGTGATAGGACAAGAGGCAGTAGTTTGAAACTGGGGCACGGCAGATTTAGGTTGGACATCAGGAGGAAGTTCTGCACAGTGAGAGTGGTGAAATACTCTGGGGGTTGAGGTCCTATCCCTGGAGATATTCAAGATCAGCCTGGATGTGTCCCTGTGCAGCCTGCTGTAGTTGGAGGTGTCCCTGCTGAGTGCAGGGGGGTTGAACAAGATGCCCTTTGAGGCTCCCTTCCAACATGGTGCACTGTGTGAATCTGTGAATTTAGGGGCAAGCAAATGAATCCAAATGAAAGTGGCACATGCACTGCTTTCATCCTGAATGCCAACCTGCATATTTCATTTTATATTATAAATGCAGAACAAAGTTCATACAACACTTAATTTATGAAACTCCCATTGGCATAACTGCAGCCTAAATTTTCCTCATTTTCTTCACAGGTATAAAATCTCTTGATCAAATCCAAATCACCTTTTTAAGACGCTGAGATAATCCTTCAGGAATACCTTCAGTAGTTCAGGGCTTGAGTTTGTGCTGCTTTATGATCAGTCTTTTGTATTTCCTGTACCTAATTATGCATTTTAATGAAGCTTGCATCTATAACTTTCATCTCCCAAGGAGATGATAATTTTCACTTAGAATAATTTTAGAATTCTTTTAGATGATTAGTATTCTTTAGAATATCTAATTTTTCTGCTCTGGCAGTCAGAAAGATCACACTAGCAATTTATGCCTCTTCTAGCCTCAAAATCGACATAAATTTAACCAAGCCAATTTTAAGACACACACTGTTAGATAATCTGTGAAAATCTGCTTGAGAGTATCTTTTTACATTGACTAAATTTTAGGTTGGATTGACAGGTATCAGTACAAACAAACAAGATGCAAGTTAGATTTAAGTGACTCTGACAGCATTTGCAATGCACAATTACAGGAACTCCCCCACCTGTGTCAGTTTGCACAGCAGTTTTACAGTTGAAACCTGCCTCAAGACCTTCAGCCTTTTCATCTGGTACACAGAATCACAGAATGTTAGTGGTTGGAAGGGATCTCTACAGATCATTGACTCCAACCTCCCTGCCAAAGCAGGATCACTTAGGGATGGTCACAAGGAGAGCATCCAGGTGGGTTTTGGAAGTCACCAGAGAAGCAGCCTGTTCCAGGGCTCTCTCACAGGGAAAAAGTTTTCCCTCAAAAGCTCATCCAGTCCAAGCCCCCTGCCAGAGCAGGATCACCCAGGGCAGGTCACACAGGAACACATCCAGGTGGGGTTTAAATATCTCCAGAGAAGGAGACTCCACAACCTCTCTGGGCAGCCTGTTCCAGGGCTCTGCCACCCCCACAGTGAAAAAGTTTTTCCTTCTGTTCCTGTGGCACCTCCTCTGCTCCAGCTTGCCCCCAGTGCCCCTTGTCCTGTCCTTGGACATCCCTGAGCAGAGCCTGGCTCCATCCTCCCCACATTGCGCGTCTTCATCACCAGCAATAAGGTCACCCCTCAGGCTCCTCTGCTCCAAGCTCCAAGCCCCAGCTCCCTCAGCCTGTCCTCACAGGCAGATGTTTCACTGCCTGCAGCAGCTTTGTGGCTCTCTGCTGGACTCTCTCAAGCAGTTCCCTGATGTCCTTCTTGAACTGAGGGGTCCAGAACTGGACACAATATTCCAGATGTGGCCTCACCAGGGCGGAGTGTGAATATATGTGCCTCAGTCCTTTAATGCAGCAAATCAGCTGCACCGCTCAGGTTTATCTCATCTCATGAAAGACCAAGAGTGTCTTCTAGGTCTTTAATAAATGTATCAAGCATTGGCCAATAAGTTGATACTGACCCTAGTGTCCACCCCTGAGGGATGCCACCAGTAACCAGTTGCTGATTGGGCTTTATGCCACTGATCACAACCCTGTCAGCCGGGCAGTCCAAACAATTTTCTGTCCTCCATCCACTTATCCAGACATCATCTCACCAATGTGGCCATTGAAGGCCATGGCAAAGGCCTTGTTAAAGGCAATGGATGAGTTCTCCTAATGCTTTCTCCCTGACCACAGTGCCCATCATTTCCTCATACAAAGCCATCATATTAGTCAGGCAGAATTTCACTGAGGTAAATCCATGCTGGCTGTTCCTAGTCCTGTTCTTGTTCTCCATGTTTTTGAGCATGTGTTTACATATTTGAATAGTTTCCTTGTGTTGTCTGGAGGCCATAACTAACTAAAGATTACTTCCCCCCCAGTTAAATGAGATGTGGTGAATCACTCCACAGAGGCATTAGCACAAAGAAGATACATTGAAGTCTAGTAGGGAAATCAAACCTATAAAGGAAGTGAGCTTTCAAAGAATTAAACAAGTGCTTATGGCAGATGAACAGGATGCCAAAACCCTGGATAATTTCCTTGTGTGGGTCATCCCTTCAGAAGATGTCAGGGAGTTCACTGCATTGGTCTTACTTGTGTCAGATAAAGATGGAATAGTGTCAGGGAAAAAAGAAAATCAAAGGAAGAGGTAAAAAAAAACAACTCCAAGACTGTGAGAGAAACCCAGCCCTGCAAAGAGACCCAGTAATGAGGATATTGGTTAAAGCTTCCATGTGGGCTGGACTGAAACTGCCACTGATTAAAGCTACCACACAAAGGAAGAGAATAGTAGCAAATTTGGGGGTGATCCTAGAAGAGTCAAGCAAACTGATATTAGATGAACTGAATAAAATGCTAACTGGAAATAATTGTCAAGCCTCCAGATGACAGGACATGAATGATGCTTATGTCAAGGACAATCTTGCATCTGTGGAGCAGGAATCCTTTAAGTACTTCACCAGAAAAGCACAATTCATGGGTACAATTTGCTTGCATTTTAAAAGCTGTTGGTATCTATTGGAGTATTGATGAAGTAAAGAGTTATTAGTGATGAGTAATGTGGCTAGATTGAAACTATAAAAACTAAATTTAACTTAGGCTGCAATTTATTTTAAGTCAGTAGACTAGGCCAAGTAGCCTGTAGCTGACATGAACAACAGTTAACATAATGAATTTATGGCTGAACATTCCTTCCCCTCTCCTAATGAAGAGGAGTAGCTGCTTCCATTGCGTTATCTAAGGGTCCTTAAACAAAATAATAGGAGATAAGGAAAGCCAAAAAAAGCCACCTTGGAAAGATAAAGAAAGGAATGCAACAGCTGAGAGGGGAAAAGTGACTGCTGAGGTAAGCAGAGGCATTAACAGCTTTAAACAAAGAACTGGAAAAAAAAAATCACAGAAGGTGACTGGAACAGAGAACTTTTGAATGCTTTGAACTTGTGAATGCTTTGAACTTAAAGGAGCTAAATCCACGTGATCTCTGCTGTAGACCATCTCCAGATTCTGCAGGCTCACAGGACATCTGGCCAGCAGACTGGTGAGATTTTATTCACAGAGGCTGCATGTCACCACTTAGCCCTGCATACTTCTGTGTGTTGCAGTGAAGCTTGTCCCTTCGAAGATGGACTTTTTTATCTCAGCTGTTGACTGCCTTCTACCTACATTTATCACTTTGGCAACGGATTTGGCGTCTCTGGGTGGGCTTGAAGCTTAAGTGAGCTGAGAGAGATAACCTTCCAGGACTAGAGGTTTGATGGATCACAGTTTGCTACTCTGAATGTAAGGAAGATGCAAGGGGTAAGATAACTTTGTTTTGAAAGAGGAGTGGTTATCTCCTCATACATTACTATGGAAGGGACTGGAAATAACTGGAAGTTAGCAATTCATGCTTCCAATGTAAATCCCTCCCATTTAGTCACCTCTGGCCTGTCAGGAGGCATACTTGTGGCATACCTGGTGATGCATCTGTTGTCAGGAAATGCTGATAAGGGGTCATGCATCAAACCCTGAGTTAACCAAGTCATCACTGCCTCAGATGAACAAAGGGGTCATAGTAGGAGGTCAGGATCTGTCTCCATCTCTGCCTTTTCTTTGATTTGGTGATAGATAAAGAAAAGGCAATAAAGACCATGAAGGCTTCCTAGCCAAATCAGAACCACAGAAACAACTCTATTGGGTTGTCACTGTTAAAGTGACAGAGCCCAAAAAGCAGAGGGCATGTTGGTTGGTTTACAGGTGGGCCAGATTGCTGTGTGATGGTGAGTATAAGTAGAAGCAAATTGATCCTGGGAAAGTTGCTGTCACTTTCTGCACAGGCTGACAGGTGGCAGCATTAAAAGACACACTGATGGATCAGCCACTGGCAGGATGCTATTTCAGATTGTGTAATTTGGAATTGGCTCTTAATCTGGAGTAAAAGTGCATGCAGTCAGCAGAGAATACATCTCCTTTAGCTTCAGCATGCATGCCCAAAAAGTCTTTAACACATGACCTGATCCATCATCTCAAGTAGGAAGGATAGAGAGCTTGGACAAAACAGCATTGCAAGCACAAGGTCTAACTCCTCCTGATTTAGTGGAAGAAGAGGAATGTTTGAGATGGAAAGTGGTGCAGTGTTACAAGTCTGTAGTCATAAAAGCTGGACGCTGCCTGAACACACACAAATCAGGTTGACAGCATGAGCTCATCCTCAGGGAAATTCAGGAATGAACAAAGCCTTGACAAGATGACAGAGTGGTGTGTGATGGCCTAGCACAAGAGAAGATGTAGAGATGTGTGTTAGGAAGAGTATAACTTACGTGACCAGAAGACCACATACAAAAATAATAAATTCACTAGAAGGTTCCTGGACTTTGGAGCAGGTTATAAGATGGTCCCTTCTTATCCAAAACTTGGGATAGTTTAGCCAATTGACAGAAGTATTTCCAGCTTACATCAAGAGAGCCAGCACAGCTGCTTGAGTGCCAGTAGAACAGATGTTTCTCTAACAGAAACTGGCTATGACTTGGCCTGTGTGTCACAGGGAAAAGCACAAATGATTGCATCTGGCAAGAGGGTTTGCAGAAAGGCTTTGCAGTGCTGGACAACCCCAGGAAGGAGAGCTGAATGCTGAAGATGGCTCTGAGAGAAGTTGTAAAGCAGCAAGGGAAAGCCTGAGAAATTAATCTCCCAACAATCCTAATGCTGGAATGAGGAATTGCTGCATCTCCTGGAATAGAAGACACTTGAGGATGCTCCATTTGTGATTAGGAGTGAGGCTGCCAAATCAATTGCAGCCATATGGTCCAACAGACAGATGGATTCAAGGCATGTTCAAGACAGTGTCAGCTACACACCACCAGGTAGTCAGACTCAGACATACAATGGAAGTAAATGTTCAAAAAATGGATAAAGTAGAATGCTTACTGCATCTGGGAGAATGAAATATTAGAGTCTGGGTAACAGAGAGCCAGAAGAAAAAAAAAAAACACATGCTGAGACTTCAGAGGATGAAACCTCTTCAAAATATCTAGCAGGCTACCCTCAGCAGGTAAAAATGAGAAAGAGAAAAAAAAGAAAAAGTAAACATTTCAAATTTAAATGCATGGAAAAGATATGAATAAGACTGAGGATATTACTTTTATTTAAAAAAATAAAATAAATAAAGAAAATAGAGCCTGAGTGTGAGAAAATGATAAACCTCAGAGCACCTCTGGTCTTGTTGAGTACAAACACTTTCAAAGCTGTGGTTTCAGGGTTTCCTTTGGTGGTGGATGTGTAGCACTGAGTCTAGGATTCACTTGACTAAACTTGCACAGCCTTGAGAAGCATAGAGGTCATAGTTCCCAGTTGGAAAGACACCCTGACAAAGGAGTCAGAGTCCAGAGCATATTTAAAGAGAAGACAGATGAAGACTGGCACAGATTGGCCAAGATATGAAGCCCCCCATGACAAAATATTGGAAACACAAAAATAAAATCTAAAAAGAACCTTAAAATTAGGCTGCATGACTCATCTTTTCTGTCTGCCTTAGGCAGAGCATGGTTGATTCGGCTTCACATCTGCTTCATATATGAAGTCTGGCTGAATCTACTTGTTGACCATGGTGTTGAGAGGAGCAAGAAGTGAGGAACTCAGGCAAATCATCAGCATGAATGCTGGAGGACTTGCAAAGTAAGTGTAGGCTGTAGTGTTGTGGAAGATCTCTAAGTCCTCCTCACTAACCAGTAGCCAGGCTATAGCACCAGAACAGTGGTTGGTAGATGATGTGTTGCCTGTGAGGAATAAAACAAATGAAAAGATCAATTGCTACTAAAAATATTAGTAGAAAGTGAAAAAAAAAATCCCACCAGGTCTCTTGTTCTTGATTGCATATGGTGGGGGCAGAAGATGCACTGAGGATACAGGGCTGTTGTAGTGAGTCCACAGGGCTGGAGCACCTCTGCGAGGAGGATAGGCTGAGGGAGCTGGGGATGTTCAGCCTGGAGAAGAGAAGACTCCAGGGGCACCTTAGAGCTACATTTCAATACCTGAAGGGATCCTACAGGAAGGTTGCAGAGGGATTTTTCAATACCAATAGGATGAGGGGAAATGGTTTTAATCCAAGGGAGAGTAGGGTTAGACTGAATCTTAGGAAGAAGTGTAAGGGTGGTGAGACTCTGGAACAGGCTGCCCAGGGAGGCTGTGGATGCCTCCTTCCTGTGGATGTTTAAGGCCAGATTGGATGAGGCTTTGAGCAGCTGAGTCTAGTTAAGAGGTGTCCCTGCCTGTGGAGGGGAGATTGCAGTAGATGATCTGTGAGGTCCCTTCCAACCTGAGCCATTCTATGATTCTATGATTCTCCACTGAGATCAGAAAGATTGTGCTGGACTCAGCTACAGATGAGGAGTGGCAAATACAGGCTTTGAGTGACTGCGTGGAGTGTCATTTTAAGATCCCTCTGCAGAAGTGCAAGCAAGCAGCAGTAGCTTATGTATGAAAAGGATTTGTGTTTCAGAACAATGTGTGAACATGATTTAATTAATGACATTTCCAGTCAGGCTGTGTTTACTGACTCCAACGTAGCTGTTATTGGATGCCATCTTATTTTTTTTGTATAAGCCACCTGTGTTTTCTTGCTGATTACTCTTAAAATGCTGTACCCACTATCAAAATATAACACCAAAAGCAACTGACATAGAACTGGCTCATGTGAAAGAAATTTTAGAACATAAGAAATTTTCCATGCCTATTAAAAATGCCATGGAAATGGCTAGAATGGTGCTGGAAATTGTATGTCACAGTGGCAGATACTGGAGTGTATTGGTGCTTGGGGATATGGTTTAGGGGTGAACTTTGTAGAGCAGGGTTAATGGTTGGACTTGGTGATCCCAAGAATCTTTTCCAGCCTGCATGATTCTGTGATTCTGTGAAAGAAGGAAGAACATCACTGATGAAGGAAGAACAACACTGATGGTGCTGTCTTTGAGTGATCACCCACAGCTGCTGGAAACTCAAAGGCATCATTGCAGGATCTCATCATGCTCCTACAAACAGTGCTAAGGGTGCTAATAATGTGTCTGCTGATGCAGAATGTCTCATTACTGACCAGTGTGACAGCCTGTCTCACAAACTAAGGCTGGACAGGTGCCTCTTACCAAAGACAAGACTCTGTCTTGGCCACCAAGAAGTGTTGGCTCCATTGCTGGCTACCACCTAGTAATTCTTACATGGCACAGACACATGGCATGCCAGGCCTTGATGCTGAGAATGGTCTCATATAATCAGTCCTAATAATGCTCCTCTTCTAATAAGAAGAGGAGGTGGGACAAAAAGGTGGTAGCTGACATGGGCTATAGTTAGCATAATAACCTTTTGTTGAGCATTTTTCTTTTGCAAAGCCAAGCATAGGCGCTGGCACGTGCTGTTATGTGACACAGGGAACAAAGCAGGAAATCTGGGGACAATGTCCTTAGAAAAGAGAGAGAACATAAAGTCACATCTGAGAGAGGAAAGGCAAGTGAGCCTCAAAGAAAGAACTGGGAAGAAAGTTAAAAAGTGTCCAGAAGAAAGAAGCGCTGAACACTTTGAACTTAAAGGAGCTGAATCCACATGGATCCCTGCAGGTAAGCACTGCCAGGCAGCCAAGACTCACAGGATGTTTCAGAAAGAAATTGTGAGATCTCCTACAAGGCAGTGCTTGGCTTAGGGCAGTGAATGTATCTTACAAATTAATCTGTCCTGATTTCAAGTGTGTAGTGCCCACTGCACAGATGTACCACTTTAGCAGCAAGGGCTGCTTCATTTCTCAAAAACACTTGAGACTGCATAAAAAAGTCAGAACAGAGTAGGTCATACTATAGGATCATAGAATTGTAGGATCATAGGATGTTCAGGTTGGAAGGGACCTTAATGATCATCCAACTCCCCTGCCACAGGCAGGGACACCTCCCACCAGCCCAGGTTGCCCAAGCCCTCATCAAACCTGGCCTTGAACACCTCCAGGGAGGGGACATCCATGACCTCCCTGGGCAACCTGTTCCAGTATCTCACCACCCTCACAGTATAGAAATTGTTCCTTATGTCTAATCTAAATCTATCCTCTTCCACTTGTCCTGTCACTACACTCCCTGATAAGAAGTCTTCATCTTTCCAGGATGTACTTTTTGAAGTACTGGAAGACTGCTCTTAGAACTCCCTGGAGTCTTCTCTAGGCTGAACAGCCCCAGCTCTCTCAGCCTGGCCTCACAGTGGAGGTGCTCCAGGCCCCTGGTGATCTTTGTGTCTGTCCTCTGGACCATCTTGAGCAGCTCCATGTCTTTTTTATGCTGGGGACTCCAGAACTGGATGCAGTATTCCAAATGAGGTCTCCTAAGAGTGAAGTAGAGAGGCAGAATGAGCTCCCATGATGTGCTGGTCACAGCTTTTTGTCTGCAGCTGAGGATACACTTGATTTGCTGTCCTGTGAGCACACACTGCTGCCTTGTATGCAGTTTTTCACCCACCTACACTCCAAAGTCCTTCTCTACAGGGACAATCTCGATCTACTTATTGCCCCCAGCATGTATTTGTGCTTGGATTTCAGAGTCTGTGTTGTATCAGCTCTGCTAACTTTTGTGATATAAGGAGGATATTGAGTGAGTTTCCAGCACAGAATGTGATCATTTCAGATCCAGGGAGGTTCTCCTCCTGCTCTACTCTACCCTGCTGAGATCTCACCTGGAATATTGTATCCAGTTCTGGCCTCCCCAGTTCAAGAGGGACAGGGATCTGCTGGAGAGAGTCCAACAAAGGGCTACGTGGATGATTTGAGGGACCGAGGCACTGCCTGGTGAGGAGAGGCTGAGAGCCCTGGGGCTGCTTAGTCTGGAGAAGACTGAGGGGGGATTTAATCAATGTTTATAAATATCTGAGGGCTGAGTGTCAAGAGGGAGGGGACAGGCTCTGCTCAGTTGCACCCTGGGATAGGACAAGGGGCAATGGATAGAAACTCCAGCACAGGAGGTTCCACCTCGCCATGAGGAGGAATTTCTTCACTGTGAGGGTCCCCGAGCACTGGAACAGGCTGCCCAGAGAGGTTGTGGAGTCTCCTTCTCTGGAGACTTTCCAGCCCTGTCTGGATGTGTTCCTGTGTGACCTGTGCTGGATTCCATGGTCCTGCTCTGGCAGGGGGGTTGGACTCAATGATCTTTGAAGGTCCCTTCCAACCCCTAACATCCTGTGATCTGTGATCCTATGACTTACAAAGGGATATATTTCCCTTTACAAGGAAGTTACTTTCACCTGATATTATCAAGTGTTGTACTGAACATTGTGTAAAAGCCTGGGAAAGGAGAATCATTCAGAATCGTTTGTGAGGTGTTTGTCATTGCATGAAGCGTGAGTGGCGATCTGCTCCTCGCCTGCCTTTGAAGCCCAGTGGAAGCTGGTGATGGCTAAGTGTCTGCAGGAGGAAGGGGGAGAGGTGGAGGGGGGGATGAAGGTGGCCCCTGCCTGTCCCTCTCATCCTTGGAAGAGATTTCAATTCATGTGCTGGGAATTGGCAGTTTATGCCAGTGAAGTACTTGGTAACTTACTGGATGCACAAACTAATTATTGTGCTTTTGTCTTTTATTGTTTTCTGTCTTCTGTCAGCTTTGCAGTCTCTGGTTTACTCTTGGGGTTATGTCCCTTCTTGAATACATTTGATTTTATATCCATTGCTATGTATTTTTCTTTCTCTTTGACTTACTAACTTCATGCTTTGCCTTTCAGACCAGTTTCTTCCTGGGATTGTTCCAGCGTGGGTTTTTCTGCAAGTTTCATCTTTGAAAGGTAATTTAGGGCTTTCATGGTGAAATTCAGTTTAATTGCTTAAAAAAAGTCAATGTTATATAAGAACAAAAAATGACTGATATGCTAACCCTTCCCTCCCCCTTTGATTATTAACCAACTCTTCTGGGGGGTTATTTAAGTTCAGAGATCCTTGAACTTCTGCCAGAACCATTGTGCACTTCCAGTGGGTATAGATAACTCTTTAATGCCTAGAATGCAGCTGCATCTCTTGGGTTTGCACATACCCACAGCCTAATGCACACTGTCTGCCCCAAAATTGATTCACTTTTTTTTTTTTTTGCCACAAGTCCTGTTGGATTTTTATACAATAAAGACCCAGGTGCCAACAATCTTAGCAAAGATGCCCCTGCTAAATCTGTTTTAGATGAAAGTGCACCTGCTAGAAGTATTTCCCAGGACATTCAATCATTCAGCCTACAAATTCAAATAATGCTTATTCTCTTGGTTAAATTACACCTAGAAGTCTAGTCAGAAACATAAAACGTGGTAGAGATGCCAAAACTTGAATAAGTTGGAGTCTGTGATCACTGATACAGATTTTACAGCCCTGGAGCTCCATGGATTCCAGGGGAATTACTTCAAATTTATATCATTTAAACATGAAAAGGTTTGGAATCACTTGTAAGAATGTTGTATTATTCTGTGGAAAAATATTTATAAAGGTGTTCTCCTGCAGTGCTAGAGGTTTATTGAATCATGTGCAGCAGTAACAGGTACATGGTTTCTGTGCCTGTCCTCAGCTCTACTTTTCAGGTTGGGGGGCTGGATAACTTTCAAACCATGGACTGTATCAAAGCTCACCCCATGAAAAGCCATCTGTGCTGCAAGGGAATAGTATTGCCTTTAATGGATGTGGAATCTCCCCAGTGAATTCCACAGAATCACAGAATTGTCAGGGCTGGAAGGGACCTCAAGGATCAGCCAGTTCCACCCCCCCTGCCATGGCCAGGGACACCTCACACTACAGCAGGTTGCTCACAGCCACATCCAGCCTGGCTGCAAAACCCTCCAGGGATGAGGCTTCCACCACCTCCCTGGGCAACCTGTGCCAGTCTCTCACCACCCTCACGGGGAAGAATTTTTTCCTAACATCCAATCTGAGTCTACCCATTTCTAGTTTTGCTCCAAGTTTTGCTTAGTAACATCACAGAGCACCAAGTGGAGAGGTGATTCTTCCACTCTGCTCTGCACTGCTGAGACCTCACCTGCACTACTGTGGCCAGCCCTGGGGCCCCCCAGCAAAAGAGAGAAATGGACCTGCTAGAGTGGGTCTAGAGGAGGGCCACCAAGGTGCTCAAAGGGCAGGGACACCTTCCACTGGAGCAGATTGCTCAAGGCCTCAGCCAGTATGGCCTCAAACACCTCCAGGGAGGGAGCATCCTGGGCAGCCTGTTCCAGTGTCTCACCACCCTCACGGGAAAGAATTTCTTCCTAATCTCCAGTCTCAATCTGCCCTCCTCAAGCTTCAATCCATTCCCTCTCATCCTATCACTAGAAGCCCTTATAAAAAGTCCCTTCCTGGCTTTCTTGTAGCCCCCTTCAGGTACTGGCAGGCTGCTCTAAGGTCCCCCTGAGGTCTTCTGTTCTCCAGACTGAACTCCCCCAGCTCTCTCAGCCTGACCCTATAGTGAAGGTTCTCCAGCCCTCTGATCATCTTGAGAGCCTGGTCCAGCAGCTCCATGTCCCCCAGAGCTGGATGCAGATCCTGACATTGGTGAGTGATTTCTGCTTTCAGCAGCCTTCTGTGACCCATCTAATGGACCACCTGTACTGCCAGGGGAGACTCTTGTGTGTTCCTTCACAAGGATCTGGGCACCTTGCTTTGCCCCAGCAGTATGGAAAGTGGCCCTCACCTGGGATGACATCAGGCTTAGAGGTGTAGGATTAACATTCTTGAGTTTGGACCAACTTCCCCCATCTCCCAGAGACAGGATTATGAGGGGTGAAAGAGGAGGCTCTGCTGTGCTGGCTTTGCCCATGCCTTGCAAATGTTCACTTAGGTCTTAGGGCAACAGATATAAAATCTGAGTCACCCTAAAAGTCTTCTAACAGAACTGGAAGTGGGGTAGAAGTAGATCGAGAGTCAGGGAGTCAAAACTGATTTCTGTGCAGCAGCTTTTCCTTAGCTACACCCAGCAGATCCTGGGCACAGCTGAGCATATAAAAAGCTATAAACATGTTAATGGTGGTAATATTGCTGTTCTTTTGGCACTCAGCTTCCCTCTTGGAGGAAAGCCAGCTCTTCTTTGGATTTTTTTTTGTGTTCCAGATTCTCCTGAGGTGCTAACATACTCAGGTGAGGCTTTGTGATTTGTGTTAAAGTGGTACAACTGAGAGTAAATCTATTCCATGTAGGAAACAAGAATCTGAACCCTTCCTGCTCTTGCTGAATCAGTGAACAGAGATTAATAGATTGCTCCACTCCATAGATAATTTCTGCAGACAGGAACCCAGGAAAAACTTAAATGTACTTGCATGAACAATCCTCATTATCAATACAGGCTGGGGGATGAGATGATAGAAAGCAGCCGTGTGGAAAAGGACTTGGGGGTACTGGTGGATGAGAAGCTGGACATGAGCCAGCAATGGACATTTGCAGCCCAGAAGGGAAATCACATCCTGGGCTGCATGCAAAGCAGCATGGCCAGCAGGCTGAGAGGTGATTCTGCCACTCTGCTCTGCTGAGACCTCACCTGCACTGCTGTGTCCAGCTCTGGAATCCTCAACACAGGAAGGACATGGACTTGCTGAAGTGGGTCCAGAGGAGGCCACTGAGATGACTGGGGGTCTGGAGCACCTCTCCTATGAGGAGAGGCTGGGCTTGTTCATCCTGGAGTAGAGAAGGCACTGTGGAGACCTAATAGCAACCTTCCAATACCTGAAGGGAGCCTACAAGAACTCCCCCTCTACTACAGGCTGCTGAGACCCCACCTGGAGTACTGTGTCAGTTCTGGAGTCCCTGTTATAGGAAAGATCTGGAGGTGCTGGAAGGTGTCCAGAGAAGGGCTACGAGAATAAGCAGAGAGCTGGAGCTGCTCTGCTGTGAGGACAGACTGAGAGAGTTGGGGTTGTTCAGTCCAGAGAGGAGAAAGCTCCAAGGAGACCTTCTTGTGGCCTTCCAGTATCTGAAGGGGGCTACAAGAAAGGTGGAGAGGGACTTTTGAGGGTTGCCCAGGGAGGTGGTGGAAGCCTCATGCCTGGAGGTTTTTGCAGCCAGGCTGGATGTGGCTGTGAGCAACCTGCTGTAGTGTGAGGTGTCCCTGCCCATGGCAGGAGGGTTGGAACTGGCTGATCCTTGAGGTCCCTTCCAACCCTGACAATTCTGTGATTCTATGATTCTATAAAGAGAAAATAAATTAAACATGTATTTTTTTTCTTGAAAGACCTGTATTTTTTCTTGAGGGATCTGTATTTTTTTAAGCTGAGATCTGTAACTTTCCTAGAAGGATATTTCCAAAGCCAGTGGCAAATTGAGGATATTCTATGTTCTGTCAGAGGTCTGTTCCTTTGCTTGCATGACTGTTCCTCTAAAAACTTTTGCAAGTTTCACAATGAACTCAATCAAGAGGCTTTTCTATTGGAAGCTAATGCTTTCTGTCACATCTTTTGCCCAAAGGCTGAGGACTTGGCTAGCCATGCCCGTGGGCAGGGCAGCAGAGGACACATGCAGTGACTGTAAATAGAAGTGAATGACCAGTGACTGCCCCAGCATGGGCTGGGAAGGAGGGCTCAGCTCAGGCTGAGGCGTGCTCACAGGGTTTCCTTGTTCTTCCCTGAAGATGTCCTCTGTGACACCTCTCCTTTACTCTCCCTTTTCCTGGGGCGAGGGTCCCGGCAGGCAGGATCAAGGGCAAGGGAAGATGGCAGAACTGGAGGCACAGGCTGCACTCTCCCAGCAGTGACTTGGCACAGAGCAAAGGCCTTGTCTTGCATCTGCTCTTGAAGGGGGGCTGGGTTTGGGTGCACCCAAGAAATGCCCTCAGATGGAGATGAGGATTCACAGCTTCACAGATTGCACTGGGTTGGAAGGGACCCTTCAAAGGGCATCTTGTCCAAGCCCCCTGCACTCAGAAGGGACACCTCCAACTACAGCAGGCTGCACAGGGCCACCTTCAGGCTGATCTTGAATTTTCTCTAGCAAAGGGCCTCAACCACATCCCTGGGCAGCCTGTTCCAGTATTTCACCACTCTCACTGTGCAGAACTTCCTCTTGATGCCCAACCTAAACCTACCCTGCTCCAGTTTCAAACCATTGTCTCTCCTTGTGTTGTATGGTGCAAATGAGGATTTTTCCCCCTCATGTAGTTATTTAAATGGGATGATTTTTTTTGAATTCAAAGCAGCAGGCTGCCTGAGTTCAGGCTGTATGGGGGATGTGAGGCACAGGCAGCAGCTGCAGCTGTACTGCTGCTGTTGCTCAGCCTTTCACCTTGCACGTGCTCACCATATTGTAAAGGTAATGGTAAAATAATAACAATTTCTTCCCACTTTCTTCCCCTGGAAAATGCCAAGTGACAAAAGTAGTGTCTGAAGAACAGGTATTTTTGTGGTTGGGGAGCAAGGAAGGAAGGTAAGCTTGGTGAAAGCAGTGATGAAGGGACATTATTCTTATTTTACCCTGGTGTTAACAAGAGCCTTAACAAGACTGGAGTCTGTGTAGAAAAAAATTTAGCAGCAATCCTGTGGACATCCTGTGCACACCTGCTGCTGCAGCTGGGCAAGAAGGCAGGAGCTGATGGAGGTGCCAGTGTCCCTCCTGCATCACTTTCCAGCACCCTGGCCATGACCATTGTCCTGAGCATCAGCAAAATGTAACTGGGGGAAAATGCAGGATAGTGACAAGGAGCAAAACCCTGGGAATGATGGTGGTGGTGCTGTGGTTTATCCCCAGTAGGCAGCCAAAGCACCACACAGCCACTTGCTCCTCCAAGTGGGTTGTGTGGGAAAACTGGAAGGGTGAAAGAGAAAACTTGTGGCTTGAGATAAAGACAGTTTCATTCATTTATTTCTTCTTTTAAAGAAAGGAAAAAAAACCCAAAACCAAAAAACCAATACCAAAAGGAAGGAAAAAGAGCCAACAAGAAAAAGAAGTGATACAAAAGAAAACAGTTTCTCACCACCAGCCACAGCAGCCCCCAACAACCTCCATCCCCCCACTTTTATTCCTGAGTATGAAGTCATATGGATTGGAGCATCCCTTGGGACAGTTGGGGGTCATCTGTCCCAGATGTGTCCCATCCCAGTTCTCACTGGTGGAGGAGTGTGAGAAGCAGAAGAGCCCTTGATGCTGTGCAAGCACCACTCAGCAAGCACCACCCAGCAAGCACCACCCTGTGTTACCAACACTGTTCTCATCCCAAATCCAAAACACAGCCCCATATAAACTACTATGAAGAAAACTATCCCAGTCAAAACCAGTATGAGTGGTTCAGGATGCTACACCCCTGCTTTGTCTCCAATTAGTGTTCCTGTGTTGCATCCCTGGTACTCCTGTGGTGTAGGAGAAAGAATGACTCAATGTTTGCTCTGGCAATGATCCTGATCCCCAAGCCAGGGCTTTCATATATCTGCCCCCACCCCAAGCAGAATCAGAGGATCCCAGGATGTTAGGGGTTGGAAGGGGCCTCCAAAGATCATCCAGTCCACCCCCTGTTCCAGAGCAGGACCATAGAATCCAGCACAGGTCACACAGGAGCACATCCAGACAGGGATGGAAAGTCTACAGAGAAGGAGACTCCACAACCTCTCTGGGCAACCTGTTCCAGTGTCTCACCAGCCTCACTGCAAAGAATTTCTTCCTAATCTCCAGTCTCAATCTGCCTTCCTCAAGCTTCAATCCATTCTCTCTCCTCCTATCACTACAGACCCTTGTCAAAAGTCCCTTCCTGGTTTTCTTGTAGGCTCCCTTTGGATACTGGAAGGCTGTTCTAAGGTCGTTCTTCACCACAAACAGCCCCAACTCTCCCAACCTGTCCCCATAGGGGGAGGTTCTCCAGCCCTCTGAGCATCTTCCTGGCTTCCTCTGGACCCACTCCAGCAGCTCCACATCCCTCTTATGCTGAGGGCACCACAACTGGATCATAGGATGTTAGGGGTTGGAAGGGACCCAAAGAGATCATCGAGTCCAACCCCCCTGCCAGAGCAGGACCAGAGAATCCAGCACAGGTCACACAGGAACACATCCAGACAGGGCTGGAAAGGCTCCAGAGAAGGATTCTCCACAACCAATCTGGGAGCCTGTTCCAGTGCTCTGTGACCCTCACAGGGAGGAAGTTCCTCCTCATGTTGAGGTGGAAGCTCCTGTGCTGGAGTTTCCATCCACTGCCCCTTGTCCTGTCCCAGGGTGCAACTGAGCAGAGGCTGTCCCTGTCTCCTCCCTCCTGACCTCCAGCCCTCAGATATTGATGGACATTGATCAGATCCCCTGTCAGCCTTCGCCTCTCCAGACTAACCAGCCCCAGGGCTCTCAGCCTCTCCTCCCCAGGCAGTGCTCCAGTCCCTTCAGCATCCTGGGAGCCCTCCCTTGGACTCTCTCCAGTAGATCTCTTTCCCTTCTTAACTGGGGAGCCCAGAAATGGATGCAGTATTCCAGTGATATATAAAGGCAAGGGGAGGGGAGCCAGTGTATTTAAATGGAGAAGGAAAAAAAAAGTTGAGGGAGAACTAATTACTGCAGTCTTTTTTTTTTTCCCCTGGCTTTGTTAATGAGGAAATGGAACTGGGAAACAGAGACACTGTACATGAAACACTTTGACAGTTTATAAAAACTGTTAGCTGCATCTAGTGAGACTGCTTAATTTTCAGCACTAATAGCAGAGGCATTCCCAGAGCAACAGTTCTGTGAGCTGCAGTGGTACTCTGGGGATGTCACTGCTATTTGGAACAATATTACTCCTCCTCTTCTTCTTCTTCTGCTTTGTTTTTAAAGCCTCATCTCTCCCCATTTATTGTTGTACTTGCTACGTGTGATGAGAACAAGGGAGCTTTGCACCTTTGGAGCAGTCCCCCGTGTCTTAACACAGCTTATTTGACTCTGCCAAGGATGAGAGGGACAGGCAGGGGCCACCTTCATCCCCCCCTCCACCTCTCCCCCTTCCTCCTGCAGACACTTAGCCATCACCAGCTTCCACTGGGCTTCAAAGGCAGGCGAGGAGCAGATCGCCACTCACGCTTCATGCAGTGACAAACACCTCACAAAAGATTCTGAATGATTCTCCTTTCCCAGGCTTTTACACAATGTTCAGTACAACACTTGATAATATCAGGTGAAAGTAACTTCCTTGTAAAGGGAAATATATCCCTTTGTAAGTCATAGGATCACAGATCACAGGGTGTTAGGGGTTGGAAGGGACCTTGAAAGTTCATCGAGTCCAGTCCACCTGCCAGAGCAGGACCATAGAATCCAGCACAGGTCACACAGGAACACATCCAGACAGGGCTGGAAAGTCTCCAGAGAAGGAGACTCCACTACCTCTCTGGGCAGCCTGCTCCAGTGCTCTGTGACCCTCACAGTGAAGAAGTTCCTCCTCATGTTGAGGTGGAACCTCCTGTGCTGGTGTTTCTATCCATTGCCCCCTGTCCTATCCCAGGGTGCAACTGAGCAGAGCCTGTCCCCTCCCTCTTGACCCCAGCCCTCTCAGTTCTTTCTCCAAACTAAACAGCCCCAGAGCTCTCAGCTTCTCCTCATCAGGTAGTGCTCCAGTCCCTTCAGCATCCTGGTAGCTCTCCCTTGGACTCTTTTTGTCCCTCTGGAACTGGGGAGCCCAGAACTGGATGCAATATTCCAGGTGAGGTCTTATCAGGGCAGAGTAGAGGGGGAGGAGAACCTTCCTTGATCTGCTGGACACACTCCTAGGTGTGACATTTTTTTTGCTGCCATGCAGGTTTTTGTGGCAACTTGGTTGAAGAAGGCCATGCATCCGCTTTTTATCCTGAAACAAACAAAAACTAAGAGATGGAAGAGTTGGTTCATTTTCTTTATTTATTTATCTCGTACTTTGTTATCAAAAAAATGTCTCCTAATATGGTTTTTAATGCCATTTGTAATGGCACAGATCCATTTGTAAGCATTGCTTGGAAATGTCAGGCTCACATTGAAGGTAACTGGAGCAGGGCAGATTTAGGTTGGACAGGAAGTTCTACAGAGTGAGAGTGGTGAAATACTGGAACAGGCTGCCCAGGGAGGTGGTTGAATGTCCCTGAAAACATTCAAGTTCAGACTGGATGTGGTCATTGGCAGCCTGCTCTAGTTGGAGATGTCCCTGTTGGGTGCAGGGGGGTTGGCCAAGATGCCCTTTGAGGGTCTCTTCCAACCCAATACAGGTGAGGTGATGGATCAAGGGCAGTCAGCTGTTGTGTAGATTTGCTGATTTACATGAAAACTCACAAGCATGTTCTCTTCTGTTCACCCACTCCCTTTTCTGTACAAAACTAAACTGTTTCTTAAGCAGGTATTTCATCTTCTCTGATAAATCCACAGCTGTTGAAATCCAGGCTGCATCCTAATGTGGTCCTTCATGCCTCATGTTTTTTCCTCTGGAGTGGAGGTTGTGTTGTAGAGAGCAATGTGTGTGTAAGTGTGCACAGAATAAAACCCCAGACTTTGCCATTCTCTCCCTTTTACTTGCTGCAATGAAGTCTTTACCCCAGAGGGCTCTGTCCTGGGCAGCTCCCATTATAAGCATGAACATTTGAGTCTGCCCCACCATGGGCCAAGTGCAGAACTGGGATTATCTCCAATTTGTTTATCAGGCTTATAATCAGAGAATCATAGAATCAAGCAGGTTGGAAGAGACCTCCAAGCTCATCCAGTCCAACCTATCACCCAGCCCTATCCAATCAACCAGACCATGGCACTGAGTGCCTCATCCAGGCTTCTCTTGAACATCTCCAGTGATGGTGACTCCACCACCTCCCTGGGCAGCACATTCCAATGGCAAATCTCTCTCTGTGAAGAACTTCCTCCTAACACCCAGCCTAGACCTCCCCTGGCACAGCTTGAGACTGTGTCCTCTTGTTCTGGTGCTGGTTGCCTGGGAGAAGAGCCCAACCCCCACCTGGCTACAACCTCCCTTCAGGTAGTTGTAGACAGCAATGAGGTCTGCCCTGAGCCTCCTCTTCTCCAGGCTAAACACCCCCAGCTCCCTCAGCCTCTCCTCACAGGGTTTGTGTTCCAGACCCCTCCCCAGCCTTGCTGCCTTTCTCTGGACACCTTCCAGTACCTCAACATCTCTCTTGAATTGAGGAGCCCAGAACTGGACCCAGCACTCAAGGTGTGGCCTGACCAGAGCTGAGCACAGGGCAGAATAACCTCCCTTGTCCTGCTGGCCACACTACTGCTGATCCAGGCCAGGATGCCATTGGCTCTCCTGGCCCCCTGGGCACACTGCTGGCTCCTGTTCAGCTGCTGTCACCCAGCACCCCCAGGTCCCTCTCTGCCTGTCTGCTCTCCAGTCACTCTGTCCCCAGCCTGGAGCTGCTTGGGGTTGTTGTGGCCAAAGTGTAGAACCTTGCACTTAGCCTTGTTCAATCTCATCCCCTTGGCCTCTGCCCATCCGTCCAGCCTGTCCAGGTCCCTCTGCAGGGCTCTCCTACCCTCCAACAGATCAACTCCTGCTCCCAGCTTGGTGTCATCTGCAAACTTACTGCTGATGGACTCAATTCCCTCATGCAGATCATCAATAAAGATATTGAACAGGATGGGGCCCAGCACTGATCCCTGGGGGACACCACTGGTGCCTGGCCTCCAGCTGGATGTGGCACCATTCAGCACCACTCTCTGGGTCCTGCCCTCCAGCCACTTCTTGACCCATTTCAGAGTGAATCTGTCCAAGGCACAAGCTGCCAGCTTGGCCAGGAGCTTGGGAAGAAATGGATCCTTGCCTATCTAGAGAGGCTTTTCTTTCAGTCTACAAGTATGCAGTGGTACAAATATCTCTTGAATTGTCCTTCCTGCAGCAGATCTGCATTTGTCTTGGTGTGCAAACACAACGTTTGCAAAGCCTGGATTGCTGTGTGCAGTGCCCTGTTCTTAGATGAAAATGGGTTGCAGAATAGGCTCCAAAATATCTCAGTTATGGGTTTTTCTTGTGGTTGTTTTTTTTTGTTTGTTTTGTTTGTTTTGCTTTGTTTTGTTTTGTTTTGCTTTGCTTTTTTTTTTTTTTATTGCCACACTGTGATATTAGAAGGTGTTCAGGAACCCACTCATCCTAAGGCTCAAAATCTTCATCTAAACCCAGTCTTGCATAGTCAGGAAGGATTTATACCCATTTGTTCTCACATCAGCACTTTCCCACAGCTTAAACAGCTCGCTCTTCCCTGTGTGTTTACCTCCCCCCAACACATTTATAGGCAGCAATCATAACCCTCATTGTTTACCACATCTCTATTTACTATTTCAATTAGAAATAGCAGCCCTGATTTCTCCATTTTTTCCCCTTTTCTTTAAAAAATAAAAGGTTGATTATCAGGTGTTTGCTGTTGCCACTTTTTTTTTTTTTTTTGTTTGTTTTGGGGCTCTGTGTGTGTGTTCCTTTTGAATGGCATCAATTTATTTGACTTGCTTCTCATACAGAGGGAATAAAAAAGCAAAAAAGAAAGAGTGTTGTGCCTAATTGGCTGCATTTTTGTAGCTACACAAAGGGGGCATTGCATAAAGGCAAAGCAATTGGAGTCACTGTCAAAACAAATTACCAAGTGTATTTTTGGCTCTTACTAGGCTAAGAAAACCAGTTGGCTCCTCAGCAAGCTGTATAATCATTTGACCCTTTTGTGACCTCAGGTGCACTTGGTTCACCTCCAAAGGCCAAATGAAGTGATAAGTGTAGCTAGTCGATAAGCCAGGCCTTAGCTGGCCCAGGAGACATTGGTATTGGTTTCCTATGGGTGATGTCTAAATTAGATGGCAGGCAGGTATGTGTACACTGGAGTGGTCATTAGAGTGGGCAGATGTGCTCAGCTAATGGCTTACAGTGGGGATTGCTGAAGGGGGAATTCCTGGAGGAAAAAAAAAGCAGTGAGTTAATAGGAGACAATAGGCTATAGAAGAGGGTGCTGCTCTCTGAGCCCTGATGACTGTCTGCCACATACAGACTTGTTACTGTGACTTGCTGAATGAAAGATGTGCATTATTAATGTAACATGAGAGATGAAAGTGATCGGGCTGTATAAATACTAGCCAGGGATTCAAAGCAGGCTTTTCATTCTAAATATGTAAAAAACACAGGAGCAGCACAGGAATGCAGCACAACAGGGTGAAGCTCTGTGCATCCAAGCAAAAAATGTCTGGGATCTGATCACAGCATCGAGAGTTAACCAGCACTGCTCCCAGACCACAAAGAAAACCAAGTGCACAAGTGACCTACGTGCTAGCATCTATGCAAATCTCAGGCAGATGCAGAGATTTATACACACTTTACACACACCCCTGAGGAAATACCCATTTTATACCACTGATGGAGCAGATGTATTTTCCTCTGTGAAATGTGCACAGAATCTAATCAGAACAAAGTGTTTAATGTATTCAAAACCAGCACACACCATCCCTTAACTTGACTAGTAAACTGGAATAGAGAGCAATGTCAGACCTGAACTCATTAGAGGTTTTATGGCTATACATTTGCATCAGTGCATTAGAAGATTCTTGTGCCATTCCAACTGCACTGCAGACTCTCACCCAGGCAAAAAAGAGCTTTCTTCCTGATCATAACTGGTGGTGTGATGAAAAAGCTGCCAATAAGAGGTATTACAATCTCTTAAAAATGGTGATGTAAGTTGTCACAGAATGGCTTAGATTGCAAGGGACCTCAGAGATCATCTACTGCAACCTCGCCACCATGGGCAGGGATGCCTCTCAACACGACTCAACTGCTCAAGGCCTCATCCAACCTGGCCTTGAACACCCCCAGGGAGGAGGCATCCACCACCTCCCTGGACAGCCTGTTCCAAACTCTCACCACCCTTGTACTGAAGAACTTCCTAAGCTCCAGTCTAACCCTTCTCTCCCTCAGCTTCACACCATTCCCCTTGTCCTATTGCTAACCACCCTTATGAAAAGTCCTTTTACAGTATTTTAGCCTGCCCCCAACCCTTTAAACTTTGTGTATGGAAGAAAGAAAAGTGGAAAAGCTCTGGGCAAAAGTCAGTCCCAAACAGAGCCTTCTAAAGCAATTGGCCCAGTCCTGCCACTGTGCATTTTGCAACAGAATCATGGAATCCTAGAACTGTTAGGGTTGGAAGGGACCTCAAGGATCAGCCAGTTCCAACCCCCCTGCCATGGGCAGGGACACCTCACACTACAGCAGGTTGCTCACAGCCACATCCAGCCTGGCTGCAAAAACCTCCAGGGATGAGGCTTCCACCACCTCCCTGGGCAACCTGTGCCAGTGTCTCACCACCCTCATGGGAAAGAATTTCTCCCTAACATCCAATCTGAATCTCCCCATTTCTAGTTTTGTTCCATTCCCTCCCAGTCCTATCACTCCCTGACACCCTCAGAAGTCCCTCCCCAGCTTTTTTTGTAGCCCCCTTCAGATACTGGAAGGCCACAGAAAAGATCTCCTGGGAGCCTTCTCTTCTCCAGTCTGAAAACTGGAAAGTCAGTGCTATGCTGCAACATTTGAACTGGTTAACTCATAACTGTTTTGATGTCAGACCATCAGAATAAAAGAACATGGTGCAGTTAATGTCTGTGTAATCCTAAACAGTATAAAATGAGATGTATGTTCCAAGTGTCAATGCATTTGAATGTGTCTTGTACCATGGTCATGGACAATTATGTAAGGATCCATGAATAAAACATTTTTAGTACATAAATAGACTAGAAAAATAAGAGCGAAAAAAAGGAACAAAATGTGCAATAATGAATCAAGAAGGAAATGAATCCATTAATCTTTTTCAACATTTGCATCACAGCACTCCAAGTAAAGCAGAATTACTCATAGTAATGTCCAGAGAAATGCATAATTTACAACCTATCCACTACAAAGATTTTAATCCTCAGCTTTTTGTGAGCCCTGCAGATGGAGAAATTATTGTTAGGCTTTCTAAGCCTTTGATACTTCAGTGAGGAAATCCAAAAAGGAGAGCATTAGTGTCTGTAGATTTAAACGTGGGATTAGCAAGATATTAGTGTGGAAATTCAGGACAATGAAAGCCAGCCTCACAAAACAAACAAATCACTCCCCCCACTCTGCCATCAGCTGCCAATAATGTAGCAAGGAAGACCACTTGTTCCAAGGAACTTGTAGCTCATGTAGTGACAGAGATACTTGTCATTACATAATGAAAGCCCAGCAGAAGGGAAGATATAATCATCACAAAATCATAGAATGGCTTAGATTGGAAGGGACCTCAGAGCTCATCTACTCCAACACCCCTGTCACAGGCAGGGATGCATCTCAGCTACACTTGGTTGCCCAAGGCCTCATCCAACCTGCCTCCAGGGAGGAGGAAACCACAACCTCCTTGGGCAGGCTGTTCCACAGTCTCACCACCATTATACTGAAGAACTTCTTCCTCAGCTCCAGTCTAACCCTGCTCTCCCTCAGCTTCAAACCATTCCCCTGTCTCTAGACACCCTTGAGAAGTCCCTCTGCAGCCTTCCTGTAGGATCCCTTCAGCTATTGGAAGGTAGTTCAAAGGTTCTCCTGATTCCCAATTAAAAAAAAAAAAAAAAAAAAAAAAAAGCTGGAGCTGATGGAAAGATCAAATGGCAAGAAGGAAAACCACAGAATTAAAACAGCATGGTGGAACTAGGATGCATGTAGATCAGGAGCTCCTGGTGGAGCAGAAGGTGAGAGGGGAAACCCATATCTGTCAGCTCCTTGGTACTCTTCCTTGGTCTGCAAGACCTCTGCAGATGAAAGGAGTTTGCAGTTCTGTGCTGGATGCAACAAGAGCTCTTCAAACTTTTTTACCTCTGGGGAAAACAGGAGACATATGTGCCTGTGAAAGGTGTTCAGGGCACTGTGTGTGGCTGGCAGAAGCCCACATTCACCCATCTGTGGTGCCAGGCTGGCAGCTGAGAGCCTGAACCACAGGGCTGCCCTTCCCGCAGTGGTTTAGGGAGTATTTCACACTTCTGAATATTCAGCTTGTTTTATAAGCATCTTCAGTGAGGGAAACAGAGGCTCTCAGCCACCAGGGCTACTCCTGGTGCATGAAAAATTCAGCTCTAAAGCTTTTTTTAAGTGCTTTTCTATCTTCTGGGTCAGGCAGAGCAGGTCTGGGAGCTGGAAGTTTTGCACAATTCCTGGTGTCCCTGTTACAAGCACAGAGTTGTCTCTCAGACTGACCAGAAATTACATCCTGCTGCTGAAAAGGATTTGCTGGCACTCAGATCCACTCCACAAAAAGTGTTTTATGTAGATGAAGCAGTGTTTTCCAGTTCCTCTGCCAGAGAGCTTCCAGTTAAACCTGATTTCATAGCAGGGTACTGGAGACTTAGAGGAGGCTGACAGTGGATTTGTGCATGTGAAGGACCAGCAAAAACTGCATTCAGAGCCTATGAATCACAGCATCACAGAATGTTAGGGGTTGGAGGGGATCTCTAGAGGTCATCTAGTCCAACCCATGAAAGTCAATGACAGTTTTCACTTCAACTCCTCTTCCCCTTGGTGGGTCTTTCAGCCTACTCATGAAGCAAAGGCTTGGTGGGAACCCAGAAATTCCTGGTTGCTCTTTAAAATCAGCTTCCCACAACAGACAGAGTTGACTTGGGATGAGTCAATTAAATTAGCAGTTTATCTCAGCAAACTGCCTTTTAAACTCCTCAACTGTCTTTGCAGTCCCTAGGGCAGCTTCCTAGATACTGATTACAGTGGACAGGGGATAGCCTCCCTGGAGTGATGAGCAGCTTGCACTGAAATAGAGGACCTAGCTCAGACTGTCAGTATTTTCAGCCTGGAGGATGAATATCCTTGCTGCAAGCACAGCAGCTCCTGTGGGAAGAGTTTTCTTCTCACATTATCCACTGGAGGCCCTTTTAAAATTAAAATTCTTTCTCTGGGGGATGCAGTAACAGCCCACAAGGGCATGGGGGAGAGGAAAGACTATAAAGGAGTGCAACAGGGAACTCTTTTACCAATCCCATCCCTCTTTCACTTCTGTGGCTGCAGCCTGGGCTTGCTGTTCCCCTACCAGAGGACACTGCCCATGGGGGTGCAGAGTCTAGTGCTGTGCTCACAGTATCAGTGACCTCACTGATACTCAGCCAGGAGCTTGGCAGCCACCAGCCCTCTCTACAGCTGCCTTTCCATACAGTGGAAACTTCAGCATGAGGCTTCAGTGAGCACTGCTCTGTGCTTTGCCACCAAATGAGACACGAACTTAGTGTCTGGGGTACAAGCACAGCTCCAGTGCCTGCTTTGTCCTGCTTTGCACTGGGAATAGGAATGAAAAAATCGAGCTCTCTCACTTGGGTTTTAATTTCTGATCTAACAGCAGCTTCTTCTCTGTTTCTCTTGTAATTAGTCTCACTGAGAGGTGCTGGAATTGTTGAGAAGGTCTTGGGGGGAATAGCAGCGTGCATATGCTCACTGCCCAAAGCACGAGGGGAAACCCCCTCCTGTGTTGGCATTCCTTGAAATGTTCTCTGAATAATTCTTTTATTCACCTTTAGACACAAATGATCTCTGGAAGCTTAGAACATACAAGGCTGCTGCTGCTTATTTGCTTTGGGAGCTGTGGACAAACAACGAGAGGGTAACTAAAGAGAGGACATTTGGAGCTGAATGCAGCCCTGGGAGCATGTTGGCACTGGGAGCTTGTCCCAGGGTGGTTCTGCAGCTTTTCTCTGTTTCAGTGGATTTACAGGGATTTTGAACATTCCCCTTTGGGCTTGATTTGGGGAACCCTCTGGTTAGGGAATTGATTTTTGCCTCTATAAAATTTCTGCTCATGCCATTAGCTGAAGTGGGTGGGGGATGTGCAATGGGAAGGTACAGAAAGCTGGGCAAGCCCTGGTGGTTTTTTGCCCCCACCGCTGGCTCGTTCTGCACTTTCTGTGTGCACACAGCCTTCACACAGGCCAGCTGCACTCTCGGAAGTGACAATGATGATTCAAGCCACAGCCTAACAAAGCATCCAGAAACATTCATATCTTCTAGCCTGTGAGCAGCCCCTGTGAACATCAGGAGCTTTCTTAGTCTTGCTGGTTTTGTGAATAGCAGCAGATACAAAGCAATTAAAGAAACTAATAAGAGAAGAGAAAAGCACTTTTGGAATTTGTTTTTCCAAGTGAGTAGAAGGTACACGTATCCAGTCAATTCTTAGGCTTTAAATCTTATTAGGAATCAATATCAAATGTCCTATGTATTTGTGTTAAATATATTTATTGAGATGCTTTAAGCATAACCCTAAAGGGAGTGTTCGGAGCAATATTTCCATATGAGTTTCATTAGTCATGGAAACCAATCAGTAATCTGTAATACAGATGCTTTCCTCTGGGAACTCTGATGAAACTTAGCTCATCCCTCATAGGTCCCTTGACACTTATAAGAACAGCAATATCTTTCAGGACCACTACATTCCCTGAGTGGCAAGGTCATGATGAAAGGTGCCACTTCCTGCTTTGTCCTGTCTTTGCCTCGTGAGGAGGAACGAAGCAACAGAGATTCAGACCTCTGGATTTGACACTGTCTGGAAGTGTCCTGCTTCCCATTATGAAGGGTTGTAAATAGGAGGCAATTTACTAAGACAAAAGGATATTAGATGCAAATGCATTTTCAGGTAGAGTTTCCTCACAAATCCTGTTCCTTGGAAATGATGATTGACTAACTACCTTGCTTATTTTCTGTAGTGCTATTTGGGCTTCTTTTTCAGCAATTGTATGTAATTTCTTGCCAATTATGCTGATGAAGTGTGAAGCTCATTCACAATTCCTTTTTCATATTCCAGTTCAGTGCACAATAATGATCAAACTACCTACGGCTGGACTGTCAAGGTAGAAGTAGGTTATTTACTGCTGACATTATTTGATCTACGTCAGAAGGGGGAAAGAATAAACTCTCCCTTCTTTGTTGGTTCCACAATCTGTGTCTATAAAATGTGCAAAGTCCAGCTTTGAGGAAAGAATTTGGCATGCCAGGCCAAAGTGAATTCATGATTCCTGGTAACTGACATGACAGTGACTTGGCTGCAGAGGTACAAGGGAATAACATAGTCTAGCATTGGCAAAAACATGTTTTAATCTGAAATGTGTGTGTGCACATGTGTCCTTCAGAGGAGCTGATTCCAAAGGACTAGTCAGCAGCCTGAAGGACAGGGAATTCCCTTGGGGTGGTAGCAGCCATTGGTTTGAATACTGCAGACTGGAAAAAGAGGCAGACGCAAGGCTCTCGCTGTTCGAGCGAACGCTTTAGCCATGCCTAAGGTGACTGGTGCTGGCACTTTTTACCCCAGCATGCTTGTCAGTCAGTGTGCCCAGGGCTGGTGTGTTCAGGGCCCCAGCTGTGCATTAGGTGTGGTCTGTTTACCCCATGCAGAAGAAGCCACAGCACCTCTTGTACCATCACTCTGAGCTGCAGCAGCGCTCAGGCAGGATGTAGGAATGAGGCTGTTCAGATCTTGCGCTTCTGATGAAAGCAAGTGGCTGTGGTTAGGGCTTTGGGTAATGGTAAAGTTAAAAAAAAACGTTGTTTAAAAGGTAAAAGAAAGTGTGGGCAGAAAGGACTGGAAAACAAGGCTTTTAAATCCTGTTTCTAGGCTGACTGCCCGCTGGGTCCCAAGCTTAGCTGAGAGTTTCATCTTTTTTATTTATGCTCTACAAGTGCAGGTTATTGCACTTGGCTTTGTGCAGTTGTGTTGTTGGACTGTATTAGAGTCACAGTATGAACTGTCTGAGAATCACAGAATCAATGAGCTTCTGATAGAAAGCTGTTCTCACCAGCAGCAAATTTACTCTGGATGGGCATTAGTGTGACTGAGGCCAAAACTTACCCTTTGAGAATTTAGGAGCAGACTTGTTCTGCAGGGTAAAGGCAGAGTCAGCGCAGAACCTGCTAGTACTTCAGCAGTCAGGGTGTTGTGGCTGTGCTGAGCCAGTTACTCAGCACTAATAAAGTCAGTTTTCATTGATGTTCAAGTTACAATCCTCGTGCTTTGAGTAGTATTTAACTCCAAAGACAAGCCTGCTGCAAGCAGTCAGACTGTTTGCAAACTGAGGTTCTCCTCAGCAGCATTGTGAGAAATTTGGCTTGTACCATAGAACTGAATGTGACTCTGAGACAGGAATGATGAGAGTCAAAATCAAAGAATTGTTAGGGTTGGAAGGGAGCTGAAGGATCATCCAGTTCCAACCCCCCCTTCCATGGCCAGGGACACCTCACACTACAGCAGGTTGCTCACAGCCACATCCAGCCTGGCTGCAAAAACCTCCAGGGATGAGGCTTCCACCACCTCCCTGGGCAACCTGTGCCAGTGTCTCACCACCCTCATGGGAAAGAATTTCTTCTTAACATCCAATCTGAATCTCCCCATTTCTAGTTTTGTTCCATTCCCCCAGTACTATCACTCCCTGACACCCTCAAAAGTCCCTTCCCAGCTTTCTTGGAGCCCCCTTCAGATATGGGAAGGCCACAAGAAGGTCTCCTGGGAGCCTTCTCTTCTCCAGACTGAACAACCCCAATTCTCTCAGTTTGTCTCCATAGCAGAGCAGCTCCAGCCCTCTGCTCATCCTCCTGGCCCTTCTCTGGACACCTTTCAGCACCTCCAGATCCCTCTTGTAATAGGGGCTCAACTCAGGGGCTCAATTCAAGAAGAAAAGAGAAGAACTAAACCTCCTTAAATTTCAATACCCCTTTCTCAGCCATGCAACCCCACCTTGCATGCATGTTGTGGACTTTCACCTGGCAAAACGAAGACCTGCTAAGGGGTTAATCTGTGTGGTTTACTTAAAAATTCCTCACCACAATGAAAACATTTTAGCACCTAAGAGGAGAGATTGTGGGTGAAAAACTGAAGATACATGATTTATCACTCCCCTCACAAATAAAATTTATTCATTGCATCCACCAGCCATCACACAGATGGTCAGAAAATTGGCTTTGTGTAGGGATGTGGATTCAGGCATGAATATTAATATGAGACAGATGTAAAGGCATATTAATATGCATTTGCTTTGCATGGACTGACATTACAATATTTTCATTAAAGAGCCCCTCATTGGAACTGGAAAGTATAGGTCACCTTTTAAAAACATAAAATAGTAGGGTACATTGTATTTACACTTGCCAGGAACAACAGAAACAAACAAATAACTCTTTTTTTTTACAAAACAAACCCAAACATACAAACCAAAATAAAACAACAAAAAAGGAAAAAAAAGGAGGAGTGTGTGACATTTCTGGCATAAAAAGAAAATGTTGGATGCAACATAATAATTAATAAATCAGGAAGGATTTGCTCACATTGTGCTTAACACCACATTTCAAGAGGGACAGGGCTAGACTGGAGAGTGTCCAATGGAGGCTGTGAGGATGATGAAGGGACTGAAACATCTGTCTGATGAGGAAAGGCTGAGAGACGAGGGGCTGTTTGGTCTGGAGAAGGTTTGAGAGGGAATCTCATCAATGTTTACAAGTATCTGAAGGGTGGCTGTCAAGAAGAAGGGGCAGGATCTTTTTTCATTGGTGTCCTGTGGTAAGATGAGGGGCAACCTGGAACACAGGAAGTTCCACCTCAACAGGAGGAAAAACTTCTTTCTTGTGAGGCTGATGGAGCCCTGGAGCAGGCTGCCCAGAGAGGTTGTGGAGTTTCCTTCTCTGGAGACTTTCAAAACCCTCCTGGATACACTGCTGTGTGGCCTGCCCTAGGTAACCCTGCTCTTGGCATGGGGTTGTGACTTGATGGTCTCTGGAGGTCCCTTCCAACCCCAGCCATTCTGTCATTCTGTGATTTGGTGCCTCTTTAGCCTTGCCCTGTGTTGTGCTGGATGATCTCTGGAGATCCCTTCCAGCCCCTAACATTCTGTGATTTCCTCCTTTTTGCCTGCCTTGTGATGCCAGCAGTAATGGACACTGTTGTGTCTGGGGAATAGATAGAGGGCTCCCGACTGGCACATCACAGAATCAATAAGGTTGGAAAGACCTCAAGGATCATCAAAGTCCAACCTGTCACCCTACACCTCATGACTATCTAAACCATGGCACCAAGTGCCACGTCCAGTCCCCTCTTGAGCATCTCCAGGGATGGTGACTCCACCACCTCCCTGGGCAGCACATTCCAATGGCCAACCACTCTCTCTGTGAAGAACTTTCTCCTCACCTCCAGCCTAAACCTCCCCTGGCACAGCTTGAGACTGTGTCCTCTTGTTCTGCTGCTGGCTGCCTGGGAGAAGAGACCAACCCCCTCCTGGCTACAACCTCCCTTCAGGTAGTTGTAGACAGCAATGAGGTCTGCCCTGAGCCTCCTCTTCTCCAGGCTAAACAGTCCCAGCTCCCTCAGCCTCTCCTCATAGGACTTGTGTTTGAGGCCTCTCCCCAGCCTCATTGCCCTTCTCTGGAACAGAATCATAGAAGAGGTTTGGTTGGAGAAGACCTTCAAGATCATCAAGTCCAACCTCCAACCTAACACTACCATGGCCACTAAACCATGTCCCCAAGTGCCATGTCTGCACAACTTTTGAACACCTCCAGGGATGGGGACTCCACCACCTCCCTGGGCAGCCTGTTGTAGTGCCTGGTGGAGGACAGCAGTGAGGTTTGTCTGGCTCCAGTTCCCCTGTGATGCTCTTGTTTCTTGGCAGGAGTGAGAGCTGGAAAGAGTGTTCAGAGCAAGCTGCTGTGCTCTCACCATGTGCATTCAGCCCCTGCAACACCACGTCTCCAGCTGGGCACAACCTGCTGCCTTGGTGGCAGGCATAGGGCAGGCTGCTTTCTCTCCCTCCCTCCCTCCTGGATTCTTAGAGTGGTGTATGACTGCCTCCAGGGCTGCCAGCCCTGTTAGCTGACCACAACTGCATGGGATGTTCACCTTGTGGATCCATCTTCCTCCTATGCAATCAGAGCAGTGCTGTGGTTAAGTTCCCATCCTATAGAGTGTGGAGTCTCCTTCTCTGTAGACTTTCAAGACCCATCTGGGTGCATTCCAGTGCAACCTGTGCTAGATCATATGGTTGTGGTGGGTTGAAATTAGCCCCAACTAATTTGGAGAACTAGACCCCAAACCAAAATTGCCAGACCAGCTCAGTTTGGGATGGGGGCAAATGAAGCTCCATGTACAAGCAAACTAAAATCTAGAAATATGGAATGCAGTGAATATGTACAAAATACACAACATTTACAGGTATTTACAATTTATAAACAACACAAGGACCCCCCTGGACAAAACCAGGGGGTTACCAACAGCTTCCCCCTCTCCATCCCATTTCCCCCTGTACAAGGGAAAAGAGAAGAGCAGAGAGTAGCTCTTAGTTACTTAGCCACAACAAGAATGCAGCCAAGGTCAGCAACAGCCAAGCAAAAGCCACCAGCTGGTATCAGGTGGAGTGAAGAGCCAAGAAAGAAGAGAAGAGAAAAGAGAAGAGAAGAGAAGAGAAGAGAAGAGAAGAGAAGAGAAGAGAAGAGAAGAGAAGAGAAGGGAAGGGAAGGGAAGGGAAGGGAAGGGAAGGGAAGGGAAGGGAAGGGAAGGGAAGGGAAGGGAAGGGAAGGGAAGGGAAGGGAAGGGAAGGAAGGGAAGGAAGGGAAGGGAAGGGAAGGGAAGGGAAGGGAAGGGAAGGGAAGGGAAGGGAAGGGAAGGGAAGGGAAGGGAAGGGAAGGGAAGGGAAGAGAAAAGAAAGAGAAGAGAAGAGAAGAGAAGAGAAGAGAAGAGAAGAGAAGAGAAGAGAAGAGAAGAGAAGAGAGAAGAGAAGAGAAGAGAAGAGAAGAGAAGAGAAGAGAAGAGAAGAGAAGAGAAGAGAAGAGAAGAGAAGAGAAAAGAGAAGAGAAGAGAGAAGAGAAGAGAAGAGAAGAGAAGAGAAGAGAAGAGAAGAGAAGAGAAGAGAAGAGAAGAGAAGAGAAGAGGAAGAGAAGAGAGAAGAGAAGAGAAGAGAAGAGAAGAGAAGAGAAGAGAAGAGAAGAGAAGAGAAGAGAAGAGAAGAGAAGAGAAGAGAAGAGAAGAGAAGAGAAGAGAAAAGAAGAGAAGAGAAGAGAAGAGAAGAGAAGAGAAGAGAAGAGAAGAGAAGAGAAGAGAAGAGAAGAGAAGAGAAGAGAAGAGAAGAGAAAAGAGAAGAGAAGAGAAGAGAAGAGAAGAGAAGAGAAGAGAAGAGAGAGAAGGGAAGAGAGAGAAGAGAAGAGAAGAGAAGAGGAAGAGAAGAGAAGAGAAGAGAAGAGAAGAGAAGAGAAGAGAAGAGAAGAGAAGAGAAGAGAAGAGAAGAGAAGAGAAGAGAAGAGAAGAGAAGAGAAGAGAAGAAGAACAGAAGAGGAGTTTATATAACTAACCTTATGTTAGTTATCAATGGGATCATTTAGACCTTATCCTTATTTTCCCTTTACATCCAATGGTAATTTATTTACATTCCACCACTTTCTACTCAAGATCTGTGGAAAATTTCCTAGGCATCAGCCTAAAACGGCCACAATGGTCCTGCTCTGGCATAGGGGTTGGACTGGAAGATCTCCAGAGGTCCCTTCCAACCTCTAGCATCCTGTGATCCTTGATCCTCCTGTCTCCAAATGCACCATTCCATCTGTTGTTTTTCCAGGGGCAGCAATGCACAAAGCCTGTAAGATTGTACAAGATACACTACTTCACATGTTGTAGTTTTGTTTGGTGTTTTGTTGTTGTTTTGTTTGTTTGATTTTCCTAGAGGACAGCACTGATGTTCACAGCAGCCTTCACACCTCAGCATTTGCTCATGGTAACATCATGCATTTGCCCAAAGAGGAACAGGATGTAATTTTTGATGTCATATTACAAAAGGCAATTTCACAGATGTTTGTTAAGCTTTTCCTGCAAAGGCTCTGAAACAGAAATATAACTTGAAGGAGGAAATTTGATTGCTGTTGTTCTTATATAAAACACTCAGGTGCTTCCTAGCTAGTAGCCACAACACTTGAATGTCTGAGCAAACAGTTTCATAATTGTAAGTATTTGGCAAGGAGAAAATACTGAGGTTAAGATGAAAGGAATCAGCAGGCTGTTGGGTGTCTTCTTAGATCCTGTAGAATCATAGGATGCTAGGGGT
Organism: Indicator indicator; assembly: GCF_027791375.1. Classification (NCBI taxonomy): domain Eukaryota; kingdom Metazoa; phylum Chordata; class Aves; order Piciformes; family Indicatoridae; genus Indicator; species Indicator indicator. Next base: position 5,601,863 of record NC_072021.1, read on the forward strand.
TGGAAGGGACCTCCAGAGATCATTGAGTCCAACCCCCCTACAAAGCAGGACTGCTTAGGGCAGGTCACACAGGAACACATGCAGGTGGGTTTGGAAGACCTCTAGAGACAGAGACTCCACAACCTCTTTGGGCAGCCTGCTCCAGGGCTCCAGCACCCTCACAGTACAGAAGTTTTTTTCTCATGTTGAGATGGAGTTTCCTGTGGTTGAGTTTCCATCCATTGCCCCTCATCCTGTCAGTGGGTACCACTGAAAAGAGCCTGGTTGCATCCTCCTGACAGCCACCCTTCAGGTATTTGCAGACATTGATAGTCACAGAATCACAGGAACATTCAGCTTGGAAAAGCCCCTCAGGATCACCAAGTACAACCATTAACCCTACTCTGCAAGGGTCATCCCTAAACCATATCCCCAAGCACCACATCCAAACCACCTTTAAACACATCCAGGGTTGAAAGGTAAGATCCCCTCTCAGTCTTCTCTTCTTTGAGGATCCCTTTCAGCCCACTGCACTCTGTGAATCTCTGAGACCATCTCAGCTGGTATGCTGCAGGGGGGTAGTATCTCGTGCCCCAGTGGGTTTTGGAAGCCTCTGTGAAACCAGTGGTCTGATAGCTCTTTATGCTGCCAGATGCCAGTGGAGCTTTTCTGTGTTTCTTGCAGCAGCTGCTGGGTAAATAACTGTGGGCTCTGTGGCCTTGGCTCCAGCCCTCCCAGGTGTTTGGTAGACTCTGAGGCTCCTCTGCATAGTGTGTGCTCCTGTGTTGGTTTAATGATGGGGAAGGGGAGAAGGAAAGTTTGTATTGGTTTACTTTTTATTTTCCTGTTCAGCTTCCTAGGTTTCAGAAAGTTTCCCACAGAAGCCTGCTCTGCAGCTCCTGAGAGCCTGCTGCCCTTCTTTTCCTTGCAGCTGCCTCGCTTCAGCTCAGCTGTCAGTCAAGTGAGCATCTCCAGGAAGGTAATGCTGAGGGGATCTTGCTCCCAGCTCATTACACCCTTCTGTCAGTGCACCAGAAGAGATCTCATTCACACAACATATTTTCTATCACAGGTAACTTCCTCCAATTCCCAGTCATAAATCTTCCTAATTCAATATTCTGTGGTCTAATTCATCTGGCAAGCCAGCAGAGGCTTCAGAAAACCTGGCAGCTCCCTGCAATGCTTTTCTCTTCTGACTTCCCCCTCCAGCCCCTCATTCAATGTGCCTCATCTCTTTCCCTCTTGATATTCTTTTTGTTCTTTCCCCTCACAAAATCCCAGAAAATGAGTAGTCTTATTCAGCAAGTTTCCTCAGAAAAGCTTGTGGGGTTTGTGATTATGGTTTTGCTTTGTTTGTGCTCGGTTTGTTTGTTTTGTTTTGTTTTGTTTTGTTTTTTTGTTTGGGGTTTGGTTTTGTTTTGCTTTGGGGTTTTGTTTGTTTGATTGGTTTTATGTTGGGTCCCCCCCCCCCCCGAATCAAAATATTTGAGTTTGTTGAACAATCCTAGTCAGTTTCTGGCTCAAGACAGCTCAGCATTCATTCTGATCTCCCTGAGACACCTGGGGAAGTTGTCATCAGGGAGCCCAACTACAGAATCACAGAATCACAGAATTACTGAGGCTGGAATAGGCCTCTGAGATCATCCAGTCCAGCCTATGACCTGACACCACCACATCAGCTAAACCATGCCACTAAGTGCCTCAGCCAAGATTTGCTTAAACACCTCCAGGGATGGTGACTCCACCACCTCCCTTGGCAGTCCATTCCAGTGTCTGATTCCCCTTTCCATCAGGAAGTGCTTCCTAACATCCAACCTAAACCTCCCCTGGCACAGCTTCAGGCCATGCCCTCTCATCCTGTCACAAGGTGCCTGGGAGCAGAGCCTGATCCCCACCTGCCTACAGCTTCCCTTCAGGTAGTTGTAGAGTGCTAAGGTCCCCCCTGAGTCTCCTCTTCTCCAGGCTGACTCCCCCTAGCTCCCTCAGCCTCTCCTCATCAGCCTTTCCCTCCAACCCTCTGCTTCATGGCAAGACTCTGGCCAGCTGAAGTGTCACACAGTAAGGACACTCTCCCCTTATGGGCATTGTTTGCTCTCTGGAAGTGTACAATGTTCACACTGCCCACCCAGATCCAGGAGAAAAAGAAGCATGAGAAGTGCTGCTTTTCACTGAAGATTAGCACAGATGGTGGCTGGGCAGGGTAAGGTGGGGAATAGGCAGGGGGGTGACAGGATGGAGAGCTGTCCTTGGAGAAGATCCTTCCCTCTTGTTCTCAGGTGACAGGAGGTTTTGGTTAGAAGTGAGGCTGTGCTTTGCTTTGTGCATCCTCAGCTGCTTGTTTCCCCTTGCAGTAAACCTTTCTACTTCTTTTTCATTAAAGTGCCTAAAGCTTAGTGCTTAGTGCTTCTACCTCTAAGTTATGGAGTTGCTGTAGGAGAGTTTGAAAGGCTGCAGGAGCTGAAGTAGGTCCTGCTGTTGCCTTTACCTGCAGATCAGGGGTGCCCAGTGACTGGACAAAGGGAAACTTAAACATAGGAAGTTCCATCTAAAGATGAGGAGGAACTGCTTTAATTTAAGGGCTCTGGAGCACTGGACCAAGCTACCCAGAGAGGTTGTGGAGTCTCCATCTCTGGAGACATTCAAAACCCACCTGGATGTGTTCCTGTGCAGCCTGAGCTAAGTGAACTTGCCTTGGCAGGGGAGTTGGACTCGATGACCACTGGAAGTCTGTTCCCACCCCCACCCATACTGTGAAAATACCACACTGTTAACAGACTAGGCAGCTCCATGGTGATGACTTCTCACCCTGAGGGGTATGCTTTGAACAGCAAAGTGGCTTCCCCTGGGTACCAATATCTTGAATATCTTAAGAATGTACTAGCTCTAGGTTCTGGTGCTTGTGGTGCTACTGCAGGGAAAAAAACCCAAGAAGCTAAAGAAAAAAGGAAGCTAACTGAAGACCAAAGCCAAAGCCTCCTTGTACATGACATACTTTAATGAATGTTTTGCCTATTTAGTCTTTATTAGTAGAGTGGCTTGATGAAGAAGAGAAAGGACCTGGCTGGCATCTGCATTTGATCATTATTGTGCTTTTTATACCACATGAGGAGTCCCCATCAGATCATTCTCAGGACCATGGTGCTGAGACCAGCTTCCCTGGAAGCTTCTTTGTCGCATCAGATCAGACTGCAATTTGTCATCGAGATGTTTTCTTTATGTCCCAGCAGCTATTCTGGAGAACTAGAGACTGGCTGGAGAGCAGCCCTGAAGAAAAGGTCTTGGGGGTGCTGGGGGATGAGAAGCTCAACAGGAGCCAGCAGTGAGCACTTGCAGCCCAGAGAACCAAGCAGAGCCTGGGCTGCAGCAAGAGAAGTGTGGCCAGCAGGGCCAGGGAGGGGATTCTCCCCCTCTGCTCCACTCTGGGGAGACCACACCTGGAGCTCTGTGTCCAGTTCTGGAGCCTCTGTTACAAGAAGGATCTGGAGGTTCTGGAAGGTGTCCAGAGAGAGGCCATGAGGATAAGCAGAGGGCTGGAGATGCTCTGCTCTGGAGACAGACTGAGAGAGTTGGGGCTGTTCAGTCTGGAGAAGAGAAGGCTCCCAGGACACCTGCTTGTGGCCTTCCAATATGGGGGCTACAAGAAAGCTGGGGAGGGACTTTTTAGGGTATCATACACCCTCAAAAGTCCCTCCCCAGCTTTCTTGTAGCCCCCTGCAGATACTGGAAGGCCACAAGAAGGTCTCCTTGGAGCCTTCTCTTCTCCAGACTGAACAGCCCCAACTCTCTCAACCCTGTTGTTTAACTGATCACCAGCCCTCCCTGAGTCAGCAAGGGTAGGACTCCCCTGCCTTGCTGCTCTGCACACCCTGGTGAGCAGTACTAGCTAAGTTGTGACAGGAAACCTGCCTTTCACTCAACCTCAGGTTTTAACTCCATCTGCACTTTGTCAGCCGCGCGTTTAACAAACGTCTGCGCGGGGTGTAGTCACGGGGAGAGAGTCCTGGGATGATTTGACCTCAACACCTTTTCCTTTGATGGGTACTGAAATAGCCACACAGTTCTGCTTTGAGTCAATCTCTCTCTCTGCTTTCTGGCTGCATTGGATTTGCAAGCACAGATGGCTTCCAACGTCTAGTGCTGAATCCAAGTTAAAACTGGAGGGGAAGGTTGTTTGATTCTTTGCAGGGATTACTGTCTAAACAAAACCTGACTTCAACAGATTTCTATGCAAAACCCCCCTTTGATTTCCATCTCCCCATCTGTGAGAAATTTGGGATGTTATTGTTGGATTTGTAGCTTTCCTTTGATAAACATATTAAAACATGGTTCAAAATACCTTTTTTTTATCTTCTGAAAGATAGGAGGGGAATGAAACACTCTCTGACTCCCAGAGGAGCAGTTTGGAAGCACTTTTCCATACTCCTTTGCTTGTGGCTCTGTTCATGTTGCTAGAGCAGAGTTTGTATTTGGACTCTGGTACTTGGAGGTATTGATATTTCCCCCACCTTGACATTCTCCTCACTGTTTTTTTTTTTTGCCTTTGATTGCTGGTACCACCAAAAGTGAAGGTTGGAGTCTTGACAGGCAGCTGCTGGGAGGGATGCTGAATACCAAACTCCTGAGGTCAGCCTTGAAACTGTTCTCACCATCCTTTTGCTTTCTTAGCACAGAACTTAGCTTCCAGACAGCAAGAACTCAGAGATTTCAATCTTTAATATTCTCTCGTTGTGTCTCTTGTTGAGCAACCCAGAGCTGCAAAAGGAGACATCAGAGCTGTGAGGAGCTTATGGTCCATATGGTGATGGCCAGTTATAGCATGGAAGTTACACCTTGGATGCCTTAAGATGGTTGCAGGACTGCGGGGAATTGGAGCAAACCTAGAAATGGGGAGATTCAGATTGGAGGTTAGGAAGAAATTCTTTCAAACCATCACATTCCCCATGAGGGTGGTGAGACACTGGCACAGGTTGCCCAGGGAGGTGGTGGAAGCCTCATGCCTGGAGGTTTTTGCAGCCAGGCTGGATGTGGCTGTGAGCAACCTGCTGTAGTGTGAGGTGTCCCTGGCCATGGCAGGAGGGTTGGAACTGGATGAGCCTTGAGGTCCCTTCCAACCCTGACAATTCTATGAAAATAAGAAACACTTCTTCAACTCTGATGTAAGGCTTAAGCTGTGATCAGCTATCCCTAGGTCTTTCCCTGTGCAAACATCCCTCTTTTAAACCTCCTCTTCACCAGTGTTCTTACCTGAACTGCTTGCTTCAGGAATGTAAGAACAGAAATCCATTTAACAGGCAGTATTGCACTTGCAAGCTATTTTGACCCATATCAAGCACTGTGTAGTCTGCCCACTGGGAAGGTGAATTTCTCATAGATTGAGAATCAGTGAGATCCCTCCTGAGCAGTTTCCTCTCCCCAGTGCAGGACCAGGCAAGGCAACCTCAGCGTGGTGAGGATGAGACCCTGCTGATGCAGCCCTGAAATGCCCCACAGGGCTGTGCTGGGCTCAGTGAGGTCACCCAGCACAGGTGGCTTCTCCAGGTTCTTTACTAACTTGATCAATGTAGGACTGAGAGTTGGATTCAAACCCAGCTGAGCTAAGCTCGTGGTTAGTGTTGCCAGCCTGTGTTTTTTGCTGCAGCTGATGGGTTATTTCTGTTGCACAGGGAGGGTTAATTGCCCCATGCTCATTTTCCAGTAATTGTGTCATGGAGATTAATCAATCTGAGTCTGGCAAAAGATGAGTATTGATCTGTGAGATTTGCTAGCAGCACACTGCCAAGTTTTTGCCCGAGAGCTGCCTTCCAAAATGAGGCAGCAGTGTCTCCACTGAAACAATTCGGCTCTGCAAGCTTGCCATGAAAATTCAGTTGTGAGAACAGATCATTAAAATAATTGCTTGCTGCTATTATAGTATTAATTCACTTTTCAGTCATTCATATCACTGCATGCCTTCCTGTAATGACTGTGGGCCCAGGAAATGTGGTAATGGTGCTGGACTAGAAAAGTGTGTGCCCAAGAGCCCAGGGAAGGTCACCACAGGCTGAGCACTCACCTGTGCCTGCAGGGTGGAACTGCATGGGAGGTGGAATCTGAACGAGGTGTCAGGGAATATGATGCAAATCTGCATCCCCCTTGCATCCTCCATCCCCATATTCTGAGGGTCTCATTTGCCATCAAGTGAATCATAGAATCAAGCAGGTTGGAAGAGACCTCCAAGCTCATCCAGTCCAACCTATCACCCAGCCCTAAGCAATCAACCAGACCATGGCACTAAGTGCCTCATCCAGGCTTCTCTTGAACATCTCCAGTGATGGTGACTCCACCACCTCCCTGGGCAGCACATTCCAATGGGCAATCACACTCTGTGTGAAGAACTTCCTCCTAACACCCAGCCTAGACCTCCCCTGACACAGCTTGAGACTGTGTCCTCTTGTTCTGGTGCTCTTGCCTGGGAGAAGAGACCAACCCCCACCTGGCTACAGCCTCTCTTCAGTTAGTTGCAGACAGCAATGAGGTCTGCCCTGAGCCTCCTCTTCTCCAGGCTAAACACCCCCAGCTCCCTCAGCCTCTCCTCATAGGGTTTGTGTTCCAGGCCCCTCCCCAGCCTTGTTGTCCTTTTCTGGACAGGTTCTAGTGCTCCCACTCCTCTCCTGAGCTCCTCTGTTGGGGGCCAAAGCCTGAAGTAACTTCTGTGGGGGTCCTCTAACTTTCTGCCCCCCTTCCCATGGATCAAAGGGAGGCATGCTGCAGAAAAAAAACACACCAAAACCTGACTGAGGCCACCAACTACTATTGCAAAGGCTATAGTAGAGCTAGGAGCTGTTGGGAACAGCTTTTGGGCAACACCAATCTGGATTGAATTTAAAGAGAAATCTTTCTCAGTGGTTTCTCTTACTCCCTTTACATTCCTTGTTTTTTTTTTTTTTTAATCTTGAACACTTCAGAGCTTGTTGTCTGGTCTTTGGTTTTAGGCAGATGAAGAGCAGGGCTTTATAAGCTGATTGTGTTCAGCTGCATACACATCTGCAGCAATAATTGGGCTGCACGGGGAACGGTGTCACTGCAACATTTCACCACAGATGCTGGAATGAAAGCACCCAGAGCAGCCACAGTCTCTTGGTCATTGGTTGATTGCAACCCACAAACCCCAACCCAGCACAACTCAAAGATGTCAGAACAATAAAAAAATCACATGGTGCTGAGAAAAGCCATGCCAGTTGTGGGCACTAAACTCTTGTCCCCAGATCAGTGTTAGGGTCTTGTGAAGCAGATTTAGATGTACAGTCTTTCTTTTCAGTTTCTGCAGGGGGAAACTGGGATGACTGGGAGTCTGGATCTCCTGGAGGGTAGGAGGATGCTGCAGAGGGACCTGGACAGACTGGGCCATGGGCTGAGGCCAATGGAATGAGATTCAAGAAGGCCAAGTGCAGGCTCCTACACTTCGGCCACAATCACCCCATGCAGTGCTGCAGACTGGGGGTGAGTGGCTGGAGAGCACCTGGCAGAGAGGGACCTGGCAGTGCTGGGTGACAGCAGCTGGGCAGGAGCCAGCAGTGTGCCCAGGGGGCAGGGAAGGCCAATGGCATCCTGGCCTGGGTCAGGAAGAGTGTGGCCAGCAGGAGCAGGGATGGAATTCTGCCCTGTCCTGGGCACTGGGGAGGCCTCACCTGGAGCACTGTGTGCAGCTCTGGGCACTCACTGCAGGAAGGATCTTGAGGTGCTGGAGCAGGTCCAGAGGAGAGCAACCAGAGTGGGGAGGGGGCTGGAGGGAAAGGCTGATGAGGAGAGGCTGAGGGAGCTGGGGGGGTTCAGCCTGGAGAAGAGGAGACTCAGGGGGGACCTTAGCACTCTACAACTACCTGAAGGGAAGCTGTAGGCAGGTGGGGATCAGGCTCTGCTCCCAGGCACCTTGTGACAGGATGAGAGGGCATGGCCTGAAGCTGTGCCAGGGGAGGTTTAGGTTGGATGTTGGGAAGCACTTCCTGATGGAAAGGGGAATCAGACACTGGGATGGACTGCCCAGGGAGGTGGTGGAGTCACCATCCCTGGAGGTGTTTAAGGAAAGCTTGGTGGCATGGTTTAGCTGATGTGGTGTTAGGTCATAGGTTGGACTGGATGATCTCAGAGGTCTATTCCAGCCTCAGCAATTCTGTGATTCTATGTGATTCTGTGACCTGAATGTTTCAGGAACCCAGCCACTTCCTACCCTCTCCTTCCTTTTCTTTGCCCCTCTATCCTCTTACACTCCTCTCCAAAATCCCATTCTGGCAGTTCACTTTTTTGACTTTTCTGGAGGATCTTCCTCGCTTCTAACATTAGTTGGAAGTCTTTTTCCATCTTTGCTTGTGGAACATTGATTTTTCCATTCTTGTTGTTAGTTGTCATTTAATTGGATGACTGAATTCTTTACACTATTCCTGTCCCAAAAACTTTTGATGTGAGGCAAAACAAAACACAGCATTAAATCTGCCTTGCTGGACTGAATTCCAACTTGAAGCAGCCCTGAAGTGTGTGCAGCTACTCCTGGAAATACAATGGATAACTGTGGCTGGTCACCAAATGCTGCTGCTCCCAGGGACTTCTGCCTTGCTAGATCTTGGTGTCAGTAGAGATGCTGTTGAGGTTTAGTCATTTGTGGAGAAGCTGTGAGGCAGGCAGTGTTGACTCAATAGTGAATAGCAGTGTAAAGTGTAATTAACACAGACAGGCATTTATTGCCAACAATAGCAGGAAACTGTTTTATTCCCTTATTTGCTGCCAGCTCTGACAGGTTAAAGAGCCAAGTGTCATATCAGAACATGGGGAGTTTGGTGCATGCCTTTAGACTGAGTTAAAAACAAGCAAGCCAGCAAAAAAGGAGGCATAGAGTGGTGTCACTTCTGCTCTTGGGGGGGTTGTTGGCAATATGGAATTCATCTTCCTATGAATTGTTGCAGGGAGGGTTTTCCACATGCTTTTAACATCACTGAAGTGCCTTTTTGTGTGCAAGTGAGTGTTTTATCATGAGAAATTAGTGAGGAGAAACCATTGCACCGTGGTAAAGTGCACTGTAAACAGAATGCTCAGATGATGAGTTTGGCTTCATTTGTTCAAGGGAAAATATGCATAGAACAACAAATAGGATGTCAGGAAGAAGTGTATTATTGAAATCACATTTTCCTTCCACTTAACTCTTACCTCACAGGATTAAAAATATTATTTTAAGAGTGCTTTGCAGGGAAAAATAATCAAGAAAAGATTATCATGACAAAACCAAATAAAACTAAGTGGCAATATTGCACAGACTCTTTCTGAGAGGTGAAAAGATACCCAGAAAAATACCATCAACCTGCATACAAGAAGATTTATTGCTGCTTTCTTAGCTACAGTGTTGGAAGATCACCCTTACATTTCCAGGTTTGTTCCTGAAGTTCAGTGGGCCTGAGAAATGTTTCCCTACATTTGGTGTTCTGTCATGTTGTAATCTCCACCTCTGGGTTCGTAGGATGGAAATTCCTCAAAGATGAGGTGAGACACTGGCACAGGTTGCCCAGGGAGGTGGTGGAAGCCTCATCCCTGGAGGTTTTTGCAGCCAGGCTGGATGTGGCTGTGAGCAACCTGATGTAGTGTGAGGTGTCCCTGCCCATGGGACAGGGCAGGGGGGTTGGAACTTGGTGGTCCTTGAGGTCCCTTCCAGCCCTGACAGTTCTATGATTTCCAACCAACTCTGCTTGAAACTTGGTTACTTAATTGTCACAAAAATGTAGGAATGATTTTAATACAATAAAAAAATCACAGTCTCACAGGGTGTTAGGGGTTGGAAGGGACCTCTGGATATTTTCGAGTCCAATCCCCCTGCCAGAGCAGGACCATAGAATCCAGCACAGGTCACACAGGAACACATCCAGACAGACTCCACAACCTCGCTGGGGAGCCAGTCTCAGGGCTTCATGACCCTTAGAGTAAGGAAGTTCTTCCTCATGTTGAGGTGGAACTTCTGTGCTACAGTTAACTTCCATTGCCCCTTGTCCTATCACAGCTGAGAAAACAGAAAGAAAGAGTAAAACAATCCAGGCTTTTGTGAAGCTACCAGCATATAGGTGTACAAAGTCAGCTGCAGGGTCAGAGGCTGTGAAATGCAGATCACTTTTGTTTCCTGAAGCAGTGGTGGGCTGCATTTTCTTCTCCACATGATGGAAGGGGTAAGCAAACCACCACACCAAACGTGAGCCTCCTTCCAACATTTTTTGAAAGAAGTGTACTGAATCAGCACAGAGAGGATTCCCAGACAATTAACTTCTTCTCTTGTGGCTAAATTCAGCTTGCTGGATGCCAGACAGGCTTGGTTTTCCTCTGGAAATGATGGAAGCTCCTGTAGTTCCCTGTGCTTTGTGTAGGGTGGGTGCCAGAACCAGCATATGCCTGGGAGACTTCAGGCTCCTGCTTTCCAGCAACTGAACTGCTGGCATAAAGCAGCTACACAGTGCTTCAGCCACCCAGGTTCTTCCAAGCTACCACTTTGCAGGACCTGCATGACAGTGTTGAAAATTAAACCCAGTTAATAGAAAAAAATGTTAAATCAGTGGCCATAAAATCTAATGGGTTTATGGCAGCCTTAACACAGTAGGACCGAATTATCATGTTAATTTAATTTCCATTTCTAAATGAACCAGAAGGCATAATGAAGGTCAATTAACCACTACCTTCCTTGTCTTCTTCTTCTTATTTTTATTGTTTTTTTTTTTTTCCTTTTACTACCATTTTAAAATCACAGTCACCCCTAAAGCATTCAAACCTTTCCTGGCAGTGGATGAGTCCCTTTTAGAGACTCCATCCAAAGAGAACACAAGCTAAGAAGCCACTGTGTGCCCAGACACACTGATTGTTTTACCACATTGGACCTGCAGCTGTCCTTGCAGAGGGTTTTATTCACCATTATTCTTTGCTGTGTCTTTATTTCTGGAGGAGCTTTGGGCTTCATCAAGTTGTTGGTAGCTCCAGCCTATGTCCTTACAAACAAGTGGCTTGTGTTCATGCTTCCCATCCTGTCTCCTATCACTGGGAGGCAGCTCCAAAGCCTTCCCTAAAATCAGTGTGTGCCATGATGCCTCAACAAAGATTCACAGCAGTTAGCCTGAGAAATGGCTCAGCACATTGGCCAGGCTTAGCTCTTTGCCATTGCTCTTCTCTACAGTCAGTTACCACCTCTGACCTTACCCTTGGAGTGCAAGGTCTCCAGCTGCACCAGGACGAGCTCATCTTGGTCCTTGTCCATAGAAACAGAGACTGGGCACTTGGACAGGCCAATAATAATCAATGCTGTAGCTTGCTTCAGAGGTACCTGTGACTGCCACTGGGGAGAGAGGGTCTGAGAGGCACTTTTCCTAAGGACAAGGGGAAATGGTTTTAAACTGAGGGAGAGCAGGGTTAGACTGGAGCTTAGGAAGAAGTGATTCAGGGTGAGAGCAGTGAGATGCTGCAATAGGTTGCCCAGGGAAGTGGTGGATGCCTCCTCCCTGGACGTCTCCTGCCTCTCCTCCTTGGATGATACCTTGAGCAGCCCTGGCAGGAGGGTTGGAGGAGATGACCTCTGAGGCCCACTCCAGCCTAAGTCATTCTATGATTCTGTTATTTATCGGTGTGCTGTCTGCGTGTGCTGGGGAGGGGCTGTGGTGCTGGTTACAGTTGCTGGTAGACCCTAGGTCAGCTGAAGCATGGAAGGTAAGGTCTCAGCAATGCTGAAATTAATGGAAATTATGATGTGGATTTTTATAGGGCCAAGGTTATGCTGGAGGTGTTTAACTTCCCAGAGTCACACAGTCTTGGTGATCCAGGTGGAGATGCAGACAGATGTCTTGGTCTGCACCTTAGCTAAAAGCAGATCTTAGAATCATAGAATCATAGAATCAGACAATGTTGGAAGGGACCCCAAGGATCATCCAGTTCCAACCCCCCTGCCATGGCCAGGGACACCTCACACTACAGCAGGTTGCTCACAGCCACATCCAGCCTGCCCTCAACCACCTCCCTGGGCAATCCATTCCAGGGTCTCACCACTCTCATGGGGAAGAACTTCTTCCCCAGTTCCAGTCTGAATCTCCCCATTTCCACCTTGTTTCATTCCCCCCAGTCCTATTACTCTCTGACACCCTAAAAAGTCCCTCCCCAGATTTTTTGTAGCCCCCTTAAGAAACTGGAAAGCCACAATGAGGTCTCCTGGGAGCCTTTTCTTCTCCAAAATGCACGACCCCAACTCTCTCAGTCTGTCCTCATAGCAGAGCAGCTCCAGCCCTCTGCTCATCTTTGTGGCCCTTCTCTGGACACCTTCCAGCACCTCCAGATCCTTCCTGTAACAGAGGCTCCATAACTCGACACAGTACTCCAGGTGGGGTCTCCCCAGAGTGGAGCAGAGAGGGAGCATCACCTCCCTGGCCCTGCTGGCCACACTTCTCCTGATCTTCCCTCTATTCTGAGGAGTCACATCTGCATATTTCGTGCAGCTTCCTCTGGAATCCATTCCTTAAATGTTCTTTATTATTTCCTCCCCCCCAAAACTTATTTGTAGACTAAATTATTTCCTTTATTTCTCTTTCCATGATAGAGCAGCCTTCAGCTACCTGAAGGGGGCCTACAGGGAAGCTGGGAAGGGACTTTTGATAAGGGCTTGTAGTGAAAGGATGAGAGGGAGCAGATTGAAGCTTGAGGAGGGCAGATTTAGACTGGAGATTAGGAAGAAATTCTTTAGAGTGAGGGTGGTGAGACTCTGGAACAGGTTGCCCAGGGAGATCCTGGATGTCCCCTCCCTGGAGGTGTTCAAGGCCAGGCTGGGTGAGGCTTTGAGCAGCCTGGGCTGGTGGGAGGTGTCCCTGCCCATCACGGGGTGTTTGACCTAGGTGATCTTTAAGATCCCTCCCAACCTAAACCATTCTATGACTCTGTGAATGAAATGGTGCTGTCAGCACCAGCACAAACCTATACCTGGCTGGAGTTAACTTGGATTTTTTATATCCAAGCAGTAACATTACTGAGGTGCACAAAACAATTTAGATGCACACACACAACCTCCCCCCCCCTTCCTTCTGCCCTGCACAGCTGACTGGGGATGCTCAGCCCTGTGCCCCCCAGCATGTGGGCACAGCACTGATGTCTCTGTGGTGTAATGAACAAATCTGCTCCAGCTCTTACTAAGCAATGTGGTTTGTGCTGGGCTTTTAAGAGACATGCCAGGTGAGTATGGTTTGGTGCTGCTTGGAAATTTAGCCTAGTTCCTGGAAGTTCCAGCTTTTTCCTACTTCAGGAAATGAAGTAAATCATGCCCAGCAGGTTTCTTAAAGCAAAAATGCAGCCTATTGTGATGACAATGTAAAAGAAGAGCAAAAATAAAGGCAGAGGACTAAAGTTTAAGGAGATTTCAGTAAGTGTTGATTTCAAATGCAGAAGCCCCTTAGGTGAGTGTCAGGTGAAGCTGGCAGGAGGGAAACCAAGAACAGTCTGTAGAAACAACTCCAAAATGCCACAATAAACCAGAAGAAATAAATCAATTACATGGAACTTTTTAAGCCATCCGTTAGAGAAAAATAGTTCTCTTCTAGATGCCACAGGACATGATAAAAAACCTGCAGAACTTTCTTCCTGTGAAAGCCTATTTTGTGTTCATGCTGTTGAGCTGTGTCAGCTCTTCAAGAAGGGTTTTTAAGTAGTTACTATCCTGAAACAACTCAAAGCTGCACTGGTTTTCTAGGCAGACTCACAGTGGTGATTATACACTGCCTGTGGAAAGGCTTTGTGACTGGGTGGCTATGCCAACATCACTTAGGCTTCAATTCATAAGGGCTCATTGCACACCTGGAGATGATAATGTAGGGTCTGACATGAGCAATCCTGTGCCACACCTGTCAGCAAGCAGCCAGATGAAAGTGTGCTTAGCTGGGTGGACAATTCTGAATAACAATCATGTGCATTTCAAACATCTCCTGCAATTTCCTGAGCAGAAGAAAGATGTTGGAGAAGTTATTTGGTTTCACAGAATCACAGGATGGTCTGGGTTGAAAGGGATCCCCAAAAGTCATCTGGTGCAACCCCCCTGCAGCAACCCTTCAACTAGATCAGGTTGCCCAGAGCCCTGTTGAGCCTCACCTTGAATATCTCCAGGGATGGGACCCCAGCCACCTCCCTGCACAAGTCTGTAGTTTTAAGTTTTCAGTTAAAAGAAGTCACAGTGGAATTGGATGAGTTGCTTCACAGCTTCTCAGATTGCATTGAGTTGGAAGGGACCCTCAAAGAGCATCTTGGCCAATCCCCCTGCACTCAGCAGGGACACCTCCAGCTAGAGCAGGCTGCACAGGACCACATCCAGTCTGAGCTTGAACATCTCAACCACCTCCCTGGGCAGCCTGTTCAGTATTTCACCACTCTCATTGTGCAGAACTTCCTCCTGATGTCCAACCTCAATCTTCCCTGCTCCAGTTTCAAGCCATTGCCCCTTGTCCTACTGTTAGTTGGTCCTTACCTGACCAATCCAGTGACTTTCTGCAATGCTTAACTACATCAGCAAACAAAGGGGGACCAACAGTTGTCATCCATCTGGACTTTTGTAAAGCTGTTGACATAGTCCCCCACAACATCCTTCTCTCTAAGCTGGAGAGAAGGAAACTGCTTGAGAGACTCCAGCACAGAGCCACAAAGCTGCTGCAGGCAGTGGAACATCTCCCTGTGAGGACAGGCTGAGGGAGCTGGGGCTTGGAGCCTGAGGGCTGCCCTCATTGCTGGGGATAAAGATGTGCAGAGAAGTGTCAGGAGGATGGAGCCAGGCTCTGCTCAGGGATGTCCAGTGAGAGGACAAGGGGCAATGGGGGCAAGCTGGAGCAGAGGGGGTGCCACAGGAACAGAAGGGAAATCTTTTTCCCTGTGATGGTGACAGAGCCCTGGAACAGGCTGCCCAGAGTTGTGGAGTCTCCTTCTCTGGAGACATTCAGAACCCAGCTGGATGTGTTCCTGTGTGACCTGCCCCGGGTGATCCTGCTCTGGCTGGGGGGTTGGACTCTATCTTTTGAGGTTCTTTCAAGCCCCTAACATTGTGTGACTCTGTGATGTTGGTTTTACTGTACTTAAATAAATTGTGTTTCTTTTTCTGCACAGCCTTCCTGTTCCTTCTTCTCTTTTTCATGTCTGCTTGTTAGGTAATTTGCATGACCAGAATGACTTGCTATGACTGATTTGATTTGTATTACAGAACACACAGTGTGAAAATGGTATCTCTCTCTCCTGTTCTTCAGGCTGAAATGGCTATTTGATTAAGCTGCTTTGGGGAGGATTTTGATGGGGTTTCACCAAATTAAAGGAGATACATAGATATTCAAAGAATCACAGAATTGTCAGGGTTGGAAGGGACCTCAAGGCTCTGCCAGTTCCAACCCCCCTGCCATGACCAGGGACACCTCACACTACAGCAGGTTGCTCACAGCCACATCCAGCCTGGCTGCAAAAACCTCCAGGGATGAGGCTTCCACCACCTCCCTGGGCAACCTGTGCCAGTCTCTCACCACCCTCATGGGGAAGAATTTCTTCCTAACATCCAATCTGAATCTCCCCACTTCTAGTTTTGCTCCCCTCCCCCAGTCCTATCACTCCCTGACACCCTCAAAAGTCCCTCCCCAGCTTTCTTGGAGCCCCCTTCAGATCCTGGAAGGCCACAAGAAGGTCTCCTCAGAGCCTTCTCTTCTCCAGACTGAACAGCCCCAACTCTCTCAGGCTGTCTCTATAGCAGAGCAGCTCCAGCCTTCTGATCATCCTCCTGGCCCTTCTCTGGACACCTTCCAGCACCTCCAGATCCTTCTTGTAACAGAGGCTCCAGAACTGGACACAAAGCTCCAGGTGTGGTCTCCCCAGAGCGGAGCAGAGGGGGAGAATCCCCTCCCTGGCCCTGCTGGCCACACTTCTCTTGATATTGAAAGTTATGAGAAAATAATGTTCTTTGACCAGCTTGGCCACTGAAAGGAAACTGCTGGCAAGTTCCTTACTCTGGGAGGAGAGTAACTTATATGTGCATATGCATTTGTTTTCTCTGCATCTGCCAGGAAAGCTGGAGAAAGATGTTACTCATTACCTCTCTGGAAACATCTGCCCATTTGCAGAGTGGAGCTTTTACAAGACATGATATTAAACATTGCATTTACACATCCTGAAAAGATTTACAAGGGGAGCAAAACTGTTACAAACAGTGAAGGGAATGTGGTTAGACTTAGCAGTCAGAAATGCAGGAGCGTGTGTTCAGGGAGGAACATGCTGCAGAGCTGCTGCTGGAGAGGGAAGGGGCTCCCTGCTTGGCTTGGGGACAACACTGTCTTTCATAGACTCAGGGTTGGAAGGGACCACAAGGATCATTTAGTTCCAACCCCCTGCCATGGGCAGGGACACCTCACACTAGATCAGGCTGGCCAGAGCCTCATCCAGCCTGGCCTTAAACACCTCCAGGGGGATGGGGCCTCAACCACCTCCCTGGACAACCCATTCCAGGCTCTCACCACTCTCATGGGGAAGAACTTCTTCCTCACATCCAGCCTGAATCTTCCAGCTTTGTTCCATTCCCCCCAGTCCTGTCACAACCTGAGATCCTAAAATGTCCCTCCCCAGCTTTCTTGTAGGGCCCTTCAGATACTGTAAGGCCACAAGAAGGTCACCTGGGAGCCTTCTCTTCTCCAGACTGAACAGCCCCAACTCTTTCAGTCTGTCCTCATAGGAGAGGTGCTCCAGCCCTCTGCTCATCCTCATAGCCCTTCTCTGGACACCTTCCAGCATCTCCAGATCCCTCTTGTAATAGGGACTCCAGAACTGGACACAGTACTCCAGGTGTGGTCTCACCAGAGCTGAGCAGAGGGGGAGAATCCCCTCCCTGGCCCTGCTGGCCACACTTCTCTTGATGCAGCCCAGGATCTGGTTGGCTTTCTGGGCTGCAAGTGCACATCAACAGCTCCTGTTGAGCTTCTCATCCACCAGCACCCCCAAGTCCCTCTCCTCAGGGCTGCTCTCCAGCCAGATCCTGCCCAGCCTGGATTTGTGCTTGGGATTGCCTCGACCCAGCTGCAGGACCTTGCACTTGGTCTTGTTGAACCTCATGAGGTTGGCTTGTGCCCACCTCTCCAGCCTGTTAAGGTTCATGCCCTCCCCTTCTTTTTCTTTTTTCTTTTTTTTTTTTCATTTTCTCCCAACCAGACTGATTACTGCCTACATGGCATGAGTGTTCCAGTTGGCAAAAGTACAGAAGACTCCCAAGATTGCAATTGCATGCACACAGACCTACCTACCTCTGTCCCAGCAGTGTGCTTGGAGCCAGATCACACAGTCACAGAGTCACAGAATCACAGTCACAGAGTCAGAATTACTGAATCACAGAAGCACAGAATCACAGTCACAGAATCAGAGTCAGAATCACAGAGTCACAGAATCACAGTCACAGAATCACAGGATCACAGGGTCACAGTCACAGAATCAGAATTTGAGGGGTTAGAAGGAATCTCCAGAGATCATCTAGTTCAAGTCCCCATGCCAAAGCAGGGTCACCTAGGGCAGGCTGCACAGGAATGCATCCAGGAGGGGTTTTGAAAGTCTCTAGAGAAGAAGACTCCAGAGCCTCTCTAGGAAGCCTGTCCCAGTGCTTCTGTTTGCACCACTGGGACCTAGGCTGGTGACTGGAACCTTGAAGAGGAGTGTGCTAAGACATGGTGTGCAGCCTCCAAATTTATCAATCACCCTCAGCTGTTACTGTCCCCTCAACCATCACTACTCTTAATTTCTGCTCTTTCAGTCATGAGAACCGAGCTGCAGTACTGCCTCAATGCCCATGTTACAAGGCAGTGTCAGAAGGCACTGAGAAGTTAAGAAGCCTTCCTGCTGCCTGAAAAACCAGAGGGTCTGCTGCCACAACACCCTGGTGTGCAGGGAGGAGAGCCACTTCAATGCACCTTGCCCTTGCCTGGCATCCCCTGCACAGACAGAGAGAGGAGGCACACAGATGACATCTCTGGGCCTAATGGTCCTTCCTCTATTCTGATTCCTCAGCTGGGGGTTGACTGCTTACACTTTTATAGTCTTGTGTTTGTTTTTTGTTTTTGTTTTTTTTTTTTTTAAACTCATAGTAGGGTTTCTTTTTTTTTTCTCTCTGTTTTCCACTTTAATTTTTCCCTTTCTCTTTATTTTCCCCCTTCTTTATTTTTCCCCATTTCTTTATTTCCCCCTTCTTTATTTTCCCCCTTTCTTTATTTTCCACCTTTTCTTTATTTTTCTCCTTTTCTTTCCTCCTCCCCCTTTCTTTATTTTCCTCCTTTTCTTTATTTCCCCCTTTTCTTTATTTTTTCCTTTTTTATTTCCCCCTTTTCTTTATTTTCCCCCTTTATTTCCCCCTTCTTTATTTTCCCCCCTTTCTTTAGAATCATAGAATAGAATCATAGAATCAAGCAGATTGGAAGAGACCTCCAAGCTCATCCAGTCCAACCTATCACTCAGCCCTAAGCACTCAACCAGACCATGGCACTAAGTGCCTCATCCAGGCTTCTCTTGAACACCTCCAGGGATGGTGACTCCACCACCTCCCTGGGCAGCACATTCCAATGGCAAATCTCTCTCTGTGAAGAACTTCCTCCTAACACCCAGCCTAGACCTCCCCTGGCACAGCTTGAGACTGTGTCCTCTTGTTCTGCTGCTGCTTGCCTGGGAGAAGAGACCAACCCCCACCTGGCTACAACCTCCCTTCAGGTAGTTGTAGACAGCAATGAGGTCTGCCCTGAGCCTCCTCTTCTCCAGGCTAAACACCCCCAGCTCCCTCAGCCTCTCCTCACAGGGCTGTGCTCCAGACCCCTCCCCAGCCTTGCTGCCCTTCTCTGGACACCTTCCAGTACCTCAACATCTCTCTTGAACTGAGGAGCCCAGAACTGGACCCAGCACTCAAGGTGTGGCCTGACCAGAGCTGAGCACAGGGCAGAATAACCTCCCTTGTCCTGCTGGCCACACTACTGCTGATCCAGGCCAGGATGCCATTGGCTCTCCTGGCCCCCTGGGCACACTGCTGGCTCCTGTTCAGCTGCTGTCACCCAGCACCCCCAGGTCCCTCTCTGCCTGGCTGCTCTCCAGCCACTCTGTCCCCAGCCTGGAGCTGCTTGGGGTTGTTGTGGCCAAAGTGTAGAACCTTGCACTTAGCCTTGTTCAGTCTCATCCCCTTGGCCTCTGCCCATCTGTCCAGCCTGTCCAGGTCCCTCTGCAGGGCTCTCCTACCCTCCAACAGATCCACTCCTGCTCCTAACTTGGTTTCATCTGCAAACTTACTGCTGATGGACTCAATTCCCTCATCCAGATCATCAGTAAAGATACTGAACAGGATGGGGCCCAGCACTGATCCCTGGGGGACACCACTGGTGCCTGGCTGCCAGCTGGCAGTGGCACCATTCAGCACCACTCTCTGGGTCCTGCCCTCCAGCCACTTCTTGACCCATTTCAGAGTGGATCTGTCCAAGGCACGAGCTGCCAGCTTGGCCAGGAGCTTCTTGTGGCAGAGGGTGTCAAAGGCTTTGCTGAAGTCCAGGTAGACTACTACTTTGTTTCCCCACCTTTTTATTCCCCCCCCCCTTCTTTATTTCCCCCCATTTCTTTATTTTCCCTCTTTCTTTATTTCCTCCCTTTCTTTATTTTCCCTCTTTCTTTATTTCCCCTTTCTTTATTTTCCCTCTTTCTTTATTCCCCCCCTTTCTTTATTTCCCCTCCTTTCTTTATTTCCCCCCATTTCTTTGTTCCCCCCCCTTCTTTATTTCCCCCCATTTCTTTATTTTCCCTCTTTCTTTATTTCCTCCCTTTCTTTATTCCACCCCTTTCTTTATTTCCCCCCCTTTCTTTATTTCTCCCCCTTTCTTTATTTCCCCTCCTTTCTTTATTCCCCCCACTTTCTTTATTTTTCCACCTTTCTTTATTCCCCCCTCCTTTCTTTAATTTCCCCCCTTTCTGCTGAAATCTTTCTCCTTTCAGCAAGCCTGCAACAGGACTGCACACATTTTCTCTCTTGACAGCCCTGCTTTTAGTGTTGCAGAGCTGCACTTGTCTAAAGGAGATGTTTATTAGCTGCAGATACATTTTACTCCAGGAAAAGTTTAGGGCTATAATTTTGTCCATAGCCTCCTGCAATCCACTAGGGCATGGTTTGGTAGAAAAATTATGACTGCTTTAGGAACCTTGGAAGTCCACATGTGTTACTCAATGCACAGATCCATTCTCCAGAGATTCACTAGAGGTTTACACAATGCCAGAATCAGATGTCAACTTTTTTTTTTTTTGTTTTGTTTTAAAGATTTAAATTAGGCTTTAAACCACTGAGGTCCACTTTAAATTTGTCCACACTAAAACCGTTTGTAAGTCTGCAAGTCTGTATCAAAGCAGCTTCTAGGACAGTAAGCTGCAGGAAATTCTTTCCAGTATTTTAAGGTTTGTTCCCAGGATTTTAAGTTTTTTGTTCCCAGCATTTAAATTTTAGGTCCCAGAATTTTAAGTTTCATTCCTAGGATTTAAATTTTTGCTGCCAGGATTTTAAGGTTTTTATTGCCAGGATTTTATTTTTTATTGCCAGGATTTTAATTTTGTTTCAGGATTTAAGTTTTGTTCCAGGATTTAATTTGTCCAGGATTTAAGTTTTGTTCCCAGCATTAATTTAGTCACAGAATTGTTCTTCCTAGGATTTTAATTTGCTGCAGGATTTAGATTTTATGCCAGGATTTAATTTTGTTCAGATTTAGTTTTGTTCCCAGGATTTTAGTTTGTCCCAGATTTAGTTTTTGTTCCCAGCATTTAAATTTTAGGTCCCAGAATTTTAAGTTTCATTCCTAGGATTTTAATTTTTGCTGCCAGGATTTTAAGATTTTTATTGCCAGGATTTTAATTTTTTATTCTCAGGATTTTAATTTTTGTTTCCAGGATTTTAATTTTTGTTTCCAGGATTTTAAGGTTTTTGTTCCCAGGATTTTAAGTTTTTTGTTCCCAGAATTTAAATTTTAGTTCCCAGAATTTTAAGTTTTGTTCCTAGGATTTTAATTTTTGTTGCCAGGATTTTCAGTTATGTTTCCAGAATTTTAAGGTTTTTTTCCCAGGATTTTAATTTTTGTTTCTAGGATTTTAAGTTTTGTTTCCAGCCTGCTCCAGGGCTCTGGCATCTTTACAGCAAAAAGGTTTTTCCTTCTGTTCCCATGGCACCTCCTGTGCTCCAGCTTGCCCCCATTGCCCCTTGTCCTCTCACTGGACATCCCTGAGCAGAGCCTGGCTCTATCCTCCCAACACTTGCCCTTTACAGATTTATAAAGCTCTGCCTGGGTAGTCTGTGGCAGGCTGCAAACATTGCATATTGCTCCAGGTCTGCCTGTAAGCATGGCATCTGTGTAAGAGAATCCATGGCTCATCCATGGATCACAGCTGACTGTGACCTTCTGCAGGTCTCCAGACATTTAGTGAGGACCCATTAAATGCTTTTTCACTGGTGTTCTTCCCATTTTACATATATTACAGTATGGGATTCCAGTTCTAGATAACTAGATTGCTTCTTTTTCCCAGTTTCCATGCTGACTAATTATTACAGAGGCTTGATATCCACCATGGGGATTCTTTGGATACCAAAATTGGACATGAGGCCAAAAATGTAATGGGCAGCCTGGCTGCTGCTGCCTTTACCTGCCAACAAACAGAAGAAATGTACAACTGGGAAAGTCTCATTTAAGAGACCTCAGCCAGCAGCCCAAAGCTGGGCAGATATGGACCTTGTGAGGGCTCAGTAGATACACCCTGAAAAGGTAAGACTGTTATCCCAAGCACCAACACAGGCTGGGCAGGGACTGGCTGGAGAGCAGCCCTGAAGGAAAGGCTTTGGGGGTGCTGGGGGAGGAGAAGCTCAACAGGAGCCAGCAGTGAGCACTTGCAGCCCAGAGAGCCAAGCAGAGCCTGGGCTGCAGCAAGAGAAGTGTGGCCAGCAGGGCCAGGGAGGGGATTCTCCCCCTCTGCTCCACTCTGGGGAGACCACACCTGGAGCTCTGTGTCCAGTTCTGGAGCCTCTGTTACAAGAAGGATCTGGAGGTTCTGGAAGGTGTCCAGAGCAGGGCCAGGAGGATGATCAGAAGGCTGGAGCTGCTCTGCTATTGATAAGGATTGAGAGAGTTGGGGCTGTTCAGTCTGGAGAAGAGAAGGCTCTGAGGAGACCTTCTTGTGGCCTTCCAGTATCTGAAGGGGGCTCCAAGAAAGCTGGGGAGGGACTTCTGAAGGTGTCAGGGAGTGATAGGACTGGGGGGAATGGAAGAAAACTAGAAATGGGGAGATTCAGATTGGATGTTAGGAAGAAATTCTTCCCCATGAGGGTGGTGAGACACTGGTAGAGGTTGCCCAGGGAGGTGGTGGAAGCCTCATCCCTGGAGGTTTTTGCAGCCAGGCTGGATGTGGCTGTGAGCAACCTGCTGTAGTGTGAGGTGTCCCTGGCCATGGCAGGGGGCTTGGAACTGGATGATCCTTGAGGTCCCTTCCATCCCTAACAATGCTATGATTCTATGATCTGTGATCACCCTGCTTTCCTATCCCCTGAGTGAATCCCATGTGAGTCAGCACTAGAAACACAACAGCATATCCCAGCTGCCACACTGACCCAAGGGAACACCTGGGGATTGTATTAGGAGACCTAGAAATAGCTAAACTGGGCAGATGAGGTAAAAGCGGGTGAAGGAGAAGTAGTTTCTAAGATGCTTATTTATGTGGTGTTCAGTAATAGAATCCAAGGATCTTTTCAGCCTGAAGGCTGTAAGGATGCCTTACAGATGACATACTGTCTTGAAAGTCTATCAGTCCTGTTTCCGCAGGGATGAGGCTTGGAAGCTGTTTCCTTCCTACCCTGCACTTGTCCTGACAGTTTTCAATAGAGCAGAGACTGTGCTGATGGGTTTGTCTGCTCTCCAAAAGCCTTGGAGACACACGAGTGTTTATGGCCCCCTTTATACACAACCTGATCTCTCCTGAGCAGCACCTCTGAGAAATGCAATGGGCTATGGTCTGCTGAATCCACTTAGTGAGGAATTTCAACCACTGACCACAGTGAATTATGCTACATCTTATAAAAGAGACCTTATGGAACCAGGGATTGTATTTGAAAGGTGCAGCATTGGCCAGTAGCACCAAGCCTAAGAGATTTGGAAGTTGTGCTTTCCTGCTAAGGCCAACAGGAGTGTCACACTGCAGAGTAGTCCTCAGCTTTGCCAATCAATCACAGTCTCACAGTACATTAGAGGTTGGAAGGGACCTCCAGAGGTCATCCAGTCCAAGCAGCATCACCCAGGGGAGTCTGCACAGGAAGGCATCCAGGTGGGGGTGGAAAGCCTCCAGAGAAGGAGACTCCACAACCTCTCTGGGCAGCCTGCTCCAGGGCTCTGCCACCCTCACTGGAAAGAAGTTTCTTCTCATGCTGAGATGAAACCTTTTATGTTCAAGCTTGTACCTGCTGTTCCTTGGCTTATTACTGTGCACCACCCAAAAAATATTGGCCCCCTCCACTTGACACCCACCCCTCAGCTAGTGCCAGACATCGATCAGATCCCCTCTCAGCCTTCTCCAGACTAAACAGCCCCAGGGCTCTCAGGATCTCCTCTCCTCATTACACTCCCAATGTTTTCAGTTTGGTGTCATCAGTTATCATTTTGGTGTCACCCAGTTTGGTGTCATCTGATCACCTCTCAGCCTTCTCTTCTGCAGACTAAACAGCCCCAGGGCTCTCAGTCTCTCTTCACAGGGGAGATGCTGAAGTTCCCTAAGCATCCTCCTGGCTCTCTGTTGGATTCTCTCTAGCAGTTCTCTGTCTTTCTTGAACTGGGACACAGGATTGCAGGAGTGGTCTCAGCAGGGCTCTCCTGTAATGATTTGTAAGTAAAAAAAGGATATGTATTTTTACTGTACCTGCACTGGTCTGCTCCTCTGGAGTTACATTGGTCCTGTGGCTATACAGCCCTGAGCAAATAAAATACTTCTGTTTCTGACAAGGTTCTGTGTAAACTGAAGGTGTTGAATAGAAACAGCCATGTTAATTTTACCTTGGAAGAAAACACATAGGAAAAACAAAGAAATTAAAAAAAAAATCAATGGTGGCCAAATAGAAAAGAACAAAACTGATAGGGTGGAGAAAAAATAATAATGTTTTCCAGGAACCATAACAAGAGTGTTGCAAAAAACCCCAACAACCATGCACAGTAAAAACAGTCAAGGCAGAAGAGAAAAGCAATCAAAATATTTGTTTCTCCTCTGGAAAAAAGATGGGATGCTTTAGAAGCTGTAGCTGTTCTTTCTAATCTAAAATGGTCATGATTGAGAAGGTGTGCTTGGGTGAATGAGCACTGTGGGGTGTCAAACACACCTTGCTCCTCAGGGAGGGAGTTGCACTCTTAATGGTTTTTGTTCCTTCCTACTGCCAATTGCATCAGAAGCCAGCTAACGGGAGGCACTGCATCTGGGTAATGGCTTGCTACATTACTTGACTTAGTGGGTGCTGACCTCGAGTTTCTAATGAAAAACCTGCTTAAAAACCTCGTGGAGATAGATGTGAGGCTTTGCTAAATATAGGAACCACTCAGAGAGCAGTCAAAAAAAGGTAAGTGCAAAAGTTCCTCCTTGACTCAAAGATTTTCAGTTGTGACAAGCTTCTGCTACTTCAAGGGACAAGTGCACAAAATCCAGGTTTGGGAGCAGTCTCCAGGAGGATTTGGGGGTGTCATTTGGTGACAAACTCCCCAGGAACCAGCAATGGTCCCTGGTAGCCCAGAGCCAGCTGTGTGCTGAGCTGCATCCAAAGCAGGGAGAGCAGCAGCACAGGGAGGGGATTCTGCCACTCTGCTCTGCTTTGCTCTACTCAGAGCCCAGCTGCAGCACTGCCTCCAAGAAAGCCAATGGGATCCAGGGGTGCATTAGGAGGAGTGTGTCCAGCAGATCCAGGGAGGTTCTCCTTCTCCTCTACTCTGCCCTAATGAGATCTCACCTGGAAAATTGCATTCAGTTCTGGGCTCCCCAGTTCAAGAGGGACAGGGATCTACTGGAGAAAGTCCAAGGGAGGGCTACAAGGATGCTGAAGGGACTGGAGCACTGCCTGGGGAGGAGAGGCTGAGAGCCCTGGGGCTGCTTAGTCTGGAGAGGAGAAGACTGAGAAGGGATTTAATCAATGTCTATAAATATGTGAGGGCTGAGTGTCAAGAGAGAGGGGAGAGGCTCTGTTCAGTTGCATCTTGTGGCAGGACAAGGGACAATGGATAGAAACTCCAGCACAGGAGGCTCCATCTCAACATGAGGAGGAACTTCTTCACTTTGAGGTTCCCTGAGCACTGCAACAAGCTGCCCAGACTGGTTGTGGAGTCTCCTTCTCTGGAGACTTTCCAGCCCTGTCTGGATGTGTTCCTGTGTGACCTGTGCTGGATTCTCTGGTCCTGCTCTGGCAGGGGGGTTGGACTCGATGATCTCTTTGGGTCCCTTCCAACCCCTAACATCCTATGATCCAGTTGTGGTGCCCTCAGCATAAGAGGGATGTGGAGCTGCTGGAGTGGGTCCAGAGGAAGCCAGGAAGATGCTCAGAGGGCTGGAGAACCTCCCCCTATGGGGACAGGTTGGGAGAGTTGGGGCTGTTTGTGGTGAAGAAGGGAATGCTACAGGAGGACCTTAGAACAGCCTTCCAGTATCCAAAGGGAGCCTACAAGAAAACCAGGAAGGGACTTTTGATAAGGGCTTGTAGTGATAGGAGGAGAGAGAATGGATTGAAGCTTGAGGAGGGTAGATTGAGGCTGGAGATTAGGAAGAAATTCTTTGCAGTGAGGCTGGTGAGACACTGGAACAGGTTGCCCAGGAGGTCATGGATGTCTCCTCCCTGGAGGTGTCCAAGGCCAGGTTGGATGAGGCTTTGAGCAACCTGAGTGGTCCAGAACTGGACACAGTATTCCAGATGTGGCCTCACCAGGGCAGAGCAGAGGGGCAGGAGAACCCCTCTGGACCTACTGACCACAGCCCTTCTAATCCACCCCAGGATGCCCTTGGCCTTCTTGGCCACCAGAGCACATTGCTGGCTCATGGTCAACCTCCCATCCACCAGGACCCCCAGGGCCTTTTCCCCTTCACTTCTCTGCACAGGTCTGTCCCCAACCTATCCTGCTCCATGAGGTTGTTCTTTCCCAGGTGCAAGACTCTCCCCTTGCCCTTGTTGAACTTCATTCCATTTCTCCCTGCCCAGCTCTCAGCCTGTCCAGGTCTGGCTGAATGGCAGCACAACCCTCCTGTGGCAGCCACTCCACTCAGTTTGGTGCCAGCAGCAACCTTGCTGCAAGTGCTCTCTGTGCCCTCATCCAGGTCATGATGAACATATTGAACAGCTCTGGTCCCAGTACTGACCCCTGAGGGACTTCACTAGACACAGGCCTCCAACTAGACTCCATCCCATTGACCACAGCTCTCTGACTTCCTTCCTTCAACCAGTTCCCATCCACCTCACTCCCTGATCATGCAGACCACACTGCCTCAGCTTCTCTGCAAGGATGCTGTGGGGGACAGTGTCAAATGCCGTAGTGAAATCAAGACAAACCACATCCACCGCTCTACCATCATCTATCCACCTGGTTATCTCCTCATCAAAGGCTACCAGGTTGGTCAAAACATGATGTCCCTTTGGTAAAGCCATGTTGAGTGCTCCTAATGACCCTCTTGTGCTTGATATACCTATGGACAGTGCCAAGGATGAGTTGCTCCATCACCTCCCCAGATGGCAACCAGGGACCTCTGGCAACGCTGACATGCTGAGGTTTGCAAAGCAAAATTCTTCAGTGCTCTCCAGGTACCTGACTTCCCACTGCATTGCCATTTGTAAATAGAGGTTTTAACATCACATCCAAGGCACAAAGCCCAGAGACTTCAATAATGACAATTACTTGCAATTTTGCCTGATCCAGCAGTATTTGATTATTTTCCTCCTTCACTGATTCCCTGCTGTTGGCCTCTATTCACCTGAGAAATGTTTCTGTCCGTGGTTTCTGGCTCACAAACCACATCCACTGCTCTGCCATCATCTATCCACCTGGTTATCTCCTCCTCAAAGGCTATCAGGTTGGTCAGCCATGGCTTCCCCTTGGTGCTCAGCAGAGTAAGCAGTGCATCACCAAACTGGAGCGTGTTCAGGGCTGTCCGATTCCTTTGGCGTTTCCCTCAGCCAGGCTTCAAGTTCCAGTTAAAAGCAACATCTGTGTCACTTCAGACGACTCTTTTGCAGCCTTTAAACTCAGCCAGGTCTTGCCTGCTTGCATCCACCTCTCTGCAGCTCTCCACTCATTCACAAAGACAATGAGCTGTGGCCCTCAGTCCTTCTTCCCTGCCGCGGGCCGAAGGAGGGAGCTGAAGTCTGTTTCGAGCTCCGAGACACCACCTGAGTCTTGCAGCCAGCTTGCAGACGTGCTCCAGGGGCAAGCAGGCTACAATGGCTCTTCCATTCACTTCTCAGTTCCTTTTTTTTTTTTTTCCTTTTCCCCTCGAAAACAACTGATCTGTGGGCAGGAAAACCATTTACTCCCAAATAAAGAGTGCAATGTTTTGGCTGTTGGACAATGCTGCCTGTTCTTTCAGCGGGTATTGTGCTCCCTAATGTGCTGTGAGTGTGTGCCCATTTTGTCGTGGCTTTGGGTCACCCTTGCTCACAATTGGGTTATTTACTCAGGGGCTTTTGAAATTATTGAGTTGACACATCTGTCAGACAGCAAAAGCAGAAATGCTAAAAGGTCACTTGGAGAGGAACCAGCTGCTTCAGACAGACCTTTCTGCCTTCAAATAGCGCAATCATTAGAGTCTGGCAGATGGGGCCTCTGCTTTCATTTCTGTTTTTCTCCTTCACTTCAGGTATTTAGATACACTACCTCATTGCCAGGTCAACACAGACCTCCTTGTAATTACCTGCACAATAGGCAGCTCGCTGCTTACCCAGGAACAGCTCCATTTTCCATCAATGAGGAACCAGTTTCCTCACAGACAGGAGTTACAGAATGCTTGCCACAAACTTCCCTATTAACAGATTAATTTTGACAGCACTAAGTACGTTTTTATTACCCCTGCTCCAGCCACTGCACTATGAAGCATGCATTTAGTAGTGATCTCACATGTCAGAGAGCCTGAGGGCTTTTGGCAAAGGTGCTGATAAGTAGAAGAGAGGGAACAGTTCTTAACAAGTAATTGATTCAACGGATTTGGGTTCCCTCCTTGTTTGGCAAACATTAACCAGGTGATTTTCTTACAATGAGAGCAGGGAAATACTGGAACTGGTTGCCCAGTGATGTGTTTGAGGACACCATCCCTGGAGACATTCAAGCTCAGACTGGATGTGGCCCTGTGCAGCCTGATCTAGCTGAAGGTGTCCCTGCTGAGTGCAGGGGGGTTGGACAAGATGCCCTTTGAGGCTCCCTTCCCACCCAATGCAATCTCTGAATCAATCTGCATCCATCTTCTCACCTCTAAGTTATTTTCAAAAGCAAGGTGCTGTTGTCATTTTAAGCTTACAATATAAATGTTTGTCTGAATAAAAAGCTGAATCTTAATATTTAAAGTAAGAATCTGATCAACTCCTCGGAATATTTTTTTTAAATTCAAAGCTTCAGCTAAATTAATTACTAAATTAATGCCTTACACTACACTATGACATAACAGGGATTTAAGACTAAGATCAGACTGGATGTGGCCCTGTGCAGCCTGCTGTAGTTGGAGGTGTCCCTGCTGACTGCAGGGGGGTTGCCCAAGATGCCCTTTGAGGGTCCCTTCCAAGCCAATGCAATCTGTGACTCTGTAAAGCAATATACCCAGCAGGGCTGGACTTCTCCTAGGAAGAATGGATGCTACATAGTGGTAATAAGACATGTTGGGGAAAGTCCACCCAAGTGTATCATAACAGCAAATTGAAGTGAAGTTTACACAACAGGTAATATGAAGTTACAGACTCCTTGGGCAAATAAAATGACAAAGGAATTCACAGCCTTCCTCCGATGTGAGCAGGATTTACTGCTGTCACTTCACAGTGTGGTGGCTGAGACATAAGAGGCACTGACACTGCCTGTGGTCAAAGAGGGAGGTGTCATGGGAAGCCAGTGCTTGGTGAAACCTCACCAGGTGTCATTTATCATGATGCCTTTGACAAAGTGAACAGCAAACCTCATCTCGAAATAATAACAACTCTGAGCTCCTTGAGGTTTAGTGACTAGAAAGTGAAATCAGTGTGGAGTGGCAGCGTGCCCTCAGGGCTCCTTACCAGCACTGCAGGAGAAAGAGGTCCAGAGCAGGGCATCCTCAGGTCCTTGCCTGGATCTGTGTAAAGTCTGGAGAAAGACTGAACAATTTGTGCAGGAAGCAAAGGCTGCTAGCACAGGGTGGTCAAGGCCCCAAGCTCCAGACTCCTATTTCACAACTTGAGGAACCTGTAGATCTAGAATTTCTAACAATTATGTATTATTTCTATTTCTATTAAATATATATTATTATATATATTATTATATATTATTTCCTGCTTTGGACTAGATGATCTCTCAAGGTCCCTTTCAGCCCCTGACATTCTGTGATATATATATATGCACACATATATATATATATAAAAAAGAGATATATGTATATATGTTTTAAATATGTATATATGTATATTTTATATATGTATATAAAAATATATATATAATATATAATGTATATATTATATATTTATATATAATACATGTATTTTTATATATTATATATAAATACATATTATTTTATATATATAATATTTTATATAATATATATTATATATACATCATTATATGTATTATAATTATATATTCTATATAAATATATAATATATATAAAATATATAATACATGTAATACATATATTATATATTTATAATTTATGTATTTTATATATAGCTATATATTATTACATATATTAAATATTAAATATGATATATATTATATGTATTATTATATATATTCTATATTAATATATAATATTTATATAAAATGTATTATATAATATATATGTATATATATATATATATATGTATATATATGTGTATATATATATGTGTATATATATATACATATATGTAATTGTATATATTACAATTATACTGAATAGACATTTAATCCTTGTCTATAAATATCTGAGGGCTAGGTGTCAGGAGGGAGGGGACAGGCTTTGCTCAATTGCACCCTGGGATAGGGCAAGGGGACATAGATGGAAACTCCAACACAGGAGGTTCCACCTCAACATGAGGAGGAACTTCTTCACTTTGAAGTTCCCTGAGCACTGCAACAAGCTTCCCAGAGAGGTTGTGGAGTCTCCTTCTCTGGAGACTTTCCAGCCCTGTCTGGATGTGTTCCTGTGTGACCTGTGCTGGATTCTCTGGTCCTGCTCTGGCAGGGGGTTTGGACTCGATGCTCTTCAAAGGTCCCTTCCAGCCCCTAACATCCTGTGATCCTATGATCCTATGATGAAGTGCTAGCATGTTGCTCCCTACAATGGTATTGGAAAATAAATTTGCATGAATACACAAAAATTATTCGAGGGACTGAAAGGTCCAAGAAAGGACCAGTGCTTGTCCCACGTGATTAGTGACACTGAGGAACTTGTCAAGGCTTGGATCCTGTGCCAAAACTCCAGGCCAAGTCAAGCAAGAGAGTCCGTGTTGGCACAGAGAAAATCATTCTCCTGGAGCAAAATATGCATGGAATTGTTTAGAAGGACTGGAAGTCATTATGTACTTGTCCTGGACTATTATTCTCATGTCAGTGAGATAGCTTTACTAGAAGATACTGCAGCTAAACTGTGATTATGCCTGTCAAATGTGTTTACACTAGACAGGGAATACCTGGCACAGCAATGCTTGGCAATGAAGTGCAGCTTAGTAGGCAGGAGTGCTGGAGGCAAGTGGTAAATTTGGGCTTTTGCTCTGTAATCCCCTGGACAGACTGATGCCTTTTGGGCAGGTTAAAAACAATATCAGGGTAGTAAATCTCTTAAGAAGAGTTTGTGAAGTTAGAATCCAATCCACGGTGAGGATAAGCTGGCAAATTGCTCCAAGGATATGATGCTGAGCAGAACCAGGCGTTGGAAATGGCAGTAGAATCCTGGGAATCAGCCTGGGAACATCACACTGAAGGGGGTGCACAGTCCCACTCCTTTACAGCCTGCTGTTAAGGGGCAGTGACTCAACTATTTTTGTCAGAGAAGGTGTGATGTAGCTAATATACGGTTAAAATAGCAAAGAAGGAAAATACCTCAGGTAAAAGCAGCCTGCATGGCAACTGCTGCTGTTAGGGAGTTGGTGGAGTGCTGTGTGTGGCATTGAGAAGGCTGCACCCCTGAGCCCTCACTCCTCCACAGCAGCTCTGTTGAAGGGTGTCCTCTTGCCCCAGAACAGAATAACATGGCATGATGGTTCCTCTGTGTGCATCTTTAAGGCTCAGGGATACACTGATGCCTCCAGAGCCTTTTGTATTTGAGTTTCTGGCATGAATCAGGTCTATGCAAGTCACTGAAAGTCATTAGCAGCCTAAGGTTGTTCCATGTCCAATGTGAAAGGAATTGGTTGTGCTTGACAGCTGGGGCAGAGCTTTGATGCTTAGATGCAGAGCATATTGCCATCAGGTTTTTTCACGGTACATAGCAGAGATTCTCCCATTTTTTGCTGTCAATTCCCTTCTCACCATCAAATGTTGTGCAAGACTTGCTGGAAGCTGGATTGGCAGTGTTGAGTCTGGAAATGATTTCCTGCTCTGCTCAGGAGTTCCTGGTCAGGGGTAAATCTGTGAAATCTGATAAGGCTGAGATGCTCTGAGGAATGGTGGCAACCTGAATCACAATAAAGCCTAAGGCTAAGGAATTTGCACCAAAGGCAGTGCAGTTTGGCTTCACATTTTTCATGCCAACTTCAGCTGGCCTGTTCTAAAAAATACCTAAAATAATAATAATAAAAAAGGTTTAACATTTATACCTCCTAACTTGAATCTGAGGTGTTTCACAATGTGAAGAGGTAACATTATTATCATCCATCATTAAATCCACTGAGTGTCAAACTTATCACCTTGACACTTTAATGGTCCTTAAGATGTCCTTGTAAAAGCTGGGTGCCATGGCAACCACTCAAACACAGGGCCTTGGCACTGCTGAACTTCTCTTAATAAATCAGGCATAATTGGCATCTATGGATTAGAATAAATTAAAAGTTATTCAGCTGGAATGATTTTATATTGTACAATATTAAGTCATTAGGTTTGCTGTTCTGATCTCTCTTTTGTGATAGGATTCCTGTCTGTGCTTTTGAACACAGCAAATGTTAACTCCTCTCACAAGATACAGCTGGGGGAGGGTGTTGAAGGTGCAACAAATTAGTCTATAGTCTGTCACCCCCAGCCTTGGAGATTCCTTTCCTGCTTTAGCTAGGACCACACTGAAATGATTTATTTGCAAGGACCAAAATAATTAAATTATGTGGATGAAAATTACCTGTACATGCACTCGAGGCACTTCCCAGGAGATCTGGTTTTCTTCCCCTTATAGAATCATAGAACTGTCAGGGTTGGAAGGGACCTCAAGGCTCAGCCAGTTCCAACCCCCCTGCCATGGCCAGGGACACCTCACACTACAGCAGGTTGCTCACAGCCACATCCAGCCTGGCTGCAAAAACCTCCAGGGATGAGGCTTCCACCACTTCCCTGGGAAACCCTTGTCCCATGTTCTGTCCCCCTTCTTACCCAGTGCACAGCAACTGGGGTGCACTGGCTTGGCAAGGGGTGAGGGGGAAGTTCCCTATGTAGCCCCCAGGTAATACCTGGGAAAAGTGAGAGGGGATTTGCCTTTCCCATGCTGCTGATGTTCCAGTGCCCTGCACCTGCTCTGTCTGCCCTCAGTCCTGCCCTGACTGCTTGGCTGGAGCTCCTCTCCTGTGAGGGCAGGCTGAGAGAGTTGGAGCTGTTCAGTCTGGAGAAGAGAAGGCTCCAAGGAGACCTTCTTGTGGCCTTCCAGTATCTGCAGGGGCCTACAAGAAAGCTGGGGAGGGACTTTTGAGGGTGTCAGGGAGTGCTAGGAGTGGGGGGAATGGAGCAAAACTAGAAATGGGTAGATTCAGATTGGATGTTAGGAAGAAATTCTTCCCCATGAGGGTGGTGAGACACTGGTAGAGGTTGCCCAGGGAGGTGGTGGAAGCCTCATCCCTGGAGGTTTTTGCAGCCAGGCTGGATGTGGCTGTGAGCAACCTGCTGTAGTGTGAGGTGTCCCTGCCCATGGCAGGGGGCTTGGAACTGGATGATCCTTAAGGTCCGTTCCAACCCTGACAATTCTAGGATTCTAATGACTTCCAAGCCTTTGAAGGTAGAAGCCTGCAGTCACTGGAAAGCAGAGAGTACATGCAAAGACAATTGCCCTGTACCCAACCTTTTCCTGTTTTGTCCTCAGTGGCAGCACCAGCTGCAGAAAAAAGGGTTTGAATATCTTGCCTTTGGGCTGCTAAAGGTCACTGTGTTATCTGTGTGGTGTTCTCTGGGAACAGGCTGCCTGGTTGGAATATCAAATGTTGGATGCAAAACTCGCAAAGCATATTAAAAATTGTTCCCATAACAGGATGAATGGGGCTCATTTGGAAACCTCAGCTCCTTTCTTTCTTTAAAAATCCTTTACTTGATAGATTTTGGGCTTTTTCCCCTGAAGAAGTCTCTTCATGTCACAGAGTTATATTTAAAAAAAAAAATTATTTTCATAGAATCATAGAATCAGTCAGGGTTGGAAGGGACCACAAGGATCATCCAGTTCCAACCCCTCTGCCATGGGCAGGGACACCTCAGAGCCTCATCCAGCCTGGCCTTAAACACCTCCAGGGATGGGGCCTCAACCACCTCCCTGGACAATCCATTCCAGGCTCTCACCACTCTCATGGGGAAGAACTTCTTCCTCACGTCCAGCCTGAATCTCCCCACTTCCACCTTTATTCCAGTCCCCCCAGTCCTGTCACTACCTGAGATCCTTAAAAGTCCTTCCCCAGCTTTCTTGGAGCCCTCTTCAGATACTGGAAGGCCACAAGAAGGTCACCTTGAAGCCTTCTCTTCTCCAAACTGAACAGCCCCAACTTTTTCAGTCTTTCCTCATAGCAGAGCAGCTCCAGCCCTCTGCTCATCCTGGTGGCCCTTCTCTGGACACCTTCCAGCATGTCCATATCCCTCTTGTAATAGAGGCTCCAGAACTGGATGCAGTACTCCAGGTGGGGTATCACCAGAGAGGATCAGAGGGGGAGAATCACCTCCCTTGACCTGCTGGCCACACTTCTCCTGATGCAGCCCAGAATCTGGATTTTGCACACAGGATGTCTGCAGTGGGTACCACACCGAACTCCCATTTCAAGAATCAAGAATCAAGAAGGCTGGAAGAGACCTCAAGGATCATCGAGTCCAACCTGTCACCCTACACCTCATGACTATCTAAACCATGGCACCAAGTGCCACGTCCAGTCCCCTCTTGAACACCTCCAGGGATGGTGACTCCACCACCTCCCTGGGCAGCACATTCCAATGGCCAACCACTCTCTCTGTGAAGAACTTTCTCCTCACCTCCAGCCTAAACCTCCCTT
The DNA here is from genome assembly GCF_027791375.1 of Indicator indicator. Lineage (NCBI taxonomy): Eukaryota > Metazoa > Chordata > Aves > Piciformes > Indicatoridae > Indicator > Indicator indicator. The sequence continues at coordinate 5,636,463 of NC_072021.1, forward strand.
GGCACAGCTTGAGACTGTGTCCTCTTGTTCTGCTGCTGGTTGCCTGGGAGAAGAGACCAACCCCCTCCTGGCTACAACCTCCCTTCAGGTAGTTGTAGACAGCAATGAGGTCTGCCCTGAGCCTCCTCTTCTCCAGGCTAAACAGTCCCAGCTCCCTCAGCCTCTCCTCACAGGGCTGTGCTCAAGGCCTCTCCCCAGCCTCGTTGCCCTTCTCTGGACATGCTCCAGCAATTCAACATCTTTCCTAAACTGAGGGGCCCAGAACTGGACACAGCACTCAAGGTGTGGCCTAACCAGTGCTGTGTACAGGGGTACAATGACCTCCCTGCTCCTGCTGGCCAAACTATGCCTGATGCAGGCCAGGATGCCATTGGCCTTCTTGGCCACCTGGGCACACTGCTGGCTCATGTTCAACTGCTGTCAACCAGTACCCCCAGGTCCCTTTCCACCTGGCTGCTCTCCAGCCACTCTGACCCCAGCCTGTAGCTCTGCATGGGGTTGGTGTGGCCAAAGTGCAGCACTCAGCACTTGGACTTGTTGAATGCCATCCTGTTGGACTCTGTCCATCTGTCCAGCCTGTCAAGGTCCCTCTGCAGAGCCCTTCTACCTTCTAACAGATCAACACCTGCTCCCAGCTTGGTGTCATTCACAAATTTACTGATGCTGGACTCAATCCCCTCATCCAGATCATCAATAAAGATATTGAACAGGATGGGGCCCAGCACTGATCCCTGGGGGACACCACTAGTGACAGGCTGCCAGCTGGCAGTGGCACCATTCAGCACCACTCTCTGGGCTCGGCCCTCCAGCCAGTTCCTAACCCAGCACAGTGCTGCTGTCCAAGCCACAGGCTGACAGCTTGGCCAGGAGTTTGCTGTGGGGGACAGTGTCAAAGGCCTTGCTGAAGTCCAGGCAGACTACATCCACAGCCTTTCCCAAGTCCACTAGGCTGGTCACCTGAGCATAGAAGGAGATCAGGTTGGTGAGGCAGGACCTACCCTTCCTAAATCCATGTTGGCTGGGCCTGATTCCTTGGCCATCCTTCAGGTGTGCAGTGGTTGCCCCCAAGACAATCTGCTCCATGATTTTCCCTGGCACTGAGGTCAGGCTGACAGGCCTGTAGTTCCCAGGTTCTTCTGCTCGTCCCTTCTTGTGGATGGGTGTCACATTGGCCAGTTTCCAGTCTTCTGGGACCTCTCCAGTGAGCCAGGACTGGTGGAAAATGATGGAGAGAGGCTTGGCCAGCTCATCTGCCAGCTCTTTCAGCACCCTAGGATGAATCCCATCAGGTCCCATGGACTTGTGAATATCCAAGTGACTCAACAAGTCTCGAACTAATTCCACATGGATTTCAGGAGTACAACACTGCTCCTTGACCCATCAACCAGCTCAGGAGGCCAGTTATCCTGAAGTCCTCCTGCCTTACTGTTGAAAATGGAGGCAAAGAAGGTATTTAGAATCTCAGCCTTCTCCTCATCCTTAGTTACAATGTTACCCTCCACGTCCAATAAAGAGTGGAGGCTCCTCTTGCCCCTCTTTTTAGCATTAATATATTTATAAAAATGCTTTTTGTTGTCCTTCACGGAAGCGGCCAGTTTAATTTCTAACTGTGCTTTTGCCTCTCTAATTTCTCTTCCACATGTCTAACAACATCCTTAAACATATCACTAGTTGCCTCCCCCCCTTTCCAAAGGCGATAAACCCTCTTTTTTTCCCTTAAATCCTTCAGGAGCTGCTTGCTCATCCAGGCCGGTCGTCTTCCCTGCCGGCTCGTCTTACGGCATGTGGGAACTGCCAGTTCCTGTGCCTTTAGGAGCTCCTGTTTGAAGTAGGTCCAACCATCCTGGACCCCTTTCTTCTTAAGGGCTGTTACCCAGGGAACTTTCGAATAAGTTGCCTGAACAACCTGAAGTTTGCCCTCCGAAAGTCCAAAGTGAGGGTTCTGTCACTGCTCCTCCCTATCTCCCTGCATATTGAAAACTCCACTCTCTCATGGTCACTGCACCCTAGACAGCCTCCAACCATCACATCTCCCACCAGCCCTTCTCTATTTGAGAACAGCAGATCAAGCATTTGTTTTCTTCACATTTGGGATTTCAAATGGGTAGACTTTACAGGGTAAATCTATTCTGATGATGTATGTGACTGTGAAACAGAACAAGAGGACTTTGCCTTGTCCTGTGTCATATTTGTTCCTTTGCATGCATAGCGGTCCCACAAACAGCTGAAGGCATGACTGAGCCTCCTCAAGTGGAGGATAGGAGCATTCCTCATGGCTGGCAGTGCTGGCTGGCTCTGCAGAGCTGTTGGCTAGAGAGAGAGCTCTGTGTGGACTCCATCACGAGGAACCCAAGCATAAGCTGGACAGAGCTTGGCCCTGTGCTTCATGCCTTGAAGCTGGTTTTGTGACAAACAGGGATGGAGAAATCTAAGGCACTGCAGCCTTCACTTTCCCAGCCTGGAGACTGTTGGCTCCCATGTACTCCAGGGACTTGGGATAAAAGAAGCATGGTAGGAAACCATGGAAAAAAGAGCATCAGAGTAAATTCAGCATGATGATCCCATACCTGTTGGTAAAAAGTGGGAATGCAGAGACTTTTCAGGTTCTCACTGTGAGCCCTGGCTGACCTGAGCTGAAAAGCTCCCTCATTACCTTATGTGACCAGATTTTGTGACTCCACATACTGATTGGTCTGGCATGTTCACTTTTCACCTGTTGCCACAGAGATGGATTTCTGACTGTCCTCTGATTGAAAAATCAATGAAATCAGAATAAATGCTCCTTTGGAAACATTTCTTAGTCCATTTGCAAGCAAGCAAGTAATGCTTGAAGAAACTTTTTGTGGGCACAAGGTCTCTGTATACTTCAACAGTAGTGGCAGAGCAGACAGTAACAAGTTTCTGGCTAGGTCTGCATCAGGCATGTCTAAGAATTTCTTAAAACAGCAGAGTATTTGTGGATATATAATTAACCTGAAGCCTGTTCCAATATTTCTCTTGGGCAGGTGTTTATCTGGACTGCTGAGCCATTTAAGATTGGTCACCTAGACAGCAAAGTTAAGTCAAAACACAAACATCTCCCTATATGCCATTGTGATTTTAACTATTATCCTGATTGTCCTTCATGTCCAGTTGTTCCTTAGGCTTTCAAATTGAGTTTTATATTCAGGTATCAGCTCTCAAGGGCAGAGAGGTGATTCCAAGCTTTTGGTGACAAACAGTTTTAACACAAGTGAAGGTGCTCAACAAGAATCTGAATCATTAAAGAGAAGGTTACACAACATAGTCCAAAGAGTGCTGCTCAGTGCTGCCAAGCCCAGCTGGAGAGCTGTACCCAGTGGAGTCCCCCAGGGATCAGTGCTGGGTCCAGTCCACTTCAACATCTTTACCAATGACACTGATGAGGGTACAGACAGACAGACAGACAGAGTCTTCTCAGCAAGTTTGCTGATGATACCAAACTGGGAGGCTTGGCTGAGACACCTGAAGGCTGTGAGGCCATTCAGAGACCTGGACAGACTGAGAGCTGGGCACAGAGGAACCTACTGAGGGTCAACAAGGAGAAGTGCAGAGTCCTGCACCTGGGGAGGAAGAATAAACTGCAGCAGGACAGGTTGGGAGGGGATCTGCAGGAGAGCAGCCCCAAGGAGAAGGACCTGGGAGTGCTGGGGGACAACAAGTTCTGCAAGGGACAGCAATGTGCCCTGGTGGCCAAGAAGGCCAATGGGGTCCTGGGGTGCATTGAAAGGAGTGTGTCCAGCAGAGCCAGGGAGGTTCTCCTCCCCCTCTCCTCAGCCCTGATGAGACCTCACCTGGAATATTGCATCCAGTTCTGGGCTCCCCAGTTCAAGAGGGACAGGGATCTGCTGGAGAGAGTCCAAGGGAGGGCTCCAAGGATGCTGAAGGGACTGGAGCACTGCCTGGGGAGGAGAGGCTGAGAGCCCTGGGGCTGTTTAGTCTGGAGAGGAGAAGACTGAGAGGGGATTTAATCAATGTTTATAAATATCTGAGGGCTGGGGGTCAGGAGGGAGGGGACAGGCTCTGCTCAGTTGCACCCTGGGATAGGACAAGGGACAATGGATAGAAACTCCAGCACAGGAGATTCCACCTCAACATGAGGAGGACCTTCTTCACTGTGAGGGTCCCAGAGCACTGGAACAGGCTGCCCAGAGAGGTTGTGGAGTCTCCTTCTCTGGAGCCTTTCAAGCCCCATCTGGATGTGTTCCTGTGTGACCTGTGCTGGATTCCATGGTCCTGCTCTGGCAGGGGGTTGGACTTGATGATTTCCAGAGGCCCCTTCCAACCCCTAACATCCTGTGATCTGTGAATAACCCTTTTCTTTCATCTCTACTCTGCACTTACATCAGATGGTACACCCAATAATTGAGAGCAATTAAAAACTCCATCATATCCTTGATTAAAATAACTTTTTCAGTGCACAGACAGTTTGAGCATGAAAAATTTATTGTAGAAATATGTTATGTTTGTCAACATTTTTCTTTTGAAAAGCTTCTAAATGAATAATGAATCAAAATCTAAAGAAAATAGAATGTTGTTACTGAAATTTATGTTGTAAACTGAGAGCCAAGCTTGGGTTTCTATAGTTTCCCAAAAAGCTCAATTATTGTCCCAAAATTCAGAAAGTCACAAAACTTTAAAAAATTGTATTTTCATTACATTATTTCCACAATTCATTTCTTTACTGGTGAACTGGAGAAGGGACTCTTCATCAGGGTGTCTAGAGACAGGACACAGGGGAATGGTTTGAAGCTGAGGGAGAGAAGGTTCAGACTGGAGCTTAGGGAGAAGTCCTTCAGTATGAGGATGGTGACTCTGGAACAGGTTGCCCAGGGAGGTTGTCCATGCCCCCTTCCTGGAGGTGTTTAAGGCCAGGTTGGATGAGGCCCTGAGCAGCCAGGTCTGGCTGAGAGGTATCCATGGCAGGGGGATTGCGGGAGATGATCTCTGAGGTCCCTTCCAACCTAAGCCATTCTATGCTTCTGTGGTTGTGGAGCACTTGTGAGGGTGTTGTGCACAATCCAGACACAGGACATCGTAGCATGGTAGAGGAGAAAGACCGAAGGAGAAAAGAGGTCTGTGCAAGACTGAGATCTTTAAAGTTCAAGAGATGTCTTGGGACTGAAATAATGACATTTGGACTGAAAAGCTATCATTGGACCCTTTGTTCCTGCAAAAAAAAACCCCAAACCAAACATAAACCCCACCACCACCAAAAATCCCCAAACCCCAAACCAACCCTTGTTTGTCAACCTCTGTTTGTTTGGGTATATTGTATTTGGCACCTTTATTTTTAAACTTTCTTTTTTTCCTATAGGAGTTGCTGCCTTAGAGTCTGGAGAAGAGCAGGCTGAGGGGAGACCTCTGGCTCTCTACTGCTGCCTGAAAGGAGAGTGCCCAGAGGATGCTCTTCCCCTGGCTTGCTCCTTGTGACTGTCTTGAGGGTGCTAGTTTTGGGTTTTAGGACTTCTATTAAAAGGAAACAGGGGTTAGATAAAGCCTTAAGAATATGAAATAGCTTCAGTCTGATGCAGCTGGTGTCAGCAGTGCTGATACTGAGGGATATATTCTGCTTGCTCATCAGTGGATCTCACACTCAGAGACGGATGATTTCAGTGCCTACTTTATTAGAATCTTCAGTGGTTAGAAAAAACATGGAAGAAAGGAGTGTGAAAGCAGCACCTGATGTGTTGCAGTTGCAGCACTTCACTCCTGAGCTCTTGCCTGCACTAATGTTTCTGTTCACCACTCCCTTTGCAACCAACCTTTTGGACAGAAATAGAAAATCTGCTGCCTGACCAAGGCAGCCCTGAGAGCCTCTGCCTTTGCCTGTGCTGTAATGCAGTGTGCACCAGTGGGGGGGCAATATTCACTTCTTGGTGCTCAGGAATTGTGTTTCACCCTCTGTCATCCTCAGAGCTAAAACATGCTGGTTGCTCAGCACAAGTTTTATATCTGGGGAGCAGAAGTGCTGGCTGTGACTGCAGCTGCTACACACCTGTGGGACTCAGCTTTGAGCTCAGTTTCCAGTTCCAGCTTCCAGCACCAGTTGCAGCCTCCCTGCATGAAGGAAGGCTCATGCAGCCTGTGTGGGAGGAGGCTGTTCTGTGCCTCAACTCACTTCAGTCTCTTCCTCCCAAGTTGAGGTCTTGTTGCCTCAAAAGGAAATGCCTGAGTAATTTTCCCAAAGGCTTTGCAGCCTGACTGGCTTCTCATCTTCCTGAGCAGGAGGGACATGGACCTGATGGAGCAGGTCCAGAGGAGGCCACAAAGATGATTGGGGTGATGGAGCACCTCTGCTAGGAGGAGCTGAGGTTGTTCAACCTGGAGAAGAGAAGGCTCTGGAGAGATCTGATCAATGTCTATCAATAGATGAGGGGTGGGTGTCAAGTGGAGGGGGCCAGGCTCTTTTGGGTGGTGCACAGCAATAAGCCAAGGAGCAATGGAGACAAACTGGAACACAGAAGGTTTCAGCTCAACGTGAGAAGAAACTTCTTTGCAGTGAGGGTGTTGAAGCCCTGGAGCAGGCTGCCCAGAGAGGTTGTGGAGTCTCCTTCTCTGGAGTCTTTCCAAGCCCACCTAGATGCATTCCTGTGTGGATTCCCCTGGGTGATGCTGCTCGGGCAGGGGAGTTGAACTGGATGATCTCTGGAGGTCCCTTCCAACCTCAGATACACTGTGATACTGTGGTCTAACAGCAGTCTTCTGGTGCCTGAGGAGGGGTACAAGAAGGCTGCAGAGAGACTGTTTGCAAAGGCTTGCAAAGAAGCAATGGCTTCAAACCAGAGCAGAGCAGATTTAGATTGGATGTTAGGGATGAGTTCTGTACCATGAGGGTGGTGGAACACTGGAACAGGTTGCCCAGGGAGGTGGTTGAGGCTCCATCACTGGAGACAGTCAAGGGGAGGCTTGTCAGGGCTCTGAGCAACCTGGTCTAGTAGAGGATGTCCCTGCTGACTGCAGAGGGGGGTGGACTGGATGACCTTTAGAGGTCCCTTCCAACTCAAAGCATTCTTTGTTTCTATGATTCCATGATCTAAGTTCTAAGGGCATTCTAAGACAGCAGAAGGTGGCTGCTGGGTGATGCTGTGAAGAATACAACATTGTGTTTTTAATCGCTTGTTTGTTTTCTCCTTCCATTATGAGATCTGTCTTGTAGGTTGTCAAAAGCTCCCCTGTGCAGTGTGTGGGTAACAGCATGAGTGTGACAAGGGTGGGTATGAATAATTTTACACCTAATGGTGTTGTGAAGTAGGCAGACTGTGTGTTTGATAGTTGTGATTTCTGTGTTGTGTGCTTTTAACTGAAGGGAATTTCCTCTCCCCAAGAGAGGAGGGTGACTGTGCTGTCCTCCAGACTCTAAGGACTAACCCTGTGACCCCTGAAGGCAATGCTGAGTTTTTCAGTTTCCTCATCTTTTCCATAATCTAAAATAAATGACTGTAAGGGAAGAACAGTTTTATTTTGGTTTTCTGCATCGCATCCAAAAGTAGCTCTGGATGCATTAGACTTATTTCATGCTGATGTGTCCCTGAAAGTCTGTTCAGCAGCTTGACTCTTGGGAAGAATAACAAAAGAGAAAGCAGACACCTTGATTTAAAAATGTGTCTAAGTCAAACTTTTAGGGTTGCTCTTGTAAGCATTTTTTTTTCTTTAACACAATCACAGAATTGATGAGGCTGGAAAAAACCTCTGAGATCATCCAGTCCAGCCTATGACCTAACACCACCACATCAGCTAAACCATGCCACCAAGAGCCACAGCCAAGATTTGCTTAAAGACTTCCAGGGACAGTGACTCCACCACCTCCCTTGGCAGTCCATTCCAGTGCCTAATCAGCCTTTCCATCAGGAAGTGCTTCCTAACATCCAACCTAAACCTCCCCTGGCACAACTTCAGGCCATGCCCTCTCATCCTGTCACAAGGTGCCTGGGAGCAGAGCCTGACCCCCACCTGCCTACAGCTTCCCTTCAGGTAGTTGTAGAGTGCTAAGGTCCCCCCTGAGTCTCCTCTTCTCCAGGCTGAACCCCCCCAGCTCCCTCAGCCTCTCCTCATCAGCCTTTCCCTCCAGCCCCCTCCCCACTCTGGTTGCTCTCCTCTGGACCTGCTCCAGCACCTCAAGATCCTTCCTGCAGTGAGTGCCCAGAGCTGCACACAGTGCTCCAGGTGAGGCCTCCCCAGTGCCCAGGACAGGGCAGAATTCCATCCCTGCTCCTGCTGGCCACACTCTTCCTGACCCAGGCCAGGATGCCATTGGCCTTCCATGCCCCTGGGCACACTGCTGGCTCCTGCCCAGCTGCTGTCACCCAGCACTGCCAGGTCCCTCTCAGCTGCGCTTCCCTGGAGTTGTTGAGTCGGTTGGGAATTAATAGTTGTTGAGTAATGGTGGAAAGGTCTCTTTCTGCTTTTACAATAAGTCCAGCAGCAGATACTTAGAACCCCCCTGTCCCCTCCTCCTGCTGCAATGCCCACTGTCACTTTTATCACCAAAGAATTATGTATTACTGTCTGTGAAAAATGCATTCTAGAACTACCCCAAATTGGTTTTTAATGTACTGTGACCTTGGCTTGCCCCAGGATACTAATGCTAAGTGATTACTTCTGAATGCTTTCTGAAGAGCTGCACAGAGCAATTAAATGCACCATACATCACACATGACACAGTCCCACACCTCTTCTGGGCAAGGAACCCAAACAGGTCTTTCAAATGGGGTAATTCCATGTTACCAAAGATGAAAAAACAAACAAACAAAAAGCAAACCAACCAAACAACAACAAAAGACCAAAACAGAGAAGGCATGTGTTAGGATTATGATAGGCATAACCTGGGGGAGGTTATAAACTTTGTCTGAGATAGAACAAAACAAAACAAAACTATCTTCTTTACAGAATCATAGAATTGTCAGGGCTGGAAGGGACCTCAAAGATCAGCCAGTTCCAACCCCCCTGCCATGGGCAGGGACACCTCACACTACAGCAGGTTGCTCACAGCCACATCCAGCCTGGCTGCAAAAACCTCCAGGGATGAGGCTTCCACCACCTCCCTGGGCAACCTGTGCCAGTGTCTCACCACCCTCATGGCGAAGATTTTCTTCCTAACATCCAATCTGAATCTACCTATTTCTGGTTTTGCTCCATTCCCCCAGTCCTATCACTCCCTGACACCCTCAAAAGTCCCTCCCCAGCTTTCTTGTTGTCCCCTTCAGATACTGGAAGGCCACAAGAAGGTCTCCTTGGAGCCTTCTCTTCTCCAGGCTGAACAACCCCAACTCTCTCAGTCTGTCTCCATAGCAGAGCAGCTCCAGCCCTCTGCTCATCCTCATGGCCCTTCTCTGGACACCTTCCAGCACCTCCAGATCTTTCCTGTACCAGGGGCTCCAGAACTGGACACAGAGCTCCAGGTGTGGTCTCCCCAGAGTGGAGCAGAGGGGGAGAATCCCCTCCCTGGCCCTGCTGGCCACACTTCTCTTGCTGCAGCCCAGGCTCTGCTTGGCTCTCTGGGCTGCAAGTGCTCACTGCTGGCTCCTGTTGAGCTTCTCCTCCCCCAGCACCCTCAAGGCCTTTTCTTCAGGGCTGCTCTCCAGCCAGTCCCTGCTCAGCCTGTATTGGTGCTTGGGATTGCTCCAACCCAGCACAGGACCTTGCACTTGGTCTTGCTTAACCTCATGAGGTTGGCTTGGGCTCAGCTCTTCAGCCTGTCCAGGTCCCTCTGGATGGATCCCTTCCCTCCAGCCTGTCTGCTGCAGTACACAGTTTGGTGTCATCAGCAAACCTGCCGAGGGTGCACTTGATGCTGATCACTACAAACCCAATGCCCCATCACAGTGCATTTTTGCTCCAGACAAGGGCAGTAACAAATCCCTCACTTTCTGAGAAGTTGCTGCTATTGTTTTTTCTCCTGTAAAATAAAAGAGTAAAGAGCATGGCTGATAAACTGGTGATAAGGTGTGGGCACTGCTGTCATGCACCTTACGTCGCACAGCCGTTGATTTTTCCAATATGGAACGACATAAACCTGATCTCTGTCAAACCTTCTTACAAACTCAGTGAAGTTCAGAAGTGATCACAGATAACAGCAAGGAAAAAAAAAAAGAGCTTTTTGCTTGGCTTGCTGCTTCAGATATGACCTGGTTTGGTTTCCTTACAATGTGATGACTACTTGAAAGGATGGCAATTTTGTCCTGGGTCGTGGCAGGCTCCTTTTCATTCAGTGGCTATAGATGTTGAGCTTGACTGTTTCTATGTGCTTCCAATAAAAATCAGCACAATTGCTTACACTGATATCAGACACTGGTGAGAGGTACCTGGTAGGCTCAGCCTTCAGACAGTCCCCCAGCCCCTTGCTGCAGACCATTTCCTCACCTCCAGCCTGGCTCCTGGACACAATTCCCACCCTGTGGTGAAGCTGCAGCAGCCTCGTCCCTGTTCCCCTTCCCTGTGTCCCCAGGCTCTGCTGTGGCTGAGACATCATCATGGGTCAGGCAAACTGTCTAAACCACAAAAATGTTAGTGGCAAACACATACTGACCTTGAAAATAACTCCTGAGTAATTCCAAGGACCTGAACAAGGCCCTAGGGAAAAAAGGAAGGAAAGAAAGAAGAATAAAAAGCATGTGTGGGGCTTCCTTCATAGGAGACTGCCAGCTTTTGCTGCTGTTCTTGCCCAGCTTTTGAAGTGGGGTGGGTTGGGTGTGATGATGCCCCTTGAATAAAAAGGGTTAAGGAAGTGGAGCTGTGAAGCCCTGGAAAGCAGGGCTGGTTTTGGAACCTGTCTTTGTCAGCTCTGTGCTACAGAGCCCCAGGGCACCACTGGGGGAAGATGGGTGATGGGCAGGCAGAAAAGATGCTTGCTAGAGGCAACAGTTCATTATAGCAGACCTGCAGCAGGAGAGAAGCCCAGAAAGAATATGTCAGATAAAGAATCTGTTGCTTCCACTTCCGCACGCTGAGGTGAGACAGCACAGCAACTTCCAGAAGCATGTACTGGGGGGAAAGTAGGGAGGGAGAGCCACTGTTTGCAGGGAAATTGGTTATCCAGCCCCAAGATGACATTCTGTGCAGGTTTTCAGTGTGAAGCAGCACACTACTGCCTGACTGCATTGGAGTGTGAGTAAAGCTGCATGTGCTTTACCACGGGAGCAAAACCTTTTTCTGATGAAACAGGTTTGCTGTTCCAGCTACTAAACCCAGCTGCTAGACAACGAAATACAGAGGCCCCATGTCAGCCAGTGAGGATGCAGGAGTAAACCACTCTGGAAAGTTAGAGTCAGACTAGCCCAGGGCAAGCAGAGCATGCATGACTGGCACTTGCATGGCAGGTAATCCAAGCTGACACTGACCTTGCCAACATCACATGACAATATTTTTATGGAGCAAGCTGACCTTGATTTTCCAAGCAATATTTAGGTTCCAGCAGGCTTCCCTGCAGCACGAGGACAGAAAGAGAGATTGGCCTTTGGAATGGGCTGCCCAGGGAGGGGGTGGGGTCGATGTCCCTGGAGGTGTTTAAGAAGAGCCTGGATGAGGCACTCAGTGCCATGGTCTGGTTGATTAGTTAGGGTTGGGTGATCAGTTGGACTTGATGACCTTGGAGGTCTCTTCCAACCTGGCTGATTCTGTGCCTCTGTGATCCTGTGACAGCATGGTCCTGTTCTGATTATTGTAGAGTTGGAAAATGTTTGATATGGTTGGCATAATTACCTCTCCCCTTTCCATCCCTGGTCTTTCATTTGCCCTTGGCCTCAGAGGTTGTACCACAGTCTTAACTTATTTAGATCACTTATGATCTCATGGCCTTCCTGGCATCTGCTAGATTGTGACCTGTCTTTGCATGTGTGGGTGGATAATAAAGTGTCCTGGGGACCATTTCTTGCTTACTGGCCTGAGGAAGGGTCAGTGACCATCATAGGCTGTATATGCAAAGTGCTGGTTGAGAAAGATTTTCAACTTCAGGGAGGAGGAGGCAGAACTGATGCCCTTCAGCTTTTTCTGCTTCATTAGAAGGGGATAATCTGTTTTGTTCAGCTGGTGCAGTCTGTGTTGCCCCTCTTTGCTGCAGCCTCCATCAGAACCAAACTCCTTTGGACTCCTACAGGACTTAATTTGTTGCAATTCAGATTTAATACAGCTGGGTCACATTTTACAGCTTTGTCTTAGCTTCTCCACACTCCAGTTTGATATTACACCTTTTGCTTTGTTAATTAGAGAAAAATCCCAACCAGAAGCCAACATCAAATGTTTTTTTAACATTACTTAATTGCTGAAGATGTCAATGATGAAGTTGAAGTGTCTTTGGAAAATTTAAAGCTTCGTGAAATGTGATTCTGTAAATGAGGCAGAGGAAAAAGAGCAACCAAAAGGTAGAAATTATGTCCAGCAGTTCCATGTCCCTCTTATGCTGGAGTGGGTCCAGAGGAAAGCCACAAAGATGATTAGAGGGCTGGAGCATCTCTCCTATGGGGAGAGGCTGACAGAGTTGGGGCTGTTCAGCCTGGAGAAGGGAAGGCTGCAAGAAATCTGGGGAGGAACTTTTGACAAGGGCTTTTAGTGATGGGACAAAAGGGAATGGATTGAAGTTTGAGGAGGGCAGATTGAGACTGGAGATTAGGAAAAAATTCTTTCCAGTGAGGGTGGTGAGACACTGGAACAGGTTGCCCAGGGAGATCCTGGATGTCCCCTCCCTGGAGGTGTTCAAGGCCAGGTTGCATGAGGCCCTGAGCAACCTGGGCTGGTGGGAGGTGTCCCTGCCCATGGCAGGGGGATTGGAACTCGGTGATCTGTAAGGTCCCTTTCAACACAAACCATTCTGTGGATTATTAGAAGCTGTTTTTCTGGGACAAAGTCAGAGTGTAAATTACCTTTGTCAGCCTTAAATGGGTGTAAGAGCTTTTGAGGGGAAAAGTCTCTCTTACCTAAGGGATCTTAGAATTTTCTGATGTGATGGTCTCCAGGTACCATTTTTGCCTCTTTTGAAAGAACTTAACCAGTCTTTTACTTCTAGCATCCATGTTCACTGTGTCATGGAAGAAGTGCATTCTAAAGGGTGGAGACCACACCACAAATCTTCACACCAGCTGGGACTCTGTTTCCTGTTGTGGACCTGGCAGAACTGACAAGATCAGTCTTCTCATCTCCCTTTGTTAATTTCTCCTTATATCCCATGACTGTCTGAAGAATAATTGGCTAATGGGACTAATTCTGTTTTCATTTACACTAATGTCATTATGTGTGAGATACCTGATGAGATCAATGAAATCAAATAAACCTGGAGAAACTGCTGAGCTCAGAATCACAGAGAGTCTTTGAAAACCAATAAATGCAATCTTTCATCCAGCATCTAGAGTCTTCTGGTTTTTGTTTGTTTTTTTTTTTTTTGCATTCCCTCTGCATTGCTAGAGGCCTCCTTTGTTGCACTGCTCAATGTCATGCTCTCAGCTCTGTCATTGCTCAAGGCCATTATTGCACTGCTCAATGCCTTTATCCCAGGGATGCAGCCACTTCAGAAAAATGGAGGATGCTTACCTGCACCACAACACTAACATCACCCAGAACTGACTGCAGTTCTTCTTTATCCTATCCTCCTATGAGGACAGGCTGAGAGAGTTGGGGTTATTCAGTTTGGAGAAGAGAGGGCTCCAAGGAGACCTCATCTGAAGGGAGGTAACAGGAAAGCTGGGGAGGGACTTTTGAGGGTGTCAGGGAGTGACAGGAATGAGGGGAAAAGATCCAGGATAGAGATTTAGATTGGATGTTAGGAAGAAGGTCTTCCCCATGAGGGTGGTGAGACACTGGCACAGGTTGCCCAGGGAGGTGGTGGAAGCCTCATCCCTGGAAGTTTTTGCAGCCAGGCTGGATGTGGCTGTGAGCAACCTGCTGTAGTGTGAGGTGTCCCTGGCCATGGCAGGGGGGTTGGAAGTGGATGATCCTTGAGGTCCCTTCCAACCCTAACAATTTTATGATTCTAACTGTAGAGAATCATATTCCTTTTCAATAACTTGATCATATCCCCACAAGATGAGGAAGGAATGAAGAGAGCTTTTGTCCAGTTGTGCTAAGTATCTGAAGGGGGCTACAAGAAAGCTGGGGAGGGACTTTTTAGGCTATCATGTAGTGACAGGACTGGGGGGAATGGAATACAGCTGGAAGTGGGGAGATTCAGACTGGATGTGAGGAAGAAGTTCTTCCCCATGAGAGTGGTGAGAGCCTGGAATGGGTTGTCCAGGGAGGTGGTTGAGGCCCCATCCCTGGAGGTGTTTATGGCCAGGCTGGATGAGGCTCTGGCCAGCCTGATGTAGTGTGAGGTGTCCCTGGCCATGGCAGGGGGGTTGGAACTAGATGATCCTTGTGGTCCCTTCCAACCCTGACAGTTATGTGATTCTTCTCCAACTGCAGGGGAATCTGGAAATGCAAGAATAGGAGGACACAGCTCTGCAGCTCTGGTCTGAAGCTTTCTAAGGAGAGGAACAGAGCAATGGTTTCACCTGTAGGAACTCTATTGAAGTAGATTTGCCCAGTTGTTTCAAACTTAATTTTTAAGTCTTTTCTCTTTGTTTGGTAGGCAATTTTCATGTAAATTTTAACTAGAATTAAATCTAGCTTTCTTGAAGTTAACGCAATTCAAAGAAACCCCTCACTTGCTAATTCTTTTTTTTTTTTCCTCAGACATGGTGGATTTTTTCTAAAACCATTTTCAGCCTCAACCATGTTTTTAATGCTGGTATTGGCTTCACTTCTTCATCTCATTTTTTATCTCTTAATCTACTACAACTTTATTATTATCATTACAGTAATGTGGTGACCAGAACTGAAGACAAACCTCTAAGCTGCCTGCCAGAGCCTTATATAATAGGAGAACAATGGATGAATGTTGTTAATTTTAAATGCAAAATTATAAATCAATTACAGTGATGGCAAAAGCCCTTTGTGACATGCCACAATTTACTTTCAAAGACATTTAAGCCTATTTCACATGCTGAACAATCTGTAATAAATTATGATTTTTTTCCCCTTCCTCCTGAAATGAAGCTATAATTATGACAGTTGAATTCTTGTTCTGAGAAATAAGGTGGTATTTAATTCCTTGAGAACAAATGACACTCACAAAAGAACAGTTAATTATTCTCAGCTGCAAAAAAAAAAAAGGGAAAAAACGGGGAAAAAAAAAAGAAGGGGGGTAGGGAGAAGGAAAAAAATGAGAGTGTGGTAGCATTTTATGTGAAGTGTCTATTAATGAATCCTTAATGAAAGCTGCACTGCCACTGAACTTTGCTTGGTGTCCATGTGACTGAGTGACAATGTTCCAGTCCAACCCTTCCCATCAAATAAAACCCACATTTAGAGTAGGAGAACAATGAAAGGATGTTTTCTTCAGGAAATACTGCATCTCTGTTGCCAAACCTTCATTATGCAGAGAATAAAATGCAGAAAAAACTCTGAGGGATGCTCATCAGATGGGCAAAACAAATGTCTCAGTCAGCTCTGCAGTTTCAGGCTGCACTGCCATGGTGCCATGGTGCCATGGTCTGAAGTCTTAATACTCAGAATCATAGAATGGGTTGGGTTGGAAGGGACCTCTGAAGGTCATCCAGTCCAATCCCCCTGCACTCAGCAGGGACACCCTCCAATAGATCAGGTTTCTCAGAACATTGTAGAGCCTGACCTTGAATATCTCCAAGAATGGGGTCCCCAACCACCTCCCTGGGCAATCTGTTCCAGTGTTCTACCACCCTCATGGTGCAGAACTTGTCCCTAACATCCAACCTAAATCTGCTCTGCTCTACTTTGAAGCCATGCCCCTCTGCAGGCCTTTGCAAACAGTCTCTCTCCAGCCTTCCTTAGCCCTCTTCAGGTACCAGAAAGCTGCTGTTAGATCTCTCCAGAGCCTTCTTTTCTCCAGGCTGAACAACCTCAGCTCCCTCAGCCTCTCCTCACAGCAGAGGTTCTCCATCACCCCAGTCATCTTTGTGGCCTCTCTAGTTTCATACCATTGCTCCCTGCCACTGCAGGCCTTTGCAAACAGTCCCTCTGCAAGCTTCTTGTAGCCCCCCTCCAGGTACTGGAAGGCTGCTATGAGTTCTCCTGGGAGTCTTCTCTGGGGTCAACATCCCCAGCTCCCTCAGCATTAATTTCCATGATAACTATTACAACAGGATGAATAATTTTGACTTCTACTGCTGTTCATAGTGCAGAAAAGAGGAATGCTGAGCTTTCAGCTTCCTCACACTACAAACATGTGACCATAAGGCCTTTGACACCATCCCCCACAGCAAACTCCTGGCCAAGCTGTCAGCCTGTGGCTTGGACAGCAGCACTCTGTGCTGGGTTAGGAACTGGCTGGAGGGCAGAGCCCAGAGAGTGGTGGTGAATGGTGCCACATCCAGCTGGCAGCCTGTCACTAGTGGTGTCCCCCAGGGATCAGTGCTGGGCCCCATCCTGTTCAATATCTTTATTGATGATCTGGATGAGGGAATTGAGTCCATCAGCAGTAAGTTTGCAGATGACACCAAGTTGGGAGCAGGTATTGATCTGTTAGAAGGTAGAAGGGCTCTGCAGAGGGACCTGGACAGGCTGGACAGATGGGCAGAGGCCAAGGGCATGAGATTGAACACATCTAAGTGCCAGGTGCTACACATTGGCCACAACAACCCCAAACAGCTCCAGGCTGGGGACAGAGTGGCTGGAGAGCAGCCAGGCAGAGAGGGACCTGGGGGTGCTGGGTGACAGCAGCTGAACAGGAGCCAGCAGTGTGCCCAGGGGGCCAGGAGAGCCAATGGCATCCTGGCCTGGATCAGCAGTAGTGTGGCCAGCAGGACAAGGGAGGTTATTCTGCCCTGTGCTCAGCTCTGGTCAGGCCACACCTTGAGTGCTGTGTCCAGTTCTGGGCTCCTCAATTCAAGAGAGATGTTGAGGTACCAGCCACTTCTTGACCCATTTCAGAGTGAATCTGACCAAACCATGAGCTGCCAGCTTGGCCAGGAGCTTCTTGTGGCAGAGGGTGTCAGAGGCTTTGCTGAAGTCCATGCAGACCTCATCCACAGCCTGCCCCACATCCACCAGGCAGTAACCTGATCATAAAAGCAGATCAGGTTGGTCAGGCAGGACCTGCCCCTCCTGAATCCATGCTGGCTGGGCCTGATCCCCTGACCATCATCACAGAGTCATCACAGAATCATCACAGAATCACCACAGAATCACAGAATGTTAGGGCTTGGAAGGGATCTCTTGAGATCATCCAGTCCAAGCCCCCTGCCAGAGCAGGATCACCCAGCACAGGTCACACAGGAACACATCCATCTGGGTTTTGAATGTCTCCAGAGAAGGAGATTCCACCACCTCTCTGTGCTGCTTGTTCCAGTGTTCTGTCATCCTCACTGTGGGAAATTTTTTCCTCATGCTTACATATACTTCCAGGAGAGATGAGAATTCAAAGCTCTTGTCCAGGCCATGAACAATTAGCACATGTCCAGCTGTGAAGACAGTTCTTTTTCCTCAGAATTTCCTGAGAAGAGCAATGAGAGAAAGGCTCAAAGTTCAAGGAGGGTGCTGCATAAATCACTGTTGTCTCAACCACCCAGTGAACAAAAAAGAGCTGCAGACAATTTTTAGCAGGGTCTTTCTGCTGGCTGTTAAGGGCTAGGCAGTCTAAAGTTGGGAGGCTGTAATCTGTTTCTTAATATTTTTATGTTGGAGGGTTGTTTTTTATATTGCTCCTAAAATGTTGGGAGGTGAGTTGATCATAGAGTATGGGAGGGAATGATAGGACTCAGGGAGAAAGCAGACTTTCCACAAGATTTTCACTATAACAAAGCAGAAGGAGTTGGGGAAAAAAAAAAAGTTAATTTTTTAAATGTGGAAATACTGTTAAAAATGTAAAAGTTCTAAAAATAGTCCTACATTTTTCATGTTGCTCCCCTTCTGCTCAGAATCTGGTCAAATCCCTTGGTAGAATGACAGCACAGAACAGTGGTAGACCCATGTGGAAACTGTTGGGTATTTGATTGTATTTGTCCACTCAGTTCTGATTTCAAACAGAAGATTTATTAATGCAATGTGAAATATTGGCTGGCAGGTAAAGAAAAGTAATTCTGTTAATGAACATGATGAGAACAGCAGATGGAATGGAGAAAATGCAGCCTTTGCAAGACTCATGGAATTAATAGGCCTGAAAATACTTGGGAAATCAATTAAAATACATCTTCAAGATTACAAAAATGACTGGGCGTGTGTGTTTGACTTGAAAACCAACAATAAATGAATAAAATCCATACTTCCTCAGCAAGAACATTTTGCAGTGCCCTTTCCTGACAAATAGCAGAGCTTGTCAAAAGGTTTGGGTATATATCAACATATATATATATCAACATATATATATATCAACAGATATGGGTGAAAGTTGAGGCATAGGAAGTTCCATGGAAACATGAGGAAAACATTTTTTGTCCTGTGAGGGTGACAGAACACTGGAACAGGCTGCCCACGGGGTTGTGGAGTCTCCCCCTCTGGAGATATTCAAACCCCACCTGGATGTGTTCCTGTGTGATCTGCTCTAGGTGCTCCTGCTCTGACAGGGAGGTTGGACTGCATGAGCTTTTGAGATCCCTTCCAGCCCCTAACATTCTGTGATTCTGTGATCTATACCTGGGAAATTCAGGATTTTGGATATTTTTTTTCTGTTGTGGCAATACCATATGCAAGGTTGTTGCATTCACTAGAATTTGGATCTGCATCAGTGATGGAAGTATTTGATGGAATAACACAGGCAACATAATGGAAGGCCAATGGTGACAGGGGAATAAAGGATTGAAATAACCTAGGATGAGTCTCACCATAAGCCAGATGGTGCATTTACATCTACAGAGAAACTCCAATGAATAGGAACCACTCTGCTATTCCAGAATCCACTCCATGGCAAACCAATGCCAAGCACAATCACCAGAGAGTACCATGGGAGAGTCAGATTGCATGTGAGCAGGTACTGGTGTGTAAGGGGAAAGAGTTAAGAAGCTGAATTACAGCTTTCTTCTCTTTAAAAAACAGTAGCACAGAATCACAACATATTGGGGGTTGGAAGGGACCTCAAAAGCTCATCCAGTCCTACCCCCCTGCCAGAGTAGGATCACCCAGGGCAGGTCACACAGGAATACATCCAGGTGGGCTTTGAATAGCTCCAGAGAGGGAGACTCCACAACCCCCTGGGCAGCCTGTTCCAGTATTCTGGCACCCTCACAGGACAAAAAATGTTTTCCTCATGCTTAAATACAGTTCTAGGAGAGATGAGAATTCAAAGACCTTGTCCAGGCCATGCACAATTAGTGCATTTCTAGCTGTGAAGACAGTGTTGGTTTTTTTTTTTTTCCTCAGAATTTCCTGAAAAAAGCAAGGAGAGAAAGGCTCAAAGTTCGAGGGTGCTGTATAAATCACTTGTCTCAACCACTCAATGAACACAGAGAGCTGCAGACAAGTTTTAGCACATTTACCATTCAATAAATTGGATTTTAGCCTCAGAGAGATACCTTGTTCTATAATGTACTCATCTCTACCTGGGTATTGGTATAAGGCAACACAATGTCTGCTTTATGTCAATAGCTGGAGTCAGGACTGGAGTGCAACAGGATTTGAAAGATGTGATGACATCAAGTAGTTTGTTTAAGCACATTGAAGCTCTGGCACTTCAGGTGCCAAAAAAATGCAGTGTTCAGACATCATAGAATCACAGAATTGTTGGGAGTGGAAGAGACCTCAAGGATCATCTAGTTCCAACCCCCCTGCCATGGGCAGGGACACCTCATGTCATTCCCTCTTCCAGGGAAATCTGTTTCAAAGTAGTATCCTAATCCTTTACTGTAACAGAGCCCAATTAATGGGGATTATTATTTCTTTTTTTTTTTTTTCTGCTTGGGGAAAAAAAATAAAGCAAGTAATTGTATCCTTTTAATGCTCTTTACATGGAGTGAATTCCTTATTTATGCAAACATGATGAAAAGGAGTGAGAGAGAGACAGAGTCTGTACCTCCTAACAAGTTTCACAATGTGCTGTGTGCTTCCCAAGCCAGTGAATGAGGGAGGGGAGATACACAAAGGCCCAAGAGCTGCTGAAGTCCTCAAATTCCTCTGGAGAAAAGACTTTCCATGAGATTTCTTTCCATTTATACTTTGACTCCCAAAGAAGATGCAGGGCTGTAGTCAAACCAGGAATGAAAGTCCTGGGAAGGAAGACCTGGTGAGCAGAGCACAAACATTTCCCCCCTTGAACTTTCCCTGGAGTGGGGGGTCTTTAAAAATCTGAGCTGAGAAATATTTTTGCCCATATGCACCATCATCATTCAGTCTTAGAATCACAGAAACATAGAAACATGGAGTGATTTTGGTAGGAATGACCTCTGAGGCCATCTTAGAGCAGGACTAATCAGATCAGATTGTTCAGGGCTGCATCCTCTCTAGTCTTGAACACTTTCAAGGATGGAGGCTCACAGCTTCTCTGCACAGCCTGTTACAGTGTTTGGCTACCATTCAAGTAAAAATTTCTCCTGATATTGCCTCAGAATTTCCCCTGGCTTTGTCTTGTGTCCCTTGCTGCTCATCCTATCACAGCACACCTCCAACAAAAGTCTGGCTCCCATCTTCTCTGTACCCTCCAATACAAACTGCACTGAGGTCTCCTTTGAGCCTTCTCCTCTTGAAAATGCTGCTCCTGTCAGAGAAGGCTGTCTCTTGGGAAGTGTGTGACAACACTCTTCTGGGCATGAAAGTGGAATTTCTGTCTGCTGCCCAGAGTTTGTCCTCATTGTCTGTTCAGCACTGCCATGGAAAAACTTAAAATCTGCCTTACAGCCTGAGGCTGTCTTTTTAAGCTGTCTTCTGCTACTGCCCCTTCAATCCAGGTGGATTTCTAAATGTTTCTGCTTTAATGTAAGCCATGAGTATGGCATGGACAGTACTGATTGTTCAGATTGGAGGTGGAGTCAGAAAATACAAGGAAGGGTAATAATTTGGGGGTGAACCTAATATTTTGCTGGACTGAAAAAGCTTTTGCTCAATTCATTCACAAGGGAAAGTATTAAAATCCTCAGGAAGAGAAAAGAAGAAAAGAAGCAGTGTTTGGTCTCATGCAGCCCTGGGATGCTGCTGTTGAGTTCTTTCCTTGAGATGGCATTCACAGATTGCATCAGGTTGGAAGGGACCCTCAAAGGTCATCTTGTCCAATCCCCCTGCACTCAGCAGGGACACCTCCAACTACAGCAGGCTGCACAGGGACACATCCAGTCTGAGCTTGAATGTTTGTAGCCAGGTTGAATGGCTGTAGCCGGGAGGGGGTTGGTCTCTTCTCCCAGGCAATCAGCAGCAGAACAAGAGGACAGAGTCTCAAGCTGTGCCAGGGGAGGTTTAGGCTGGAGGTGATGAGAAAGTTCTTCACAGAGAGAGTTGTTAGCTGTTGGAATGTGCTGCCCAGGGAGGTGGTGGAGTCACCATCCCTGGAGGTGTTCAAGAGGGGATTGGACGTGGCACTTGGTGCCATGGTTTAGTGGTCATGAGGTGTTGGGTGACAGGTTGGACTTTGATGATCCTTGAGGTCTTTTCCAACCTTATTGATTCTGTGAATCTGTCTCCAGGGATGGAGCCTTCAACCACCTCCCTGGGCAGCCTCTTCCAATATTTCACCACTCTTACTGTGCAGAACTTCCTCCTGATGTCCAGCCTAAATCTGCCCTGCTCCAATGCCAAACCATTACCCCACATCTTATCCCCACAGGCCCTTCTGAACAGTCCCTCCCCAGCCTTCCTGTAGGTTCCCTTCAGATAGTGAAATGCAGCTCTAAGGTCTCCCTGGAGCCTTCTCTTCTCCAGGATGAACAGCTCCAGTTCTTTCAGCCTGTGTTCATGGCAGAGGTGCTCCAGCCCTCTGAAATCCTAGACTACTTCAACATTTTCCAACTTTTAAAACCCAAACTTCAACTCTATTTGTCACAAATGTGTAACATGCTTTGACTGACCCTGCCTTGCATTTTTTTCAGCCAGTAAATTACTTGCCTTGAAGATTTCATCCAACTCCATTCACACCTTTGGGGAAGCCCCAGCTGGTGTGGCAACCAGCTCTGAAGGAATCACACAGGAACTGTCATTGGAGACATTTTTTTGCCCTTGTCGTGTCTGCTTCTGAGTTTTATGCCAGGAAGTCATTTCAGAGTTCCTAGAAAAGTAGAAATACTGAAAAGAAAAGAAAGAAAAAAAAAAAAGAATTACTTTTAGAGTAGAAGCACAACCATAGTGAATATTTGTAAACAATTCTGACAGCATTTTTGGCATCTGGCTGGCAATTTCCTGTAATCAGATTTCTCCTTTATGTTAATTTATTGGTTTGCAGATCTGAAAAATTGCAGCTCACACTCTGTTCAGCTTCCAGGTTCAGGCTCATTGTTTTAAAAACTGCACTATGCAATATGGAAATCTGGGGGTTTAATGCAGGTTTTAACAATTGCAGCTAAATTATTTGGGGAGGGAGAAAGAAATATCCAGGAGAACACCTGTTTTCATGCAATTAAAGCCCTACAGCAGTATATGGATAGAATGATTTGAGAAAAACTTGCTCTGTGGAGTTTGAAATGATTACAGAACCAAAGGGCTTGCAAGGAGATGATCCCTGGCAAGTAGACAGCTAATGATGGAGACAAATTGATCTAACTGTAGCCCAGGTGCAATGGAAGGTGTGTGATCACAGGTCACAGGGTGTTAGGGGTTGGAAGAGACTGCCGAAGATCATTGAGTCCAACCCCCCTGCCAGAGCAGGACCATAGAATGCAGCACAGGTCACACAGGAACACATCCAGATGGGGCTGGAAAGGCTCCAGAGAAGGAGACTCCACAACCTCTCTGGGCAGCCTGTTCCAGTGCTCTGGGACCCTCACAGTGAAGAAGTTCCTCCTCATGTTGAGGTGGAACCTCCTGTGCTGTAGTTTCTATCCATTGTCCCTTCTCCTATCCCAGGGAGAAATAGAGAAGGGTCTGTCCCCTCCCTCTTGATACTCAGCCCTCACATATTTATAGACATTGATCAGATCCCCTCTCAGTCTTCTCCTCTCCACACTAACCAGCCCCAGGGCTCTCAGCCTCTCCTCCCCAGGCAGTGCTCCAGTCCCTTCAGCATCCTTGTAGCCCTCCCTTGGACTCCCTCCAGCAGATCCCTGTCCCTCTTGAAATGGGGCCCCCAGAACTGGATGCAATATTCCAGGTGAGGTCTCATTAGGGTAGAGTAGAGGGGGAGGAGAACCTCCCTCGACCTGCTGGACACACTCCTCTTAATGCACTCCAGGATCCCATTGGCCTTCTTGATGGTGGCATTTAAAGACATGGAAGAGCAACTGGAGAGAGACAGGACCTGGAAGTGTTGGTTGAGAGCTGCCTGAAGATGAGCCAGCAGTGTGCTCAGGTGGCCAACAAAAGCAGCTGCATCCTGGCAATAGCGTGGCCAGCAGGAGTAGGGAAGTGACTGCACCCCTGTATTCAGCACTGGCAAGGCTGCACCTCAAATACTGACTTCAGTTTTGGTTCACTCACTCCAAGAAGGACACTGGAGTGCTGGAACATATCCAAAAAAGGGCAACGAAGCTGGTGAAGGGTCTGAAGGACAGGGCTGGTGAGGAGCAGCTGAGGGAACTGGGATTGTTTAGTCTGCAGAAGAGAAGGCGGAGGGGAGACCTCATTGCTCTCTAAAAGTCCCTGAAAGGAGGTTGGAGTGAGGTGGGGGTTGGTCTCTTCTCTCCAGGTGATAGGATGACAGGAAATGACCTGAAGTTGTGCCAGGGGAAGGTTAGGTTGGATATTGGGAGCAATTTCTTTGCTGCAAGAGTGGTGAGGCATTGGAACAGGCTGCTTGGGGGGGCGGTGGTGGAGCCACCATAACTAGAGGTGTTCAAGAAATGGGTGGGTATGGCACTTTGGGACATGGTTTAATGGCCATGGTGGTGTTAAGTTGATGCTTGGGCTCAACAAATCTTAGAGGTCTTTTCCAACCAAAACATTTCTATGATTCTGCTGAAACTTGCCTGTTGTGGTGTACACAAACTGAGCAAAATCCCTGGCACAGTGCAGGGGCTCTAAAACAGGATCAATTAAGTTATTTTATTTTTAAACATGATGAAATATGTCATCAGTTCCTCTGTCCTTTCCTACACCAGTGTCCCTTAGCAACTGGTTTTGTGAAAGTCATAAATTCAGAACAAATCAAATACAGCACAACTCTCCCCAAAGCAAACTAAGCCTCCTATTTATTTCATTGCCAAGTGCTCTCCTGCAGCAAACAAGTGCAGTTCTTAGATCTTTACAACCCAGGCTGATGTTTTCCTGCAGAGAACACGTGGGAAAATGTAGGTCCTTGCTTATAGTGAGGAGATTTTTCTCTTGTCTTCTGGACTGGCTTGGCACTGGCTCAGGATGTGGCTTAAAGCATAATACCAGGTACCCCAGACTTGGACTGTTGTGTACACTCCTTTCCTCTCCACACACTCCAGATATGTCAGGTCCCTTATCTTGCCTCCCAGATTTCAGTCCTGGTGAACAGGGAGGAGCTTGAAGCACTGTGCTGTGTGTTTGAAGCAAAGGATGTGGTGAAAAGAGGAATATAGGGTGGGGAACACAGTATGGGGGAAAGAGAGGTGCTGGCAGTGCTCCAGGGTAGGAGAAACTTCAGTGCAGCAGAGAGAGCTGCCCTGGCACAGGCTGTGGGCACAGAGCTGGGGGCTGAGTTCTGTCAGAACACTCCTCATGAAGAGCTGTTTCTTCCTGATCCCTGTGCTCTCATGCATGCATCCCTGCTGGGGTCCCATCTTCTCCTGCTGCTCTACCCACATGCAGGCACTCCATGAGATGCACTCCCACTGCATTTGCATAGCACCTTGGACTCACCTGCTTCTGGCCTTCCCCAGGTTTGCTGTTGGGTTTTTTTTGTTTGTTTGGGTTTGGGTTTTGGTTTTGTTTTTTTTTTTTTTTTCGGAGTGCAACAATTTTGAGAAATCTATGGAAAAATAACTGTGCAGTGTCTGCACTCCTCCAAGTACCTGTAGCCAGAGAAGCCTCTTGCTACTCCCTGTTTATTTCCAGGAAATGTGTTAGAAGCTGCTTACTTGAAAATTCTCTCAAGAGCTTTACAAAACCACTAAATACTTCTGTGTTCTCCAGCCCACAACACTGTAATGAATTACTGCAGCAAGGGTGAAGCATTTTGATGAATGTGATATCAACAGAGTATCCCAAGAAACAATAGAAACCAGCTAACACAAAAGAAAAAGTCCTTCAGAAAGGCTCCACCAAGCCCCTGCTTGGATGTAATTTGGGAAGTGTTTAATCTGTGTATGAAACCCAACCACTGCAAACAGCCTGTTGTGTAAGTTGGTGGCGCAAAAGAAAGTGGGACCAGCATGAGCTGAGAGCTGCCTGCTTCTCAGTTTTGTTTTGTGTCACTTGGTGACTCCACTTGCCCTGACCCCAGCTGCTCACTTGGCTTTGCCATAGTCCAGTTGCCTCAGCAGTGGGTGAAGATGACGATATTGGCTCTCCAATTATAAAATTCCTTGGTATAAAAATGTGTAACAACTCTGCTGCTAGGTGGAGTGGAGAGGTCACTGACTAGATTAAGAGAGAGGGAGACAAATTAATCTGTGATAATATTGGGTTTGTTTTGCTAGAGTTAGGGCAGGGATTGTTTTGCCCCAGTATGTGTCGTTTCCTCCCACTATTAATGAACTGGAAGCATCTGTCAAGATTTAATCCAATTACTGATGATATGGGAGAAAAGGGCAGCAGAAGTGGACTGGAAGAAATGTATTAACACAGGAAAACCTTGTCCCTCCCCAGAGAAGCAGGCTGAGAACAAATCTTGGGAACTGTCAAGTGCTTCTTACTTTGGATCTTTGTGTAATTCAGGCTTAATTTGTGATGATACGACCGATGAAAAGGCAGCAGATGAAGGAGCTGGGGCACTTCTGAACAGGAATCAGAAGGAACTTATTTTCTTATTTTTTTCCTCCTAGCCACTTTGCAGAGGGCTTTCAAATAATAGCAGAAAAAAAATAAAGTTTAAGTTAAGGGGTGTCAGTTATGAGACATGTTTGCAGCACTCACTAAAGAGAATAGTGGCCCAGAGCCACCAACAAATCTGCTTCCAAGGGCTTCAAGAGTGATCTTTTTTAAGAGGAAAAAAAAAAAAAGAATTCTAATACATTTACCTTGCTCTTTCTTGCAAAATGAACTACTTCTATTTATTTTCTTATTTCCATCCTTATTGCAAATCTAGTCATGTTAAGTGGACAGTACCTAAACCACTTACTGCCCTGGCACATGTAGGAGTTTTCTTGGCCTTACTTGTGTGTTGTCTGGTGGGGACTGCTGCTTTGTGCTTCTACTCCTTGCTTGGATGATTCCCACCCCACAAGAATGGAAAGTTTGAGTAGTTGCACAAATATGCACAAATATCTGTGCAAAATGCATGTCTATCAGTTTCTCATTTTTCTTTTCCCTGTGAGACCTCTGGATCTCTCCAGCTCCCTGAAGGGAGGTTGGAACGAGGAGGGGGCAGCCTCTTCTCCTTGGTGGCATGAGACAGGACCAGAGGAAATGGTTCCAAGCTGCACCGGGGGAAGTTCAGGCTGGGTGTTAGGAAATATTTCTTCACAGAGAGGGTTCTCAAGCTTTGGAATGGTCTGCCCAGGGCAGTGGTGGAGTTACCATCCCTGGAGGTGTTTAAGCAGTGAGTAGAGCTGGAGCTTAGGGACATGGTTTGCTGTTAACCCTTCAGTGCTGGTTTGAAGGCTGGACTGGATGATCTTGAAGGTCTCTTCCAACCAAATATACTCTGAGGAGGTATCCTGGAGTCAAGAGGAACACAAATGATGACAAAAATGGAGAGCTCAGATGCTTACCAGGGTGTTGTTGGGGTTCCCACTGCTTTGCTCACCCTTGTCCCCTCAATGTTCTTCTTAGCAACATGGTTTAAACAGTGACTTACTCCTTAATATGACTACTTCCAGCAGTCCTAATTGCTTATGATATGCAGATTTCTTGTGCCCATGACCCACTTCAGCATCCTTTGATGTAGGTTATTCCCATGTGAGGAGCTATGAATAAAGTAAATCCCAGGCCAGGCCTAGGGAAGACATTTGACCCCCATGTCATGGACAATGGTCTGACTGTCACGTCTTGAATTCACTGCTGTGACTTTTGGCAGTTTCAATTTAATTCATAGGTGATAATGAGGCTGATTGAAACCCAGGGATGAGGTCTTCCCCTGGCTCTGTTGCCTCTTTGAGACAGGTGGTAAAAAATGCAGTTTCTAGGTATGACTGATGTCTGCTCAGTTACTCTATTCAAAGTCTAATGGACTTTTAGAAATACTGTCTTAGCTAGCAGGATTTAACTTCATTAGCTTCGAAACAGGAGATAAATGGTAGCCCCAGTGCAATCTTTCATTATGCTCTGGGGAATTTCCTAGGGTTAAATTAAGCACAAGGGATCTCTATTCCTGTTCTCTGCATGCCAGTGAAACATATTGAGAAATAAAGGAGAAAAAAATAAATTGATTGATGAGAAGCTCCCCATGAGCCAGCAGTGTGCTCAACAAGCCCAGCAGGCAGCTGTGTGCTGGGCTTCATCAAGAGGAGTGTGGGCAGCAGGGCAAGAGAGGGGATTCTGCCCCTGGACTCTGCTCTGCTGAGACCTTACCTGGAACACTGCCTCCAGTTCTGGCGTCCCCAGCATAAGGAGGACACAGAGCTGCTGGAGTGAGTCCAGAGGAGGCCATGAAGATAATTGAAGGGCTGGAGCAGTTCTGCTGTGAGGACAGGCTGAAGGAGTTGGGGTTGCTCAGCCTGGAGAAGAGAAAACTCCAGGTAGACCTTAGAGCTAGCTGAAGGGATTCTACAGGAAGGCTGCAAAGGGACTTTCCATAAGGGTGTCTGAGGGAGAGTAGGGTGAGACTGGATCTTAGGAATTTCTTCAGTATGAGGGTGGTGAGACTCTGGAACAGGCTGCCTGGAGAGGTTGTGGATGCCTCCTGTCTGGGGGTGTTCAAGGCCAGATTGGATGAAGCCTTGTCCAACCAAGCCTAGTTGAGAGGTGTCCTTTTAATGGTGGGGGGTAGGAGTAGATGATCTCTGAGGTCCCTTCCAACCTAAGCCATTCTGTGATACATTTGAAATGTAAAATCAATAAAGTTCATTTCCTCTCTAGTGCCTGGTGCACAGCACCTCCTGTGTACCCACACCATCCAACGTTAACCAAAGCATTGCTTTTATATTTTGGCTTTGCTTTACACAAAAAGTCATGCCAACAGCAATAGGATCTGACCACAAAGGGAACTGCAGGAAACTACCATTTCACCAGACTTGGTTTAAATTCAGGAGGGAGATAATTTAGGCACTAAATGTCCTGCCTTACCCACAGTGCCACTGGAGAATTACTCTCCAGAATGGCTTTCATCCCCCAGCTGCTAACAATTTAGCAGTGCTTCTTGCTTTTAATTAATCTCTTTGAATCTCCATGTAGAAGGTCAGTGCCAATGACTGCTGCAAAAGGAGGGGAAATTTTTGTCCAAAACAATTCATTTCTGAAGACGTGGTGTCAAAACCCTTTTTTTAAAACAGGTTATATATCTATTTTTTTATGTCATGCTTGGAATATATGACATGAAAGATTTCAGACACGAGCAAAGATTTCAGCAATTCCATTTTCATGAAATGAAAATTAGCTAGTTTGGGGGTTTCTTTTCATCTATCAATTTTCTTATTGTCTCATCCCACTCGTTTCAAATGGCAAATGAAGTGTGGAGGGCAGAAGTATGGAGTTAACACATGTAAAAGTGAACAAATCTCCTTTCCTTCCTCAGAGAAGAGCTAGGAAAAAAAATGTAGGAAAGCCTGTGAAGTTTTTTTCTTTCCTTCAGCATTCTTTAAAAATGTTGCCCTATTTTTGTACTTAAAAAAAAAAGTTGAGTAAAATACAAAAATCCATACTTCTTAAGATTAGTTTTGCATTGCCAAACCCCAGCCTAATCCTCAAGTTCACATTAACTTAAACAATGCCCAATTTAATTTAAAAAGAAACAAACTGGTAACACTTTCCCTTCCTTTTCCTCCACTTTCTTCATGTGCATGTAAACCAGGATTTCTGTCCAGCAGGTACAGAGCCTGAGAAGGAACTGGGTTCTAAATGAGACTGATAAAGAAGCAGGGAAACATTTCTTTCTTCTCAAATTGCAAATGACTACTTAATACAAAACCATTGACCTCATTTGCAGACTGTTCCTCTTTGTTGACATACTTCCCACTCTCTTTACTACCCTTTCTTCTGCCTCATCTAACAATAAAATTTTAAGCAAACAGTCCATATATCTTCTTAAAAGATGTATCACCTGGAAGAGGTTGCCCAGGGATGTCATGGATGACCTCTCCCTGGAAGTATTCAAGGCTGGATGAGGCCTTGGGCAACCTGGTCCTGCTGAATCAGATCATCAGACCTTGTCCTTGTGGGGGACTTTAACCTACCAGACATCTGCTGGGAACTTAATTCAGCAGAGAGGAGACAGTCCAGAAGGTTCCTAGAGTGCATGGATGACAACTTCCTGATGCAGCTCTTAGGTGAACCTACCAGGGGTAAGGCTCTGCTTGATCTGCTGTTCTCAAATAGAGAAGGGCTGGTGGGAGATGTGATGGTTGGAGGCTGTCTAGGGTGCAGTGACCATGAGATAGTGGAGTTTTCAATATGCAGGGAAATAGGGAGGAGCAGTAACAGAACCCTCACTTTGGACTTTCGGAGGGCAAACTTCAGGTTGTTCAGGCAACTTATTCGAAAGTTCCCTGGGTAACAGCCCTTAAGAAGAAAGGGGTCCAGGATGGTTGGACCTACTTCAAACAGGAGCTCCTAAAGGCACAGGAACTGGCAGTTCCCACATGCCGTAAGACGAGCCGGCAGGGAAGACAACTGGCCTGGATGAGCAAGCAGCTCCTGAAGGATTTAAGGGAAAAAAAGAGGGTTTATCACCTTTGGAAAGGGGGGGAGGCAACTAGTGATATGTTTAAGGATGTTGTTAGATCATGTAGGAGAAAAATTAGAGAGGCAAAAGCACAGTTAGAAATTAAACTGGCCGCTTCCGTGAAGGACAACAAAAAGCATTTTTATAAATATATTAATGCTAAAAAGAGGGGCAAGAGGAGCCTCCACTCTTTATTGGATGTGGAGGGTAACATTGTAACTAAGGATGAGGAGAAGGCTGAGATTCTAAATACCTTCTTTGCCTCCATTTTCAACAGTAAGGCAGGAGGACTTCAGGATAACTGGCCTCCTGAGCTGGTTGATGGGGTCAAGGAGCAGTGTTGTACTCCTGAAATCCATGTGGAATTAGTTCGAGACTTGTTGAGTCACTTGGATATTCACAAGTCCATGGGACCTGATGGGATTCATCCTAGGGTGCTGAAAGAGCTGGCAGATGAGCTGGCCAAGCCTCTCTCCATCATTTTCCACCAGTCCTGGCTCACTGGAGAGGTCCCAGAAGACTGGAAACTGGCCAATGTGATGCCCATCCACAAGAAGGGACGAACAGAAGAACCTGGGAACTACAGGCCTGTCAGCCTGACCTCAGTGCCAGGGAAAATCATGGAGCAGATTGTCTTGGGGGCAATCACTGCACACCTGAAGGATAGCCAAGGAATCAGGCCCAGCCAACATGGATTTAGGAAGGGCAGGTCCTGCCTCACCAACCTGATCTCCTTCTATGACCAGGTGACCAGCCTGGTGGACGTGGGAAAGGCTGTGGATGTAGTCTACCTGGACTTCAGCAAGGCCTTTGACACCGTCCCCCACAGCAAACTCCTGGCCAAGCTGTCAGCCTGTGGCTTGGACAGCAGCACTCTGTGCTGGGTTAGGAACTGGCTGGAGGGCTGAGCCCAGAGAGTGGTGGTGAATGGTGCCACATCCAGCTGGCAGCCTGTCACTAGTGGTGTCCCCCAGGGATCAGTGCTGGGCCCCATCCTGTTCAATATCTTTATTGATGATCTGGATGAGGGGATTGAGTCCATCATCAGTAGGTTTGCAGATGACACCAAGCTGGGAGCAGGTATTGATCTGTTAGAGGGTAGAAGGGCTCTACAGAGGGACCTTGACAGGCTGGACAGATGGGCAGACCATGGAATCCAGCACAGGTCACACAGGAACACATCCAGATGGGGCTTGAAAGGCTCCAGAGAAGGAGACTCCACAACCTCTCTGGGCAGCCTGTTCCAGTGCTCTGTGACCCTCCCAGTGAAGAAGTTCCTCCTCATGTTGAGGTGGAACCTCCTGTGCTGGAGTTTCTATCCATTGTCCCTTGTCCTATCCCAGGGTGCAACTGAGCAGAGCCTGTCCCCTCCCTCTTGACCCCCAGCCCTCAGATGTTTATAGACATTGATTAAATCCCCTCTCAGTCTTCTCCTCTCCAGATTTAACAGCCCCAGGGCTCTCAGCCTCTCCTCACAGAGCAGCGCTCCTGTCCCTTCATCATCCTCATAGCCCTGTTGTTGGACTCAAGCAAAGCAGAGAGATTTTGGGATGAAGTGAAGGGAGAGAAGAGACTGTGAAAAGAGTAGCAGCTATGCTCAAGTCCGTATTTCTTTTTTAGATGCCGGGGAGAGATCTGGTCACATCATCTGCATCTTGCTGGCACAGTTGCTCTAGCAAGTGTAACGTACTGATTTCCTTTTTTTTTTTTCTTGTTGTTGCTTTTTACCACCAGGGAAATTGTTGCAACAGACAGAGAGCTAGATTAGGAAGTTGTGCTTAGCAAGTCATGTGTGATTTCACTGTCAAACTGCAAAGTGCAGTTCTCCTCTGGAAGAGAAGGCTGCGAGTGCTTTCTAGGAGTCGATAAACACCACGCGATGGAGCTTTCTGGGGAAAAAACAAAACGAAACAAAAACAAAACCAAAAAACTCAACAGAATCCTTTGAAGCATCTCCAGCAAAATCCTTGGAGAGGCGAAGCATATTTTCAGATGCATGATTCTAGGTTAAACAGCTCTGTCCCCCACTTGTTTACAAAGCAGCTCGACAGCTGCTGTGAGCCGCTGGCCCCCTCTGGACAGACAAGGACACATTTGGATCTGTCTCACTGAGCCACCAAGCACTGCTGCTGCTTTACTCTGCAACGAGCTCTTTGGAGATCTGCTGCTGGCAAGGCAGAAAGCCTCACCAGCTTTAAAAGCAGCAGATGATTAGCTTTCATCCCTGCTGGAAGTTTCCTTGTTTTTAAATCTGAAGTTGGAGGAAATTTTTTTTATTTGGTTGGTTGGTTTTGGTTTCTTGGGATTTTTTTTTTGTTGGTTGTATCTTTTGTTTGTTTTTTTTTTTTTTTTCAGTGGTGAAATTTGGTCCTAGAAAAGCTGCACCCTTCTTTATGCATGAGGAATAGGATATAAAAATAAATGGCAGCAGGTGGTTGTTGGCAGGGAATGGATGCTTTAGCAGAGGGAAAAAAACCCCAACCAACCAACCACACAAAAAAACCTGAAGCCTTTTGGGACACAGAGATGCAGTGTTGTCCTGAAGGGTCAAACCCCTAAACATGCCCTAGCCCAGACAATAGGCTAAGCACCTGTGAATGTGCTAACCTGGACACTTCCTGGGGTCCAGATGGCCAAGGCAAATGTCTAGCATGTGTGATTAACCTTGTAAGCACCTCTGAGTGTGCAAACCTGGACACTTCCTGGGGTCCAGATAAACATGGACCACCTCTGATTAACTTTGTGACACAGCTGTGCACTGTGTGTGCCCCAGGAGATGTTTGGATATGCCCCAGGCCATGTTTGGATATGCCCCATCCCATAGGTCCAGTTATCAGGGTTCTGTGTTACCAATTGTCTTGGGACAGTACTTAAACCAGCCAAGAAGTCAGGCAACTTGCCTTGTGCAAGCAGACAGCAACAAGAGCCAAATGCTGCTGGAGTAGCAGCTGAGGGTTGCTTACCACAAAGAGATAAGGGCCAAATGCTGCCTGAGTAGCAGGTGAAAGGTTTGTCCTAACAGGCAACAACTGCACCTAGGCCTTGCACCTGGACCAAGGCAGAAAGCGAAAAAGCTCCAAGGGTATTGAATCCCAGAAGAGGCTACAGACCAGCAAGGGAGCACACAAGAGAGAGGTCCTTAGCCCTCTCTGAGCCAAAGGCAAGCTCCAGACTGTGAACTGGGCATGACAACAGAGAGCCCTCCTCTTGCCCTCTGTGGTAGTTTCAGGCTATGCCTTTAAAGTTTTTCACACATCTTGAGCAGAAAGTAGTAAAAATGTAAGTAAAACACTATTGGGTGTAAAAAGGAAAATAATGATTATTCTAAACAATTCCACTGGAGAGATATCTTCCATAAGATTTGATTCCCAAAACAATTTCTCTCTCTTCTCACTTCTTCACTGGATGGATGCTAACTGGCTCTACTGGCCTTGGTTGCATTGCTTTTATTTTGGCTAAATCTAATATCTCTGCTTCTCTCTCTTGTCCCTTTGGTACAGGGGTGTAAGGGGGAGGCAGGGAGGGAGAAGCTGTTGCAGCTCCCCTGGTCTTTTGGCCAGGGGCGTCCTTGTGCTGTTTGTTAATTGTAGATCCCTGTAAATATTGTATATTTGTACATATCCATTGCATTTCATTCCAGATTGTGGTTTTGCCTGTAAATACAGCTTCCATTTGCTTCCAGCTGGGCTGGTTTGGCAAAGTTAAGGGTGGTGGTGGTGGGAATTTTCAATCCCCCACACCCTCTCTGAGCCAAGGGCTACTTAAATCATAGCCACAGCACCTGGGAAGATATCAGACAGAGGAGCAAGTGGTGAGTCCCCAGCCAATCTGCCATGGAATCCCATTGGTGGGAAACCCACAGATGACAGCACCTGTATGTCCAGTTTGGATTGCTGTATTGGAAAGGCTGGATCTGTGCTTAAATCATGGAACTGTCTTTAGATGTGCAGTGTAAAAGCCACCACCGAATAACTGAACCTGTGAATTGATTTGGTAAATAAGCTACAGTGGTGTTTGAAGATGCCACCACCAGGAAATAGTCATTATAAAATATATAAAAATACACATTTTTATTACAAGTGTCTAGCCTGAAATTAAAATGTTCTATTGAATGAACACAGAAAATGTTGACACTGCAACTGTACTTCAACATTTGGCAGATCAGGCTGAGAGATGCAACTCCTGAGCTCTCAATCACCACTCCCAGGAGTTCTGCTGGAAGCAAGCCCAGCCAGGACACCCTGTCAACACTGCTGGGACACCCTCTCTTGGGGAGTGAGGGACAGAGGTTCAAACCTCCTCCTGCAGAAGAAGACACATGCCTGGTTATGGCCTCTCTCTTGTGGCTGGGGGTAAGGGTGACTCGGTAAGCTCAGGGCACTTTCATACCCACGCAGGGGCAGAGCTGGTCACAAAACAAGTCCCACCTGGGAATTCTTTCTTTAGTGCAGGCTTTCCTCTCCCTGCCAGAGCTGTGCTGCTGCTGAGGAACCAGAAGCAAGCAGGACAGGAGCAGTGACCAACCAGGGCCACCTGTCTCCTACCACACCTCTTGGCACAGCCAAAGCAAGGGAAAGGCCTAGGGCTGTTTTGCTGCTTTCCTTGTTTTTCCTGCTAAATAGCTCATGCTAAACTTGTGCTGCAAAATGTTGCTTGCCCAGCAGCACTTCTGCACCCTTGATAAAGGCTGCAGTAGTCCTTTGGCTCTATGTAAGTTGCCATTTGACGCATTCACACCTATGCAATATACCACTCTAGGTACTTCTTGCCTCCATGCAACATATTCCTGGTGTCTTCTTCCCCTTCTTCCTCATCAATGTTTTAGCTCTAACCAAGCCAATGGAAAACAGTGGAGACAATAAATCTCTCTGTCAGGAGGGTGGCACTGGACCCTCTGTCTCTGAAGCTCACAAATCAGAGGTGGCTGGTCCCTTGCAGTCAGCAACAATATTGCTTCCTTTGACCTCCTTACCAGCGACTGACCACAGCAAAAATTATTACTGATGGCATTTGACAGGCCTACATCCATTTTTTGACATTAATTTTTAGCTACTGGGTTGTTTTGGTTAATTTTTTTTTTTTAACAGCTGCCAGTGTGTTCAGTCAAATACCTGTCTGTCACCACAATTGGAAAGACCTAAATGTGTCTGCATTATGGAAGAGGACCTCGTAGCCTTTCCAGCACTTTATTATAGTCCCAGTATAGCTTCTGGTAACAAATTCCTTGTGCACTGCTGTCCCTGCTGCGCCACAGAAGCCTTCCAAGCTGGCAGCTTGGGTATCTGCTGCCATTAATCTTCCCTGTGCTGTGGAGAGTGGGGCACCAGGTGATTTATGGCAGTTGCCTGCTCTGACACAGCAGAGCTGAGGTGAGTTGGGTTCAGTTGTTGTTGCTGGTACCAGTTTTGTCCCCAAGCAGCTCTAGGGTGTACAATATGCTTCTGTATGCCTGCATGTGCTTTCCTCTTCAAGCATTGCTCAGTTGAACAGGGGGAGGGAAAATGCATTTTAATCACATTTTAAAACAGTATTGAGATGGAACACTGGTAAGAGAGAGGTTAACCACCTTGACACCAATTCAGAATTAAAAGCTTTAATCAAATGTCTTTGTTAGGTTTATCAAAGCAGTATTTTCCCAGGAACACTGTAAAATGCCCATCTTTGACCTGCAATTTTCCAGGCTAAGGAAGTTCTAGGTTTGATTTTAAGCACCACCCTCAAGTTTTTCTGCTGATTTTCTATTCTTTGAACTGTCAGGGAGCTGGAGTGACGCACAGGGAAATGAAGGTTGTGCCAAGATGCCATCAGCATCCATCCCTTGACCCAATTAAAAAGCAATGTTAATGGCCTCTCTGGGAATCCTTTAAAGCCTTCCATGCCAGAAAGGATGATGTCCACAATATAGAGCTGATCTGAGCATTTAAAGTATAGAGTAATAAGAGTAGAACTTCAAGTCCTCCTTATTAAGCAATTTACTTACTGGTCGTGGCCAAAGGGAAATGTGTTTTAAAATGGGATTTTTTAATTGATTGTTTTATAATAGGAATTATTATCTGGCAGGGGGGTTGGACCGGATGGTCTCTGGAGGTCCCTTCCAAGCTCTGTGTTTGTCCCCTCCAAGTTCTGTGATTCTGTGATAGGAAGACATCAAAATGATTTCTCCTCTTAGAGAGATTCCTATGGATGGATGAGTGTGTGTGTATGTGTGTGTGCAGGTATGTGCTACAGCATCTCCCCAGTTTATATCCATGGGGTATAAAGCTACAGCATCTCCCCAGTTTATATCCATGGGGTATATATTTCTTTTTCCTTGCTGCTGCTTGTACGTGTTTATTGTCAGTGGGGCAAATGGAAGGTAAGATGAATCCTGTCTGTAGGTTTGTGGATAGAGGAAAGGAGGTGAATTTCATTGGGGGTATAGTGCTTGCTGTAGGCTGAGTGCATGCACCCATTTGAAAAGGAGCTTCAGGAAGAACTGGAATCAGCAGGAGTGTCTGATCTGTATCAGGAAGAGTGTGGCCAGCAGGAGCAGGGAAATCATTCTGCCCTGTACTCAGCACTGGTTAGGCCACACCTTGAGTGCTGTGTCCAGTTCTGGGCTCCTCAGTTCAAGAAAGATGTTGAGAAGCTGGAACATGTCCAGAGAAGGGCAACAAAGCTAGGGAGGGGTCTGGAGCACAGCCCTGAGAGGAGAGGCTGAGGGAGCTGGGGGTGGTTAGCCTGGAGAAGAGGAGGCTCAGGGGAGGTTGTAGTCAGGTGGGGGTTGGTCTCTTCTCCCAGGCAAGCAGGGACAGGACAAGAGGACACAGTCTCAAGATGTGTAGGGGGAAGTGTAGGCTTAGTCTTAGAAAGACAGAGAGATTGGCCATTGGAATGGGCTGCCCAGGGAAGTGGTGAGGTCAATGTCCCTGGAGGTGTTTAAGAGGAGCCTGGATGAGGCCATTAGTGCCATGGTCTGGTTGACTAGATAGGGTTGGGTGATAGGTTGGACTCTTGGAGTCTCTTGGAATCTCTTCCAACCTGGTTGATTCTGATTCTGATTCTGATCTGTGGTTCTCTGGTTCTGTGTCACCATGGAACCCACACACTGAGAGGTTTTGGGAGAGTCTGGTGGCTGGCACAAGGATCTGCAGACATAGCACTGCACTGCCCTGCTGCTCCTCTTCATTTTTGTGTGGAAAATCAGAGAGCTGAATAGCAACTGGGCAGTTGTGTTGATGTGGGACATGCTTCTTCAGGAATAAAGGATGACAGTTTCCTGCTTAGCTTGAGCAAGCATATAGAGTTTCCAAAGCATCAAGAGTTAAGCTGGAATGCTGGAGTGCTCATCCTGGAATGTAAATCTGTGAGGACCTTATAGCAATATAAATTTAGTATCTTATCATATCACAGAAACATTCAGGTTGGAAAAGACCCTCAGGATCCAACCATTAACCCTGCTCTACAAAGTTCATCCCTAAACCATATTCCCAAGCATCACATCGAAATCCAAACACATCCAGGCTTGGTGACTCAACCACCTCCCTGGGTAACACATTCCAGTGCCTGACCACTCTTGATGGGAAAATTTTTTTCCTAGTGTCCAGTCTAAACCTACCCAGTGGTAGCTTGAGGCCATTCCCTCTTGTTCTATCACTAATTACCTGTGAGAAAATTCCAGCAGCAGCCTCTCCACAAGGTCTTTTCAG
Source organism: Indicator indicator (assembly GCF_027791375.1). NCBI lineage: Eukaryota > Metazoa > Chordata > Aves > Piciformes > Indicatoridae > Indicator > Indicator indicator. The sequence continues at coordinate 5,674,185 of NC_072021.1, forward strand.
GTAACTGTAGAGTGCAATGAGGTCTCTCCGCAGCCTCCTCTTCTCCAAATTAACCATCCCCAGCTCCTACAGTCACTCCCCATCAGATTTATTCTCCAGGCCCTCCACAGCTTCCTTGCCCTCCTCTGCCCTGGCTCCAGCACCTCCGCAACTCTCCTGTATCGAGGTGCCCAAAACTGGACACAACACTCAAGGTGTGGCCTCAGCAGAGCTGAGTACATGGGCTCCTACACAGACAAGCCCAGAGGCAAGTGGATAAAATAAGGCTGGGCTGTTCCTGATACCCCTGGCTCCAGCCACGGGAGGGCATGTGGGCAGCAGGAGCCAACATACACCAATAGCCATCAACATCTGCATGCATGCTAATAGCCATTAACATCTACATGTGTGCTAATAACCATTAACATCTGCATGTGTGCTAATAGCCATCAACATCTGCATGTGTGCTAATAGCCATCAACATCTGCATACATGCTAATAACCATTAACATCTCCATACATGCTAACAGCCATTAACATCTGCATGTGTGCTAATAACCATCAACATCTGCATGCATGCTAATAGCCATCAACATCTACATGTGTGCTAATAACCATTAACATCTGCATGCATGCTAATAGCCATCAACATCTGCATGTGTGCTAATAGCCATCAACATCTGCATGTGTGCTAATAACCATTAACATCTGCATGTGTGCTAATAGCCATTAACATCTGCATGTGTGCTAATAACCATTAACATCTACATGTGTGCTAATAACCATTAACATCTGCATGTGTGCTAATAACCATTAACATCTGCAATACATGCTAATAGCCATTAACATCTGCATGTGTGCTAATAGCCATCAGCATCTGCATACATGCTAATAACCATTAACATCTCCATACATGCTAACAGCCATTAACATCTGCATGTGTGCTAATAACCATCAACATCTGCATGCATGCTAATAGCCATTAACATCTGCATGTGTGCTAATAGCCATTAACATCTGCAATACATGCTAATAGCCATTAACATCTGCATGTGTGCTAATAACCATTAACATCTGCAATACATGCTAATAGCCATTAACATCTGCATGTGTGCTAATAGCCATTAACATCTGCATGTGTGCTAATAACCATTAACATCTGCAATACATGCTAATAACCATTAACATCTGCATGTGTGCTAATAACCATTAACATCTGCAATACATGCTAATAGCCATTAACATCTGCATGTGTGCTAATAGCCATTAACATCTGCATGTGTGCTAATAACCATTAACATCTGCAATACATGCTAATAACCATTAACATCTGCATGTGTGCTAATAACCATTAACATCTGCAATACATGCTAATAGCCATCAGCATCTGCATGTGTGCTAATAACCATAACATCTGCATGTGTGCTAATAGCCATTAACATCTGCAATACATGCTAATAGCCATTAACATCTGCATGTGTGCTAATAACCATTAACATCTGCAATACATGCTAATAACCATTAATATCTGCATGTGTGCTAATAACCATTAACATCTGCAATACATGCTAATAGCCATCAACATCTGCATGTGTGCTAATAACCATAACATCTGCATACATGCTAATAGCCATTAACATCTGGGCATGATCTAGGCCACACCGATCTGCTGCACAAAGAGCCCAGTGGCAATGAATTTTGCAGGGCATCCTTTGGCCACTGAGCCTTCTGCTCAGTGCTGTGTGAGGTTCACACTGTGACAGAGTAGCAAGCATGGTACCAGCTGTGCCTTTTCTCCAGAAAGCACTGTTTTGGGACAGCCTGCTAGGAGCAGGTGTGTTCAGAGCATAAAAGAGTTCTTGGACTATGTTTCTTTTCAGTGGTTGGTTCTTGGATAGGCTGAGGGAGCTGAGGTTCTTCAGCCTGGAGAAGGGAAGACCCTGGGAGGACCTTTGAACTGCTTACAATAATTGAAGGGAGCCTACAGGAAAGCTGCAGAGGGACTTGTCTAGAAACAGGCCAAAGGGGAATGGTTTGAAGCTGAGGGAGAGCAGGGTTAGACTGGAGCTTAGGGAGAATTTCTTCAGTAGGAGGGAGGTGAGACTCTGGGACAGGCTGCCCAGGGAGGTTGTGGGTACCTCCTTCCTGGGGGTGTTCAAGGCCAGGTGGGATGAGGCCTTGGGCAATCAGGTATAGTTGAGAGGTATCCCTGCCCATGGCCTGGGGGTTGGGCTTGATGATTTCTGAGGTCCCTTCCACATGGGGCCATCCCTGATTCCAGGATCACATGTGTTCTGCCAGCTATGGGACTGAGGGCTTCCCACATCCTTCCTGCCCTGAGGCCTTCAGGCCAGTCAGAGTGTTTGAGGAGCCAAACTACCTGGGCAACTGTGCTCTCAGAAGCACAGACTCATTTTTTAAACACCCTTTTAGCTGTCTAGGGCCGTCTCCAACCTGAAGCCCTGTCATAATCTGGTGGCACACTGGGGTTGTTTACAAGATAAAGTAGCAGCTGCTTTCCTCTCATCCTCTGGCCCTGTTTGGAACATGGAATGGGAATTATCTGTGCATGTCACAACCAGAAGAGTCAAAGCCTCCTTGGAGGTGCCCTTTGGGCCTCTCTTTCTGCTACCTTGCAAACATCTTTCTGTTTCCAGGGGTGGCAACCCAGCACCTAATCTTCCAGAGGCACATGCACTTCTCCCAGGGAGGCATGTTAGGAAGGAAGGAACTGATGATTTTTTTCTTTGCCTTCCCATGGGTTAGTCCACTTCTGCTTATCAGCCTGCCTCAGCACTTGGTGTTTGAAATCTGGAGCAGAATTTTTTCAGCTTTCTGATTTTTCAGCATTGGCCTCTTTTGTTTTCAAAACAGCTGAGGAAAAGTGCATCCATTTGGGTACTTTGTGCATCTGTAGTTAGAAATATAAGAGGAGAAGCCTTACTGATTTTTTTTCCTTTTTTTTCATTTTTTCCCTGAACTAATGTTTAGTGACTGCATTAAAAGGCCACACAGAAGCTCCTCTCTTATTTGCATATCAATACTTAGCCTATTAGAAGCCAATGGAGTGAGGGTCTCGCAGTACATACCCTCTCACAGCAGGATGCTCAGACTTCCCATGACATCCTTTCTTCAGCTTTCATGTCAGTGAATATTATATTGTGATGCCTTGGAGCCAGGATAAGCTGGGGCTGTTAAATGTTCAGATGTATGCTCAATCTGTGAAGCTCGCAGCTGCTCCACTCTTTTGATAATGCTGGTAAGCAAAATTAGTAAATAAAATAAATGCTCAAGGTTCATTTGCTGCGCACCCCAATTCATGAATGAGAATGGAATCGAGGACATCAAAGAAAAATAAATAAATAACACCCACCCCCCCCCCCAAACAGGCTAGTAATAACGTGTTCCCCTTAGGCCTCCTGCTTAACCTAAATGTTATGTTAAAGGGATAAATGGGTGAACTGAATTATTAGCCAGAGTTAAAAGCCAGGCAGGGGATGTGAGATCACACCCTGTTGGTAAGATCAGCATTATCTCCTCGAGACAGGAAATATTTTGCTGAGAAAATGTGGCATGTTTAACATACTCACCCTTGTCACTCATTATTTACCTAGGCAGTGAAATCCTCCAGTGGCCCATGAGTGCAGGGTCCTACATCTGGGGAGAAATAATAACAGGCACCAGGACAGGTCAGAGGCTGCCCTACTGCAAAGCAGCTCCACAGAGAAAGACCTTGGAGTGCTGGTGGGCAGCAAGTTCTGCATGGGACAGCAATGTGCCCTTGTGGCCAATAGAGCCAATGGGATCCTGGGGTGCAGCAAGAAAGGTGTCCAGCAGGGCTAGGGAGGTTCTTCTACCTCTCTAGTCTGCCCTGCGGAGACCACACCTGGAATGCTGTGTCCAGTTTGGGGCTCCCCAGTTCAAGAGAGACAGAGAACTGCTGGAGAGAGTCCGAGGGAGAGCCAGGAGGATGCTTAGGGGAGTTGAGCATCTCCCCTGTGAAGAGAGACTGAGAGCCCTGGGGCTGTTTAGTCTGGAGAAGAGAAGGCTGAGGAGGGATCTGATCAATGCCTATCAATAGCTGAGGGGTGGGTGTCAAGTGGAGGGGGCCAGGCTCTTTCCAGTGGATCACAGTGATAGGACAAGGAGCAGTGGGTTCAAACTAGAACATAGAAGATTTCACCTCAACATGAGGAGAAACTTCTTTACAGTGAGGGTGACAGAGCCCTGGAACTCCAGAGAAGGAGACTTTCCAACCCCACCTGGATGCATTCCTGTGCAGACTCCCCTAAGTGATCCTGCTCTGGCAGGGGGGTTGGACCTGGTGATCTCTTCAGGTCCCTTCCAACCTCTGATACACTGTGAGACTGTGATACTTGGAGCAAGATCATCCCTCCTCCCAACCCAACCCACCCCACCCCACCCACCCCTTGCTTGGCTCTGCACTCCACGAAGGGGTGAATCTGCCTGGGTTGTGTGTGGTTGAAGCAAGATAACAAAGCTCCCTGGAGAAGGATGTTTTCAAAGAGAAGAAACCTAAATTGGGTGTTAACCTCCCCATGGTGGAGGTGGTGGAGAGATAAGGATGAGGTATCATTGGAAAACACCATCACCTGGGGGTGGGTCTCCCTGTGCACCTGCCACAGGTGGAGCTGGGATGGAGGAGAAAAAGTGGCTTCAGCAGATTGTCTGAAGGCTCCCAGCTCAGGCTGTGCTGTCATTCAGCCAGCCCCGGACAGGCTGGAGAGTTGACCAGTGAGAAACTGAATGAAATACACCAAGGACAAGTGCAGAGTCTTGCATCTGGGAAAGAACAACCCCAGGAACCAGTATAGGTTGGGCAATGACCTGCTGGAGAGCAGCACAGGGGAAAGGGACCGGGGGTCCTGGAGGGCAGAAGGATGACCATGAGCCAGCAATGTGCCCCTGTGGCCAAGAAGGCCAAGGGCATCCTGGGCTGGATTAGAAGGGCTGTGGTTAGTAAATCAAGAGAGGTTCTCCTGTTCTACTGTGTCCTGGTGAGGTCACACCAGGAATATTGTGTCCAGTTCTGGGCCCTTCAGTTCAAGAAGGACCTCAGGGAACTGCTTGAAAGAGTCCAGCACAGAGCTACAAAGATGATGCAGGCAGTGGAACATCTCCCTGTGAGGCCAGGCTGAGGGAGCTGGGGCTTGGAGCAAAGGAGCCTGAGGGGTGACCTCATTGCTGGGGATAAAGATGTGCAGGGCAGTGTCGGGAGGATGGAGCCAGGCTCTGCTCAGGGATGTCCAAGGACAGCACAAGGGGCAATGGGGGCAAGCTGGAGCAGAGGAGGTGCCACAGGAACAGAAGGGAAAACTTTTTCCCTGTGAGGGTGTCAGAGCCCTGGAACAGGCAGTACAGAGAGGTTGTGGAGTCTCCTTCCCTGGAGACATTCAAACCCCAGCTGGATGTGTTCCTGTGTGACCTGCCCGGGTGATCCCGCTCTGGCAGGAGGCTTGGATTGGATGATCTTTTGGGGTCCCTTCCATTCCATTCCCTAACATTCTGTGATTGTATCCAAAACCTCTGCTGCAATACAGGGGGAATCCAGTAAGGAAGCCTGGTATTAGTGCAGTTCTGGGGTTGAGCAGTGTGTTCTAAAACATAAAAAAAGCATCTGAAGTTTCAAGTTAATTGACCAAATTTCCCTCCTCTGCAGCACATGATCTTTTTTTAGCTCCCTTCAATATTTGAATGTACCACTTGCAGTGTTAACACTAACTCCTAATCTGATTTTACTTATGCTTAACTTCACACTCTGTGAGTTCTCATTAAAACTCAAACTGTATAAATTTAAACACATGGTTAGCTCTCTGCAGAACTAGGGTTGCATGTTGTGCAAGACATGGGATATATAATACAGCTGCATGAAAATTACAAGAGAATTCCTGGCTGGATTTTTTTTTTCCTGGTCACTTTTGTTATTTTAATGCAGTTTTTAAGGTGGGCATCTTGAAAGATTGGGCTACAGCTTAAAAATCTTCCTTGGCATTTTATGACAGAACAAACTATGCCTAAGAAAAAAAAGTGCCTTTGAAAAATGCAATCCATGTTCCTATTTTGAAGTGATGTTTGAGTAAATTCCAAGGTATTTGGGACTTTTTCCCAGTTTTCCCCACATCTTGGGGGGTAAAGCAGCTTACTGGCAATGCTCAGTGTGTGACATTTCAGGATGCTCCCCTTGGCTTTGCCCAGGCAGCTAAGTCACAACTTCCAGCAGACTTCTCCAAAGCCCTGATTTTCCTGTAAATCTCACACTTTTAATGAGCTTTCCTGACAGTCAGCTAATTTCCTGTCCTGCCATTGAAACAGAACCATGGAGATGTGAACATCCTTGAAGCAAAGCAAATTACAGGGAATGCACACAGCTGATTTCCAAGATAAACTTGACCACCTCAAAAGCAGAAGTAGAGGAAGATTTCCCATCCTGCTTCCTGACAGAGGCCACTGTGGCTGTAGGAGATATTTCAGAGTAGGGCATAGGAAATCTTCTCAAATGATCTAACTTTAGGGAAGGATTCTTCTTATCCACCTTTGTAACCATTGTCCTGAAGCATGGAAATGTCTTTCCCTTGATATTTTTTGTCTTGTCTAGTATCAGTGTGGCTATTTCCATTTTCCAGAAGTGCATAACTCTTTCATTTTTTTTTTCACCTAATCTTACCACACTGCCTCAGTGACAAGAAGCTCATTTCCAGCAATCTCACCTCATATCCCTCCCTTGCCTCAATGGAGTCTGTTAGCCTAAGCAATGAAGAGAGGCTTCTGGTGTCACATTCAGCTTTGACGTGCTGATAGCAAATATGGAGTAAGGTAAAATAACAGCCCTGTAACACACCTACTTGAACACCTGTGTATTATTTGCCATGGTTTTAAACCAGTTTTGAAGACCCTTTGGCAATTCCTCAGAAAGAGACAGGAGAAGGGGCAGGAGTAGTGACCTCATGCAGTGTAGCGGGGGGGCTGCCTCAGCCCTCCCATGCTCCAGGGTGAGAAAACTCTGGCTCCAGATACCTCAAATTTGGCTCCAAGAATAAAGTCTACTAAGTTTGGGGGAAAAAAAAAGAAAGTGAGGATGAAAAAAAAATAGAAACTGAGGATAGAAAAACAAAGAAAAGAAAAGTCTGGTTGGTCATGGGATCAAAGGAAAATCAAAACTAAAACAAGGATTCAAATCTGGGAGAGTGCTTTGGGACTGATTGCTGCTGTGCAATGTCCCTTGGCTAAGAAGGACAGAATTGCAAACATTTCATCACATTTCAGGCCAGAAGGGGGTCATTATGATCAGTTACTCAGACTTTCACACTGCTGTTAAGGATGCTGCTGCAGCCAGCTTTGCCTGAAGGCATCCCTGGAGAGAAGGCAGCCTGAAGGCTTGGAGCCCACGGCCTCTTGGCCAGCACAATGCTTTGAAGACTGGGGATTGAAGCAGGCAAGGTGTGCTGGTTTGAGGCCAGCCAGAACATCTCTTGCCCCGAAAGGGACAAAAGAATGACACACGCAAACAGATTGGAGAGTGATGGAAAAGTTTAAATGGAAAAGCAATTGGTGAAGATACAGAAAACTACAAACTACAAAGTATAGTGGAAAAGAACATCCCAAAGCATACAAAACCCCCTCACAGAATTCCCAAAAGCTTCCCAGTCCTCCCTTCCTCTCACCTGAGGGTCTACCCAACCCCTCAGGGCTCTTCCTTCCCCCCACTCCCACTGCTAGGCAAGTCTCAGGCTGGCCAGGTCTGAGACTGCCCCCCCCTCCATTCTCCTCCTGGCATTAGGCCTAGACAGGCCTAAGAGGCCTTGAGGATACTCCCCCGGCATTACCCGATAAGAGAGGACATCTCCCATGGGAGCAGAGGGAAGAAAGAGGAAGAGAATGACTCTGCTGATGGCCTTATAGGGCGCAGGATTTATGGGTAGAAATACGCCGTTTCCTGTGTCCACCCCTCTGGGTGGGCACCCAGGACACCAGAGGTGTATCTCATGCAGCAGTGGCAGGGGGCACCCAGCCTAAACTGCCACACAAGGGCTCCCTCCCATCGTGTGGGCAGACCCAGCTTGTGTGCTGGTTTCAGTGTATTTCCCCTTTGTCCACATCCCTGGCTACCATGACCTTCTCACCCCTGCCCTAAACTGCTACCTGCCTCCTCCTGCCTGCCTAGACAAAGAGGCATGAGGAAAACATTGCCTCCAATGGGAAAAAAAAAAACCAAACCACACCTTATTTTCACTTGCTTTGCTTCCCTTTGATTTTTCTCATCCTCTGAACACGCACAAACCAAGAAAACATTTCCAGGTGCTATATTTTGTCCTTCCAGACTACCAAGACCTCATTACAGCTGTGGTTTGGTCTACAGGAATCCCTGGTTGGACTTCCCTTACTCCCTATCAGCCTAATGCTTCTGCTACCTGCACTCTTGGAGCAGCATCTGCCCTTTAGCTGAGGCTGCTGCAGCAAAGACTGAGCATTTCAGTGCTTTCTCAGCTCATTTTCATGTTTTACACATTCCTCTTCACAACTGCCGTGAAGGTTTTAACGTAGCAGCCGGGTTCGGATGTGCAGCAGTAACAGATTTTTGCCTTCTCTTTTACAGCACAGGCTAACAGCTGTTTAGGTAGCAGTTGTGGAGGAATGCAGTCCAGTGGGTATGCTGAGTGTTCATTTATCCAGAGGGATTACACTGTGGTGAGCAGCAGCATTTGGACTTCAATTTAGTATGCATCCAGCCGAATTATGCGATTAGCTGCTCTGCAATAAACCAGAACAGGAAACACTTGCAGGGAAGTGGGTGCCAGATAAAAATCAGATGGTTCTTCTGCAGGTTCTCAGAATACTGTACAGTGAAGTTCTAAACACATAGGTATAAGAATTTTGGCTGCCTGACTGGATATCTGGTGCACTCTCTCTGTACATATACCTGTAGCTATATCCACAGAGCTGCAGTGATTTCAGGGTCTTTATATTCCCCATTAACTAATAAATTTAAATTTAAATTTAAACTTAATTTTATTATTATTATTTACTATTTTTATCATCATCATTATCATTATTATCATTATCACTACTTACTTTAACTATGGCAGACTTCAAATGCTGGCACAGATCAGTGTTTTTCTGTCAGTTAAAAGAGAATAGGAGAGTTAAAAGAGAGACTGTAAAAAAAAAAATTGTTTTAGAGGAAAAGCCTGTCCCAGAAGAAACAGCTCAGTGATCTTTAAGAACAAAGAGAAAGAGGTGTTTGGGTTTTTTTTGTTCTGACTGGTGATAGGACTTTTTACAGTGATGGGGCTGCTCTTGCCTGCTTCCTGCCCCCTCAGGCAGTGCTGCCTCTCCCCAGGATCTAAGGGATAGGAACAGGAGGAGAACCTCCTTCCTTCTGCTCTGCCACAAGGGAGTGGGAAGAGAAGAGTCCTGAGCAGCATTTTTGTCTCTGGGCACCCCTAGCAGGCTATGGGTCCCTGGGAAGTGAGCAAATTAGGGCAGGGAGACAAGGCAAGAGATTTCTCATTCCATCCAAAGCTCCTGGCTGCGAATTTCAACCTTTACACCCCAGAGGACTGGCTGCAGTCCCTGTCATCCTCCTGTTTCTCAGGAGAAACTAAGGAGTTGGCAACACCATCCTGGGGACCAGCTGTGGGCAGGAGCTGAGTTTTGGCAGGTAATGTGTGTGAACTTGGATAAAATCCTGTGGACCTGGTATAGGTGACCCTGCTCTGGCAGCGGGGTTGGGCTGGATGATCTCTGGAGGTCCCTTCCAGCCCCTGACATTCTGTGATTCTGTAAGATGAGGTCTTGAGTGTAACAAACAAGACACTCTATGCTGATGGATCCTGTTTAATCCATCTGCACCTCCCTCCTGCACACAGGAGTAAGATACTCTCTGTCCTTCCCCACCTAAGAGGGGCTGTGCTGTTGCCTTTCTAGTTTATCACTTTGCTTGATCAGAGCCCTGGTACAGCTCAGAAGGAAACAAACCTTTCCTTGTCTTCTTGTTTGACAAGATACATTCAGTGAGGGACTGGAAACAGTGAACAGCCACTAACCTGGGGACTGCTGCTCAGCCTCTGTGCTCGCTGGGGTCACAGCCTTATGGAAAAGAGCACCTACAGAGGTGACTAGAACCACACTGCTGAATAAGGCTAAGCAGGCTGAAATATGGCTATAGGCCACTCTTCCAAAATTCTTCACAGATTGCATTAGGTTGGAAGGGACCCTCAAAAGCCATTTTGCACTCAGCAGGGACACCTCCAGCTAGAGCAGGCTGCACAGGGCCACATGCAGTCTCGTTTTGACTGTTTCCAGGGATGGAGCCTCAACCACCTCCCTGGGCAGCCTGTTCCAGTATTTCACCACTCTCACTGTGCAGAATTTCCTCCTGATGTCCAACCTAAATCAGCCCCTTCTCCAGTTTCAATCCATTGCCCCTCTGCCTATCACTTCAAGCCCTTCTAAAGAGTCTCTCCCCAGTCTCCCCAGACTATGCAGGGACAACCCCATGTGTGTAGTCATGGGCTTGTGAATAAAACTGACATGGGCTTAGTGAATAAAATGCCATTTGGTTAAGCATGTAAGCAATGACACGTAAAAGCAGTAAGTAAAAAAGTTATAATGCAACTTACATTACACAAAAATAATGTTGATTATTTTCTAAAGGTGCTCTTCTTTGTCACAGAAGAAAATAAGTAAGCAGTACTTCCCTCTGTGTCTTTCAACAGAATTAAAAAAAAAACTCTAAGGTTCATATGAAAGAAAAAAAAAAGAGCAGAAGTTTCTTACAAATACTTAGCCAGCCTGGTTTTTAATCTGGAATGTGAATCTTCCTCAAGCACTCAGAACAGCAGGAGGTTTGTAGTCCATTCTGTAACTGTATTTATATCTTCCATATTTTTGTTTTCTGGAAAATTTGCAGTAGGTATAAAAAAAAAAATCATGTATTTTTGATCCATAAACACACAGAAAAAGGGAGAGAGGAGAACAAAATGCTATGAATTAGGAGATGTTCTAGAACTGTGTTTTGAAATGCATTTATCTGAATTCAAGCTGTGACTTAATAGCTGTAGCTGTATCAACACTGTATCACTTTACCATAGGAGGAAAATATATGAAATGAGACATAACCTACTAAGGTCACTTCAGGGGCTATCAGTGAGTGGAAAATGGATGCTAATGTTTTCAGATTTACCATGGGTAAACTCGTCAGAACCAATAGTTTGGGGCTGAATTCTGAAATGCCCTCGGTGATAGTAATGCAAGGGGGGATGGGGCAGTGAGATGGAATTATTAAAAGACAGGGTGGAGCCAAGCCCAGCCATATGGTGAATGCCATAACCAGGGCAGACCTGTCATGGCCAAGCAAGCTGGGAAAGCAGGCGAAAAGAAATTGTCCTGAAAGAACAACATGCATCCCGCCATGGAGAAATGAGGGCAGAGGGCTGTGGGCAACGTCTTGGCCAATGACTGACACTTGCACTGATGAAAGACAACACTGGGAGTTGAGCCCCAGCTATGCAAAGTTGATTAGGGTGGATGGGACCCTACCATCATGCCTTAAAAAAGCACCAGGGCTCAAAACACTCACTTTCAATCTGCCTAATAAAAAGCCCCTCGGTGGTTCGTGCAAGTTGGGTGAGTGATGCATCTATCAGCAAAAGAGCTGCACAGACAGAGCTGCTCAGCACATACAACCCCCAAAGTCCTTGCCACCAACAAAAGATCTGAGGGGCTCTGTCCTGATGCAGCTAGGACAGCAGTCCGAGACTCGCTGGAGCGAGTCTTCATTCTTCTTTAGTTGTACTTTTGTGGTAGTTTTAGGCTCTGCCTACAAAATTGTCCACAGGTCTTGAATAGGAAGTAGTGGAATGTAAATCACAGAAGCACAGAATCAGTAAGGTTGGAAAAGACCTCAAGGATCATCAAAGTCCAATCTGTCACGCAAGAACTCATGACTACTAAACCATGGCACCAAGTGCCATGTCCAATCCCCTCTTGAACACCTCCAGGGATGGTGACTCCACCACCTCCCTGGGCAGCACATTCCAAGGGCTAACAACTCTCTCCATTAATAAGTTACTATTGGGTGTAAAAAGGGTAATAATGATAAGCTCTAAATAATCCCATTGGACATAAAATTTAGATCTGTAAACTAACTTTCTCTCTTTTTGCCTTCCTTCAGTCTGGCAGATACCAGCTCTGGCTTCTTCTGGCTTTGCTGACCTTGGCTGCATTGTTTTGTTGTGGCTGAGTATTAACAAACAACTCTCTGCTCTTCTCTCTCCTCTATCATGTACAGGGGCATAGGGAAGGGAGCAGGGAAGGGGCAGCTATGAGTAGCCCCTCCTGGTTTCTCCAGAGGGGCTGTTGTGCAGTTTATATGGATGAGGCTCTGGCCAGCCTGATGTAGTGTGAGGTGTCCCTGCCCATGGCAGGGGAGTTGGAACTAGATGATCCTTGTGGTCCCTTCCATCCCTGACTGATTCTATGATTCTATAGATTGTAAACACCTTTAAATATATGTAAATATTGCATGTTTTATACATATTCATTGCATTTCATTGTAGATTGCAGTTTTGCTTGTAAATACAGCTTCATTTGCTTCCAACTGAGCTGGTTTGGCAATTTAATGTTGGGGGGAATTTTCAACCCACCAGAATTTATACATTTAAATGCATAAACAACACCACCTTTGCATTTTGGTAAGTATTAGAGTCAATGGAACTATTAATTAGATATTTAATTAGCTGTCAAAATCAGGGCTCAGTCCCCAAATACTTCATTAGTTGAATGAGTCTGATGGGATAACTGACCTGATAACATTTACTTCATGTGCTTTCCAGAACCAAGCTCTCACACAGCAAAAAAAGAATCACAGAATGTTAGAGGTTGGAAGGGACCTCCAGAGATCATCCAGTCCAACCCCCCTGCCAGAGCAGGGTCACCTAGGGCAGGTCACACAGGAACACATCCAGGCAGGTTTTGAAAGTCTCAAGAGAAGGAGACTGCACAACCTCTCTGAGCAGCCTGCTTCGGGCTCCAGCACCCTCACCATACAGAAGTAGCTCATGTTGAGGTGGAACCTCCTGTGCTCCAGCCTGTACCTAGTGTTCCTTGTCCTGTCACTGGGCACTACTGAAAAGAAACCATCACCTTCATCCTGACACCCACCACTCAGCTAGTGCCAGACATTGATCAGATCCCCTCTCAGCCTTCTCCAGACTAAACAGCCCCAGGGCTCTCATTACACTCCCAAAGTTTTTCAGTTTGGTGTCATCAGTCATCAGTTTGGTGTCACCCAGTTTGGTGTCATCTGATCCCCTCTCAGCCTTCTCTTCTCCAGACTATACAGCCCCAGGGCTCTCAGTCTCTCTTCACAGGGGAGATGCTGAAGTTCCCTAAGCATCCTCGTGGCTCTCTGTTGGACTCTCTCCAGCACATCCCTGACTCTCTTGTACTGGGAAGTCCAAAACTGGACACAGTATCGCAGGTGTGGTCTCATCAGGGCAGAGTAGAGGGACAGGAGAGCCTCCCTAGACCTGCTGGACACACTTCTCTTGATGCACCCCAGGATGCCCTTGGCCCTCTTGGCCACCAGAGCACATTGTTGTCCCTTGGAGAACTTGCTGTCCACTGGGACTCCAAGATCTTTCTCCGTGGGGCTATTAGGCACAATTTGACCATATAGAGGATGGAATGGCATGGCTGGAAACAGCCTTTGTCCTTATTTAGTTTCCTGGAATGGATGTAATTAATTTGAAATAACATTGAATTGTGAATAAAGTCCAGTTTTCAAAGTAAAACTTGATAAGAAAGCATTCTGTTTAATTCTGATTTTTTTTTTTTTAGTGTGTTATGTGGCATTATCTCTTTGTGCATCGTTCACTACTTTGTCCACATTCATTCACATCAGGTTTCTTTTTTTGGGAGGGGTTGTTTGTTTTTCAAATACTTAACTTTTGAAATGCTCTTATGCTTAAATGAAATCATATTCACCCTTTTTTTGTTTCTTTGTTTGTTTGAATTCTTATAAACTGGAAGACTTTACCAGGATTTGCTTTAAAAATTAATTTTTTTTTTTTCCCCAGATGGGGGAAAAATACAGTGGAAACCTTAAGAAAAAAATTAAAATAAAATTGATTACATCTCTGTTAGGCTTTAGTTTTTCTAGCAATAATCCATCCACTACAGTTCAACGTCTGCAAGCTTCAAGAGGAAGTTGTCATACCTCAACCAAGCTTGGAGAAGTGAAGGATTTTTCTAAGAAGCCAAATATAATTTCATGGTGGTGGCTTGCTACCCTATGAGCACTGAGGAATTGTGGTGTTCCTCTTCTCATTATGTATGCCCACAAGAGAAATATTAAGACAGACTTTTCTTTGACTGTTGCCTTCATTCTCTCCTTCTCTTGTACATACTTATAAAATAAAGATCAAACTTCCTCGAGTCCTTTTTATCTGCTTTGAAGTCTAAGGAAAACTTTTTTTTTTTCTTTTGGAAATTCTATTTTCATCTCTGTGAATTTATTCTCTAATGCTTCTAACTTGTCAAATATGGACTATGCTGCTCAAGGAGCAGTTAAAGGGGAGGAAAAAAAAAGCTTGTCTTTGAATCTACATGGATGGACAATCTCTCTTCATGAAAGCCCTCAAAAACATGAAGCCACAATAAACTCTTCTTCTGTTGTAATTTCTTTTGGACTAGTTCTGAGGCATGACCTCTACATTCCATGGAGGGGCAAAAGAGAATCTTTTTCCCTCTTTTTTTGCCCAGCAAATGACTTTGAGCATGTAAAAGAAGCAAATCCTACATCTTTGGACATCTCTTTTAGTATTCTTTCATTGTTCCTTCCTCAGAACTCGATTTTTGCCTAAAGAATTGTAAAGGAAGGCAATATTGGCATTTTAGAAGGATAAATAAAAAGCATTCAAGTCAGAGCTGTTACCCAAAGATGGGAAGATGGAGATAATCCCTTTGCTTAGGGAAGTGCAGGGGTTGTCAGGCTGGAGTCTCCTGGGTGAGCTGAAAGAAGCTTGAGTCTCTCACTTTGCTTGGAGAAGCACAGAAAGCTGCCAGCTCCTGCCGCAGATACTACCCTTTGCCAGTGAAGCAGACCATGTGAGGGCAGTCCTCAGGCAATGCCTTACTGAATCAAGGCAGAAAACTCTAATTAGAAGCTACACCTGCACCTCCTGCCCTTGGAGGGCTTGGTCCCACTGCCCCACCTGCAACTGAGCCCTCCTGCCCCAGGCATAGCAATGCAGCCCCCGGCGCCACCCTCCAGCTCTTTTTTCTCCTCCAAATTTCCCTGTGGGATGGGTCTGTGTCCCACTGCTGTCCCTCTGGCTGCTGCACTAAACCCTCCTCCCTTCTACCTACACAACTAGCTTTACTCTCATGGTTTGCCAAGCACCTGAACCCAGCTCACCCTGTCCAACGTGATGCTTCTCACTCCATCTCCTGTGACCTGTTGGTGGCCTGAAATAAACCATCAAACCATCTTCCCAGCTGTTGGCCTGCTGGGCCCTTGAAGAACACTCACAATGTGGGCACCCAAGAATCTTATTTCACCTGAAGAACAGAAGAGTCTGATGGCCCTGCTGGAAACATGGGAGATGTGCTGTATTTGGTGTGAAACTGTATTGGGGGAACTGGATTCGTTGGTTGGACCTGGTGACCCTGAGAGTCTTTGCCAACCTGAATGTTTCTGTGATTCTGTGAAGCTTGTGTGGAATCAAAAGCACCTCAAGGAGCAACACAGCTCTCTGAGGATGGCCTTCACTCAGATGTCATCTCATGAGCCTGTAAAAGCACTTTTTTCCTTCTGCAATTCACAGATTCATAGATTTCATTGGGTTGGCAGAGACCCTCAAAGGTCATCTTGCCCAGCTCCCCTGCAATCAACAGGGACACCTGCATCAGGCTGCAGAGGATCACATTGAGTCTGATCTTGAATGTCTCCAGGGAAAGGGCCTCAACCACATCCCTGGGCTGCCTGTTTGACTCCCACCACCCTCATATTGAAGAACTTCTTCCTAAGCTCCAGTCTAACCCTACTCTCCCTCAGCTTCAACCTATTCCACATTTTCCTGTCTCTAGACACCCTCATGAAAAGTCCCTCTGCAGCCTTCCTGTAGGATCCCTTCAGCTATTGGAAGGCAGCTCTAAGAGCTGCCCCCAGAGTCTTCTCCAGGCTGAACACCCCCAGCTGCCTCAGCCTGTCCTCACAACAGAGGTGCTCCAGCCCTTGGATCATCTTTGTGGCCTCCTCTGGACTCTCTCCAACAGCTCTGTGTCCTTCTTCTGCTGGGGACACCAGAATAGGACACAGTATTCGAGGTGGGATCTCACTAGAGCAGAGTCAAGGGGTAGAATCCCCTCTCTTGCCCTGCTGGCCACACTCCTTAAGGAGTAGATCTTGTGGGGCAAAGCTTCTAGCTCAGAGATCTGCAAAGGCTTTGTATGGCTGTTTCAAACAGAAGGAAAAAAAATAAATCAAAAGCCTGCAGAGCAATAAACTGCTCAGTGTAAGATTTCAGTTCTGAACCTTACAGCTATTATATTTCAATTTGATGCAGTAAAAGATTTTACTGATCCTAAACTAGCAAATAGCAAGAAGGAAATGTCTTCCCCCCACCCCACCCCTGTAAAGCAGGTGGTTATTGTTTTAAATTATTAGGGATCTAAACTTGGCCACCATCCAAGATGTCATGGAGCTTAGGTCCACAGCTCTAGACTGAAAAGCACACACCCAAATATTTGATCAGAGAATATTCTTCCAGCCTCACTAACAAAGAGAGGCTCAGAGATGACAACAGAGATTACAATTTTCTTTCCAAAATCAAAGAGGGTTGGTTTTGGTGGTTTGCCTTTTTGCTTTGGGGGCTTGTTGTGGGGTGTTTTTACTTTATTTTTATGCTTGCTTGCTTTCTTTTTCTTTCTTTCTTTCTTTCTTTCTTTCTTTCTTTCTTTCTTTCTTTCTTTCTTTCTTTCTTTCTTTCTTTCTTTCTTTCTTTCTTTCTTTCTTTCTTTCTTTCTTTCTTTCTTTCTTTCTTTCTTTCTTTCTTTCTTTCTTTCTTTCTTTCTTTCTTTCTTTTCTTTCTTTTCTTTCTTTCTTTTCTTTTCTTTCTTTCTTTCTTTCTTTCTTTCTTCTTTCTTTCTTTCTTTCTCTTTCTTTCTTTCTTTCTTTCTTTCTTTCTTTCTTTCTTTCTTTCTTTCTTTCTTTCTTTCTTTCTTTCTCTTTCTTTCTTTCTTTCTTTCTTTCTTTCTTTTCTTTCTTTTCTTTCTTTCTTTCTTCCTTTCTTCCTTTCTTCCTTTCTTCCTTTCTTCCTTTCTTCCTTCCTTCCTTCCTTCCTTCCTTCCTTCCTTCCTTCCTTCCTTCCTTCCTTCCTTCCTTCCTTCCTTCCTTCCTTCCTTCCTTCCTTTCCTTCCTTCCTTCCTTCCTTTCCTTTCTCTTCCTTTCTTTCTTTCTTTCTTTCTTTCTTTCTTTCTTTCTTTCTTTCTTTCTTTCTTTCTTTCTTTCTTTCTTTCTTTCTTTCTTTCTTTCTTTCTTTCTTTCTTTCTTTCTCTCTTTCTCTCTTTCTCTCTTTCTTTCTTTCTCTCTTTCTTTCTTTCTCTCTTTCTTTCTTTCTCTCTTTCTTTCTTCCTTCCTTTATTTTTCTTTCTTCCTTTCTTCCTTCCTTCCTTTCTTTCTTTCTTCATTTCTTTCTTCCTATCTGTCTTCCTATCTTTCTTCCTATCTGTCTTCCTATCTTTCTTCCTATCTTTCTTTCTTTTTTTTTCTGGAAGAATAAAAACACATTCACTCAGAAATGTCCAATATGTCTCTGGCAAATAGAAAGATTCCTCAGGGATCCAAATTAGGAATAAAACAAGAAGAGCAGAGGGCAACTCACAGCAGTGCACAGACACTGCTTCTTGTATGGTTTTATTCCTGTGTGTTTGATTGCCTGTGTGAGTTTCCCATCTTGTATGTTATTGTTTATCAAAGACCAATCAACAAGAAGGGAGATTAGAGGGGAGGAAGAAAGGGAAAGAAAAAAGGAGAGGAGGAGAAGTCTTATGATATGCAAGGCCAAGGGATATTGCCTTTCAGGGTTCATGCACTGTTATCTTTAATTTTTATGGTATTTAAAAAGAACGGTGATGAGTATCAGAGTTAAAATGCAAGGACTGGGGATTTCAGAGAAAATGCAGTGCCCAGAATTAGCTGAGGCAATGGCCCCCGAGGCTCTTCTGGACCAGTGAACCACCTTTAACCCTAGGCTGCCATGTGCCCTTTGAGGAACTTAGCAGGGCGTTTTTCAAAGCAAGGCCCAGAGCAACTCTGCAAATTGCACTGTGCTGGAAACTTCCTCCTGGCAAACCAGAAAAGCTACATGGGAAATAGCACCACAGAATGCTTGAATACAATGTAAGTTTGTGTATTTTTTTCTCTTTATTATAGTCTACAGTCCAGTTGTGACTATTTATCTGAGGCTTTTGGGCCACTACAGAGCCACAGGCTACAGTTTGTGGACCACTGAGCTATGGAACCAGTGCTCATTAAAGAACACCTGCCAGGGATTATTCATCCTTCAGGGTAACTTCCATATATTAAGAATCCTGTTGGTAGGAAAATCTGAAATAAGAAATTTAAACAGGACTGGATTGCTGGGGGGTCATTTGCTGCAGTGCTTTGGGCTAGTTCAGCTGACAATGTTCAGAAAGTTTTTTGTGCTCTAGTATTGCTTAAGTCAGAGTCTGGAAAGCTGGCTCCTTTCCTGAACCTGTTCCTGAAACTAATGCTCCCAAGACTTTATCTATCTTGTAGCAAGGGCAAAGATGGTTTTGGTGATTTTTAAAACGCTTGATATTAAAAATGGATACAACTACAAAACTTGGTTGTACCTTTATACATACATACATGTATATACACACACACACACACATATATATACACACACATATACATATATATACTGATCTCTCTATCATCTCTATCTCTCTGTCTCTATCTCTATCATCTCTATCTGTCTCTATCTCTATCTCTATCTCTATCTCTATCTCTATCTCTATCTCTATCTCTATCTCTATCTCTATCTCTATCTCTATCTCTATCTCTATCTCTATCTCTATCTCTATATCTCTATCTCTATATCTCTATCTCTATCATCTCTATCTCTATCTCTATCTCTATCTCTATCTCTATCTCTATCTCTATCTCTATCTCTATCTCTATCTCTATCTCTATCTCTCTACCTGTATCTATATAGATATAGATATATATACTGATTTTGTATACTTACTGTTTTTTTTATACCTACTGATTTTGTACAGAGAATCCCAGGATATTAGGGGTTGGAAGGGACCACTGAAGATCATCGAGTCAAACCCCCCTGCCAGAGCAAGACCCTATATAGAATCCAGCACAGGAATGCATCCGGATGGGTCCTGAAAGTCTCCAGAGACTGATTCTGTATACCTACCGATTTTGCTGGCAGGTATTTCAGGTTCTGTTTGCTTGCTCACCCCAAATCAGATTTCTTTATGTGTGTTCAATAACCACCTACCGAATATCTAATCTGACAAATGAGGAGATGCTAAAATGCCTGCCTGTCCATGCAGCTACATGAGATTATGGCATTCCTTCTATCTGGCAGTCGCCAAATATAACGTTATCCAGCACTAATGAGTGTGGGTGGAAGGAGAGACAGCATGCAAGAACAGATTGGAGTTTTGAAAATGCAGCTAAGAACATCTGAGAATTTGGTGAGCATTGTGATGCAAAGCATTAAGAAATTAGCTTGCAGTCTCTAGCACCAGTTTGCTCCCACTGACCTGCCATACTGGTTGTTCATGGGCCACTTAATGTAATGACAATGTTGACCTGAGATCCTTCCTGTGAGGCACTAGAATGGAAGGGAAACAGCCTTCCCATGGTGACTTCCCTTAATTTTGTGCATCTGTCAGAACCCCAGCATTTCGTTACTTATTGATTGGTGTGCCTGGTTTGCTTGAGCCTTAGTGATGCAACCCTATGCAAAACATTTTAAAGAATAAAAGACAAATAATAAAAATGTAGCCATCTCAGATTGGAACAGACTGTTCTGTCGATAAGTGGAGTAAGTGCACCACAAAACCAACTCAGCCTTACCATGACAGCAATTTCTTCGGTGACATTTACGAGCTCGTGGAGGGAACGGTAGTAATTTCATTCACTGTTTGGGGCTTGCTACACAATGTGTGATGGAAGTCTTGTGAAAATTAGAAAGTGCACACTACACAGCTCTTTTGTAGTGTAAAAACACCACCATTTGCATTACACGCAGACTGGAGTTGTATTATACACAGGCACACCATACACAGGCTGGAATAGAGCTTTTACCAACCAAACTAAACTGTGTTTTAATTAGGAGAGTGGTAACGAGCCTTTAAAATCAGCCAACACTGTAGTTTGGTTTTAACTCAGAAATTCTGGGGCTTTTTGAATTCATGACAGACCCTTAGGGATACGTTTTCAAAGCACTGCAGAGGATTGTAGCCATGCAAATCCCATTAAAATCGGTGGGAGCCATGTGGCTAAAACCCACGCACGGCTTTGGAAGCAACATGCCCCTTAATGTTATCTCGACAGTGTTGCGGCCTGTGAATTTTCTTGCTTCCAAGTTTTACAACTGGATTCAAAAGGAAATAAAATTTGCCACGGGGATGTGGGAATTTTAACAGGACGCAGCCTCTTTTAGTTGCAGAGAAGCGGTTCTGATCTATCAACTGCATTAACACATGGTAAAGGTATTTCTGGTCTCTGCTTTACAGGCTTGACCGGGATGCAGCTATTCTGACCTGTGATTAACCAATTTCACTGTGCAACTACAGCTCTCATTGACTATGCAAATCTACATAGGAGTTCTCAGAGGACTGTAATTTCTCTTTATAAAGTCTTGGAATCGAGTAAACCATTAAGGTTCTTTTGGAGCAATGATTGTATTTGACTTCAGTGCTGTGGTACCCCAAGTGATATGTTATCTTGCTGCCAGGTATTTCAGAAAGACCCAAATGCAGCAATAAAGTCACAGATCAGGGACTCCCAGGTAGGAGCAGTAGCAGATCAGTATGAGCTTGAGGCAGGCTTTACAGATTGAGTTGCAGGGAAATCAGAGGGGATCTGCAGCAGGGCAGAGATGGGGGAGGATGAGCTCACCTTTTGTTATTAGATGAAGCAGAGAAAAGCTTTCACTAGACTGTGCCTATGACCAGGTAGAAGTAAAAAAAATAGTATGTCTGAAGCACCAGGTCCTTTGTTCAAACTCAGCCTCAGTCATTGAAGCAGAAACTCCTGATTTGGAAGGTTGTTTGATACTGATTAATGGAGAAAACTTGGATCTGCAGGGAGTGTGCATGGACACAGGTAAGAAAGCAAGGGTGATCCCAGTGATGAACTGCTTATCTGTATGGCAGGTGAAAACAGGCATCAAAATCTGAGGCCTGAGCTAACAAATTATGTGATCCTTGAGACCTGTAAATCCGAGAGTCTTGGAGAAGGTTATTTCCAAAGAAGTCCACTTCTGCTCTCAGTGCCTACAACAGGAATCAGAATTAAAATTAAAACATGTTAATTTTACTGTATTTCTGTAAGGGCTTGAGTGTGTTTTTCTGGTGCTGTTGCTCATCTGGGAGCACAGCATGGCAGAAGATGATCTTCTGGGGCTTTTTGGATTTTGTGGGTGATTGGGAGTTGTTCAGCCTGAAGAAGAGAAGACTTTGGTGGGGCCGTAGAGCTGTCTTCCAATACTGAAAGCTGGAGAGGGACTTTTCATAAGGGTGTCTAGTGACAGGACTAGTGGGAATGGTTTGAAGCTGAGGGAGAGTAGGTTTAGAGCGGATCTTAGGAAGAAGTTCTTCAGTATGAGGGTGGTGAGACTCTGGAGCAGGTTGCTCAGGAAGGTCGTGAATGCCCCCTCCCTGGAGGTATTTAAAACCAGATTAGACGAAGGCTTGGGCCACCAAGTCTAGCTGAGAGGTGTGCCTGCCCACGATTGAGGGTTTGGAGTGGATGATCTCTGAGATCCTTTCCAACCGAAGCTGTTCTGATTCCTTCTGTGATCTGTTTGCACAGTTCCGTGAGGTCCACGTGCTTTAGCCGCTCATTTTATAGATATGTATATAATTTTTGTTTTGCAATCCCGCAGATCGCTCGGACGATGTGCTGTGCTGCCACAGCCCTCTTCGGTCCTGCACTAGGTGGAGCTGCAGCCCGCGCCCGGAGTCGGAGCCGCTGCCGCCGCCGCCGTCGCCGCCGCCCTTTGTCCGCCCGCACCGCAGCCGCAGCCGGGCCCGGGCCCGGGCTTGGTTCTGGGAGCTGGTGGGAAGCGGGGTGTTGTTTCTCCGGTAGTTCTGTCACCCAGAGTCACTTCAGACAATGAATCTTTCCTTTAACGATGGGGTATAAAACACCTTTCCTCCTGGGTTTTTCCTTTTTTTCTATTTCCTTTAGTTATTTTTATTTTATTTTATTTTATTTTATTTTATTTTATTTTATTTTATTTTATTTTATTTTATTTTATTTTTTAATTTTTAAAATTTAATTTAATTCAATTTTTTATTTATTTTATTTTATTATTTTATTTTATCTTATTATTTTATTTATTATATATTTATTTTATTCTATTTATTTTATTTTATTTTTTATTTTATTTTTATTTTGTAGCATTTTAATTTTTTTTAATTGTTGATTTCAACAGAGCTTCAAATAACTTTGCTAATATTATTGCTTAATATTGTAATCTCTCTATTAAGGCTTAGGGTGAAAAGGTATTTAAAAAATTCAAACTGTACTCTCCTGTAGCTTCCTGTGCAACTGTTGGGTGATGTGTTTGCAACGGAGAGACATTAAAGCACGTTTCTTTATCTTCCTCTGTTTCTCAGTTCCAAACAGGATGATCTATCTCCTCAAATTACCTGACAGCACCATTATAACAAATTTAAACTTTGGTGTCTGTCTGTCCTTCCCCCATGCTGTTTCATTTTACTATATTGTCTAGGGGGAAAATATAAACAAGGGGAATGCTTACTTTTTATTATTTTTTTTCCCCTTTCCCCTCCCTTCCCTCTCCCTTCCTTCCCCTCTCCCCTCCCCCTCTCCCTCCCCCCCTTCCCTCTCCTTGTATGTGCCTTTACTTTTTTTCTACACTCTAATGACATTTGGCAGGCTCAACTGTGTAATGCTTGACTGGTTTTATTGTTGTCTGCTCCCAGTGGGGAATAGTTGACACTGCTCTCTGTTTTCAATTGATATCCATTTTCAACAATATTGCTTTCTATTAGATTCCTGCACAGTTTGTGCCAGCCAAACCGAATATTTACTATGTTGCCCTCGAAGCCTCAAATCAACAAACATTAAAATAAGTAAAATATGCGTTTGCTGTCTGATATTATCAAATTTCCCTTTCAAATTATTATTTTGACTGTATTCCACAACAAACGGAGCAAGCGTTAAAGACAGTGTTGCCACTTAAGGGAGCTCAGACTGGTTTTGAGTTCTTTCAATGGCAGGATAAGAGGATGCACAAAAAGAGGAGAACCTGATGCACTCTTCTGCATTTCCTCAGCTTGTGTGATCCCTTCTCTGAAAGAGGAGGCACAGATTTGTGCTGCTGGCTGCTTCCAATCTTTATGTCGAATGCCATTGTCCCTTGTAGGATCTTATTAATTCCAAGTAGTTTACTCATGTAGCAAAATCCTAAAATCATCCCCTGGAATCCTAAAATCCTGAGTTGTTCTCTGATCTTAGCAGCTGTCCTGGGGCAGACTTCTGTCTCTTGTCGTGACTCTCATGGCTTGGTGTCCGCCTGTGTTTCCCAGCTCTCCAGTCCTGCACTGCCTCAGTTCCTTTCACCAACTCTTTTCACCCCTGACACCTGTTTATCAGTCTCTCACACTCACCTCAGAGGCTTCTCTATTAATATGTCTTTCTAATTTTCCGTCACAAGTCACTGATTATGTGCAATTTTGCTTCTATAAAGCCCAATTTAAGCAGTTAGTCCTGTTGATTTGCATGAAAATTGGGGTGAATCAAGAAGTGAAACACCATTTGTGTAGCTTGGCTAAAGGTTTTCTGTGACAACCTCTGGTTCTCTGTGATAACCTCTTCTTCCTCCTTCTCCCCCTCAAGCATCTCCTTCCTCTTCTTTGTCATCTTTGTCTTCATCTTTAGAAGTTTTAAGGTGTCTATCTTGTGCAAAAGACTTGAAATTTGGCAGGGGAAAGGCTCAACACAGAGGGAATTCTGCTGCTGCTTTTCCTTTTGCTCCCTCCCACCCCTTCCAAATTGCCAGCTAGAGCTTTGGCTGAGATACAGGCTTTGAAAAATTTGTGTTCCTGTGTTGAATCTGAGTTTGTGGTGCTGGAAAGACTGAACATGATTACCCCGGGAGCAGGAGCAGCAGCAGAAGCTCAGGCTGCAGCAGGAGCATCAGGACACGGTCTCTGCAGAAGAGGAGATGGAGCCTATCTGCACCCTGCTGTAAGCAGTGCTGGATCAGTTTTCCCTCTTCCATCATGAAGGTGGAGAAAGGTGATGCTTGACTCAGATATCTCTAAGTCATTAGAGGCCTAGAGACAACCTTTCTCCATCCTTCAGCACAAAGATCCAAGTCTTTCCCAACCTTGGTATACTCTAAAATTAGCCTACAAGGCTTGCTGTAACCAAAAGATTTAGGACTGGCTGTAAACTTGCATAATGCTGAAGCTGACCTACGTTCATGCAGGCTGCTTGGGTTTAACTACATTAAAGGATTCCAGCCAGAGAAAACTCTGAAGAGTCCCCAGATGATGCTGTGGAAATTTATTTGCCCCCTTTGTGTGCATAATGTTTTGATGTAATTTGGATCGAGTGATAATATTCTCTTTAATCCACAGACAAAATACTTGGGTTTTTTTTTTTGTCCTACACAGAATGGATGTTGTTTGCTGAACTGGTAGTTATTCAATATTTTGTTTTTTCCCCCATCAGTCAATTCATGACCTCAGGCTTTATTTACCAAACACCATCCAAGCCCTGCACTTAATACAGAATTATTAATTTCCTCCTGGGCTGTTCTTTTCCTCTCCTCATCAGCAGTGCTTCACAATGGTTAATGGAGTTCTATATTTGGCCTGTGGCATAGGACTTGCAGTTTTTCTCAAATCGAGTGTGTGATATCCTTTCCTTCCCTGATATTTATTACCTCTCCATAATGGCACAGATGTGCAGAGGTCTGATCATAAATTGGTTTCATCTCCTGTGCGGATCCCTAAAGCCCCTGAAGTCCTGGGAGTGAGACGTCAGCTCCTCCCTGCTGCCTCAGAGCTCCAGGTTGGGCAACACCCTGGAGGAGAGCTCCAGCAGCTTCCCCTTGGCCATAGCCCCTCTGCCCCTGCTTTGTGGTGTGAAGAGGATGAATGCTGCCATTCCCCTGTAATCTGTCTGGATGATTTGTGTTGTCGTAGCTTGTACAGTGTGGAAAACACATTCAAATATAACACACAGGCTGTCAGAAAGAGCTACCAGCCTAAGACAAGTAATGTACAAAGGGAAAGGCACATGATGGAGCAGAGATGATAAGGCTTAAAAACAAGTCAAAACCTCAAGATTTTCTTTCTTTCTTTCTTTCTTTCTTTCTTTCTTTCTTTCTTTCTTTCTTTCTTTCTTTCTTTCTTTCTTTCTTTCTTTCTTTCTTTCTTTCTTTCTTTCTTTCTTTCTTTCTTTCTTTCTTTCTTTCTTTCTTTCTTTCTTTCTTTCTTTCTTTCTTTCTTTCTTCTTTCTTTCTCTCTTTCTCTCTTTCTCTTTCTCTCTTTCTCTCTTTCTCTCTTTCTTTCTTTCTTTCTTTCTTTCTTTCTTTCTTTCTTTCTTTCTTTCTTTCTTTCTTTCTTTCTTTCTCTCTCTCTCTCTCTCTTTCTTTCTTTCTTTCTTTCTTTCTTTCTTTCTTTCTTTCTTTCTTTCTTTCTTTCTTTCTTTCTTTCTTTCTTTCTAATCCTCAGGGTAAAATTAATTTGTTTATGAAGGGGTTAGCAAAATCCCAAATTTTCTTTTCTATAAACTATATGGAAGCCTTTGGACAGAGCCAGGCTCTTCTCAGTGGTGTCCATTGATAGGACAAGATGCAATAGGTGCAAGCTGGAGCAGAGGAGGTTCCATGTGAACATAAGGAAAAGCTTTTTTTGCTGGGAGGGTGACATAATACTGGAGCCGGCTGCCCAGAGAGGTTGTGGAGTCTCCTTCTCTGGAGATATTCAAAACCTGCCTGGATGTGTTCCTGTGTGACCTGCCCTAGGTGATCCTGCTCTGGAAGAAGGGGGTTGGACTCAATGACCCCTTCCAACCCCTAACATTCTGTGATTCTGTGATTTTGCATGGGCTTAGTTTCTTTTGAAGGAAGACAGTTTATCATCACAGTCAACGAGTCAAGTGAAGATCCTCCTCTTAAACAGGTAAAGCAGAGAAGTCCTCTGCTGCTGTAAATCAGCACAGCTCAAGGAGCTCTAGCTTTGGATTTCCACCTGGCAGAGAGGAGGCTCAGTGTTTTTAACTTGGCATCAGAGTGCTTTTGTTTCTGCTCCAGCCCTCCATGCAGGCACTGATTAAATTTGGTTAATTACAATGGTAACCAACCACAGCATCCCAAGGTGCCCCCCACCACCTGTGAAATCCAGGGGATCTTGTAAAACAAAGACGTATCCACAAACATTGCAGGCATAAACTAATGGTGCCTGAGAGATGGTTATTTTGTGGGATAATATTATGGGATAGTGATTGCCTGGTAGATAATTGTGTGTGAAAGGGTATTTTGTCATACTTGTTTTGCCTTTTTTTTTTTCTTTTTTTTTTTTTTTTTTCCCTTGAGTAGGCTGAAAGCTGGAATGTATTGAGATTCCAAAATAGAAAGAGCTGGGCTCTAAAGTGACTCCACAAAAAAACAGCCAACCAAAAAAGAAACAACCAAAACCCAACAGATAAATCACAGCGTTCACATGAGAAAGGATGCAAAGGAAGTTGTGTAATTACCAAGGTAGATTCCACTTTATTAAGTGGAGGGGGAAGAGAAAGCTTTGTTTTGTGGTTACACATTGCTTTTAACATTAACTCTCTATGTTCACCAACTGGCAGAAAGAAGAGATTGTACAGCCAAGGTATGATTGAAGACATGTAGGCAGGGGGCAACTTGGGAAGCATTGATCACGATCTCATTAGGTCTGAGACTGCAGCAAAAATGAATGCTAAATGAGCACAAGGAGAACAAAAAGATGCTGCAGTCAGGCTTGTGTTTCTCCGGAGAATGAGCTACACAGTCATAAAAACCAAATGGTCTAGGGAGGTGGGACTAAGGGAACAGAAAATCCCAAGAGCTAAAGACTAGAGAGAGAAAAACTGTGTGGAGTGCTCTTCTGCTGAGTGTACTGAGAAATGTGGCTATAAAAGGAGCTTCACACTGAGGCTGAAGGGAAAAAAATAGAGAGCAATCTGATGAGCAAGTTGGACAGCTGGAAAGGAGAAACCTTATGGTTCAAAGAGCTACATGCAAAGTGAAAAGACATACAAATAACCCCATCAAACCCCAAACAAGCCAAACAAAAAAAACCCACCAAAACAAAACAAAACAAACACAAACAAACAAACAAAACCCCACAACCAAACCAATGGCAATGTACTCAGTAAAAACAGCCAAAGAAAAGAAGCTGATTAGTGTGAAGCAAACAAGCTTGACAGACTCACTGAGAGCAGGCAGAGGGTGGAGAGGGGAGGGCAGGTAAGAGGTCAAACGAGCTCTTTGCTGTAGTGTTCATTTAACAAGATGAAGGTCACGTCTCAGAAAGTGTGATAGATTTTTCTGGATGGGGAAAGTGAAATGTCATCAAGAATTATGGTTATGTCATGGCCATACTTTCATAATCTTGACAAGTCTCCAGTCCTGGCTTAATTAGTAGGCCTACGTGTTTCTGAAGGGGCAAAGAGAAAGGGAAAAGCTAGCTGAAGTTATTTAGCAATTCTGAGGAGATGTGTGACATTTTCCTCATTGTAGTTCCCTGTCTGCTGTGCATCAGCCACAACATCTGAAACTGTACTGCAAGGGAAGGAAGTTGGAAGAGGATTGGCTTTTATGTTTCATCTCCATCATCTAATGCCTCAGTGTCTGCCTCTTATTGCCCAAATACAACACAACACTTCTACACCTAGTTTCTACTAAGCACACAGATAGCTCTGCTGCTGAAGACAATGAAATTACTCCAGTGCTTAAAATTAAGCTTTTTCTCCAGGCTTTTATTAGAGCACAAGATAAATGCCAGTGTAGCCAGTCTCAGTCAAGTGCTATACTTCCCCTGGAGTCATGAGCAAAACCTGCTGGAGGATGAGCTGAGGACACTCCAGTCACACCAAATGCACCTAAGAAGTCTCTAAGTATCATACAGAGCCAGAATCACAGAATGGCTTAGGCTGCAAGAGACCTTAAAGATCATCTAATCCAACCCCCTGCCATGGGCAGGGACACCTCCCCAGGTTGCTCAGGGCCCCATCCAGCCTGGCCTCGGACATCTCCAGGCAGGGGGCATCCACAATCCATTCCAGAGTCCTGCCAC
This sequence comes from Indicator indicator, assembly GCF_027791375.1. Classification (NCBI taxonomy): domain Eukaryota; kingdom Metazoa; phylum Chordata; class Aves; order Piciformes; family Indicatoridae; genus Indicator; species Indicator indicator. Next base: position 5,702,769 of record NC_072021.1, read on the forward strand.
CCTTGTAGTGAAGAATTTCTTCCTAAGAGCCAATCTAAACCTGTCCTCCTTCAATTTAAATTCATTTTCCTTTGTTCTGTCAGTGGACACTCTTGTACAAAGTCCCTCTGCAGCCTGCCTGGAGGATCCCTTCAGCTATTAGAAGGCAGCTCTAAGGTCCCTCTGGAGTCTTCTCTTCTCCAGGCTGAACAATCCCAGTTCCCTCAGCCTATCCTCACAGCAGAGGTGTACCAGCCCTGGATCATCTTCGTGGCCTCCTCTGGACTAAGGGTTACTTGTGAAGAATTATCTCATTCCTGGGGTGGTGATGGTTTGCACTTAGCACAACTGGACAAAAGCTCTCCTCATCTTGTGGGGATACGATCAAGTTAATGAAGAGGAATATGGTTCTCTACAGTTAGAATCCTAGAATTGTCAGGGTTGGAAAGGACCTCAAGGCTCAGCCAGTTCCAAGCCCCCTGCCATGGCCAGGGACACCTCACACTACAGCAGGTTGCTCACAGCCACATCCAGCCTGGCTGCAAAAACCTCCAGGGATGAGTCTTCCACCACCTCCCTGGGCAACCTCTGCCAGTGTCTCACCACCCTCATGGGGAAGAATTTCTTCCTCACATCCAATCTGAATCTCCCCATTTCTAGTTTTGCTCCATTCCCCCCAGTCCTATCACTCCCTGACACCTTAAAAATTCCCTCCCCAGCTTTCTTGTAGCCCCCTTCAGATACTGGAAGGCCACAAGAAGGTCTCCTCAAAGACTTCTCTTCTCCATTTATTCATATAAGTTGAAACTTAAATACAAAACAAAGCTGATGGCTGAAAACTGCTAACAACCCCCACCTTGCACACCCTGGGAAGAAACTACTTCAAAGTATTTAACATTCAAAGTAAGATTAGGTGGATTGGTGTCCTCTCAAAGAGACATCTATGTGTGGATTATATTTGGCATAATTTCTTTTGGAGAAATGGAAAATAACAGCAAATCATCCAACAAAACAGAAAACTCTGTGAAGGGTGTTCCAGCCTCTAAACATAAACCAGATGAATGCTTGTTGTCATTTTCTGGTGTTAGATCAGTCTTGTCTGTTTAGTAAGGAAAGAGGAAGGAAGAAACGGATAGGAACTGAAAGAGGCTTGGAAAACCTTGAATGGCCTGTCAAGAGCTCTTACTGCTGAAAGTTAAAGGCAACACATGTAAAGCTGAATTCCATGTGCTATTTTTCACACTGCACACAGTTTAACAGTGGTCCTTAATCTATTTTATGGGACAAATACCTTAATATAGATGATTTGCAAACAAACAAACAAACAAACAAAAAACCAAGAATGCACTATTTACCCAAATAAAAGGAACATCCTCAACTACATTTAGTGCTAATTTAAAATGACAAGGGCTATCAATCCTCAGACTCCTCAGTATAACCTAATCACCAGCTGGGGTCAGGCCAACATTTGCTTTCCAGCAAAGTACTGTAGAAATAGATGAATTGCTCTGCTCTCCAGAGCATTCAATATTGGCTGCTTCTGAAATGAGAAAACCAGCCTTGAGGAAGCATCACAACATCTTGGGCCTTTTCCATTATTAATTTTTATTATGTCCTTAGCTGCTAATGTTTTTAAGCGTGTCCCTTTCCAAGTTCTGTTACTTTCTTATATGCATAATAGGCTAGAATCTTCAATTTACTGCTGGAACCTCCAAAAACACCTGGGAAAACAAAAATTGCCTCTCAAAGGTCCTTTTGCATTCAATACATAAATTTGAAGAAAATAGATAGGTTGAAGTTAGCTGCCAGAACAAATTAAGAAATTTAGAAAGATTATTGTGGAACACTGGAACAGGTTGCCCAGGGAGGTGGTTGAGGCCCCATTCCCTGGAGATATTCAGGGTGAGGCTCAACAGGGCTCTGGGCAACCTGATCTAGTGGAGGATGCCCCTGATTAGTGCAGAGGGTGTTGGACTGGATGACCTTTGGAGGTACCTTCCAACCCAGACCATCCTGTGATTCTCTGATTCTGTGATTCTATGATTCTGTGATTCTGTGAATCTGTGATTCTATCATTCTGTGATTCTATAATTCTATGATTCTCTGATTCTTGATTCTATGATTCTACGATTCTATGAGTCTATGATTCTATGATTCTGTGATTCTATTATTCTCTGATTCTCTGATTCTATGATTCTTGATTCTATGATTCTATGATTCTGTGATTCTGTGATTCTATGATTCTGTGATTCTTGATTCTATGATTCTATGATTCTGTGATTCTGTGATTCTGTGATTCTGTGATTCTATGATTCTATGATTCTGTGACTCTATGATTCTATGGTTCTATGATTCTGTGATTCTGTGATTCTGTGATTCTATGATTCTCTGATTCTGTGACTCTATGATTCTATGGTTCCATGATTCTATGATTCTATGATTCTTGATTCTGTGATTCTATGATTCTATGATTCTGTGATTCTGTGATTCTGTGATTCTCTGATTCTGTGACTCTATGATTCTATGGTTCTATGATTCTGTGATTCTATGATTCTATGGTTCTATGATTCTGTGATTCTATAGTTCTGTGATTCTGTGATTCTATGATTCTATGATTCTGTTATCGGTTTTGGGAAATTCAGAGAAAATTACCTGAGCCCAAAGGCAAATAGTGAGGTTGATAATAGATTCCCTGATTAAAAAATATTATCTCAGATCCCAAGCAGTTTTCATGATAAAGATTTCCTTTATAATATTTTTTTTCTTTTCTTTTTCCTGTGTGGATACAAATATTGTAGGCTTTGTAAAGCTGTCTCTGTTTTTCACATGTTCTTACTTAGTGATAATGGGATAGTTCACTGTAGGTTAGTTTGATTTTTTCCATTTCTCTAAGAAAAATGTGGTGATGAAGAGGCAACAGAATGAAACTGACCTCAGTTGTCTGGATTTTGGGTTCTACACTCTCTCTACAACTCCCTGAAAGGAGGTTGGAGTGAGGAGGGGGCAGCCTCTTCTTGGTGACAAGAGACAGCAGCAGAGGAAATGGTTCCAAGCTGCACCAGGGGAGGTTCAGGCTGGATATCAGGAAATATTTCTTTACTGAAAGGGTTCTCAACCATGGTGATGGTGGAGGGATGGTGGAGTCACCATCCCTGGGGCTGTTCAAGCAGTGTGTGGACCTGGTGCTTAGGGCCATGGTTTAGTGTTAACCCTTCAGTGCTGGGTCAAAGGCTGGACTGAATGATCTTGGAGGTCTCTTCCAACCAGATATATTCTGTGTGATTCTGTGAAAAGATCTGGTTTGGAACCCCCCCAGAACCTTTAGAAAGGGTCTGCTTTTTAGAAGACAGAGTAGACCTCCAACTCTGAGGAGAAGATGAAGTGACTTCTGAGGAAGTTTCTCACACTGGGCATCTAACCTAGCATTTTTGAAAAATGCAGGTCTACAAATGCAAGTGCACTATGGAGTTCCATTTTTTAATTTCTATTTTATTTTTTGCTGCTGTCTGGAAAACAGCAAAATGATTTTACCTTGTCATAAACAGAGAGGCTTCTGAGTGGTCCATTGGGAAGTGATGGATGAGTGTTCACCATTCCACTACCTTCTGACGAGCTCTCATAACATAATACCACAGCATGGGAAGTTTTAGAGAGGACACAAACATACATACACAGAATAAGATCTGCTGAATAAAATCCTTCCAAAGACATTTGCACAGCATCTTCAGCTTGATAGCCTCTCAGTGTTATTGCATACAGTATAAAAGCCTACAACAGCATCTTTGCAACTCAAGACTTTTTTTTCCCCTCCTAAGTACAGACACTTAACTTTAAAAAGGCTGATATTTTGGTATAATTGCTACCTTTATCCTCTTCCTACTTCCCACTGTCCCATTACTCTCTAGACATGGAAGCAATATGGATATGTCTGTGTGCAGCCAGAAGTGGGGTGCTGTGGGGCAGGACATTTCTACTATCCCTTCCCTCATTCAGGAGAAAAGCAGGCAGCATATTGTGACTGCTGGTTTAGGCATTAGGCCAAAGAATGCAGAAGTTTTCAAATGGAGCAATTTTCTCCCCTTCCTGCCCCAAAATAACAGCTCCTAGCTTTCTCTGTTTTCTTTTCACCAGTGACTACAGGCATGAATTACAGAAAAAACCCTGTATGTGAATTAATCCAGCCTCTAGAATGCCTTAAAAATGGGCACTTCTTAATCAACTTCTTGTCACCCTGGAGTGTGACTGCTAGAAGCTGTGATGTGAATCATAATTTGCAGTGTTCTCTTCATAGAATGGTTTGAGTTGGAAAGGACCTAAAAGATCATCTAGTTCCAATCTCCCTGCCTTGGGTAGGGTCACCTTCCACTGGATGAAGTTGCACAAGGTCTCATCCAGTCTGGCCTTGAACACTTCCAGGGAGGGGACATCCACAACCTGTGCATCTGGGCACAGTACTTTGCATGCTGCAGGTCTTACAACTTTGCAAGAAGTGCATCTAGGTACAGGCTGGATGATGCAGTCTAAGCTCTTGAACAGGTGCTGGAATTACTGTTCTGCAGTGCTGACAAGAAGGTTCTCAGGAATCTTTTCTTTCCTTCTTTTTCTTTCTTTCTTTCTTTCTTTCTTTCTTTCTTTCTTTCTTTCTTTCTCTCTTTCTTTCTTTCTTTCTTTCTTTCTTTCTTTCTTTCTTTCTTTCTTTCTTTCTTTCTTTCTTTCTTTCTTTCTTTCTTTCTTTCTTTCTTTCTTTCTTTCTTTCTTTCTTTCTTTCTTCTTTCTTTCTTTCTTTCTTTCTTTCTTTCTTTCTTCTTTCTTTCTTTCTTTCTTTCTTTCTTTCTTTCTTTTCTTTCTTTCTTTCTTTCTTTCTTTCTTTCTTTTCTTTCTTCTTTCTTTCTTTCTTTCTTTCTTTCTTTCTTTCTTTCTTTCTTTCTTTCTTTCTTTCTTTCTTTCTTTCTTTCTTTCTTTTCTTTCTTTTCTTTCTTTCTTTCTTTCTTTCTTTCTTTCTTTCTTTCTTTCTTTCTTTCTTTCTTTCTTTTCTTTCTTTCTTTCTTTCTTTCTTTCTTTCTTTCTTTCTTTCTTTCTTTCCTTTCTTTTCTTTCTTTTCTTTCTTCCTTTCTTTCTTCTCTTTCTTCTTTCTTTCTCTTTCTTTCTTTCTTTCTTTCTTTCTTTCTTTTTTCTTTCTTTCTTCTTCTTTCTTTCTTTCTTCTTCTTTCTTTCTTTCTTTCTTTCTTTTCTTTCTTTCTTTCTTTCTTTCTTTCTTTCTTTCTTTCTTTCTTTCTTTTCTTTCTTTCTTTCTTTCTTTCTTTCTTTCTTTCTTCTTTCTTTTTCTTTCTTTCTTCCTTTCTTTCTTTCTTCCTTTCTTTCTTTCTTTCTTTCTTTCTTTCTTTTCTTTCTTTCTTTCTTCTTTCTTTCTTTCTTTCTTCTTCTTTCTTTCTTTCTTTCTTTCTTTCTTCTTTCTTCTTTCTTTCTTTCTTTCTTCTTTCTTTCTTTCTTTCTTTCTTTCTTTCTTTCTTTCTTTCTTCTTTCTTTCTTTCTTTCTTTCTTTCTTTCTTTCTTTCTTTCTTTCTTTCTTTCTTTCTTTCTTTCTTTCTTTCTTTCTTCTTTCTTTCTTTCTTTCCTTTCTTCTTTCTTTCTTTCTTCTTTCTTTCTTTCTTTCTTTCTTTCTTTCTTTCTTTCTTTCTTTCTTTCTTTCTTTCTTTCTTTCTTTCTTTCTTTCTTTCTTTCTTTCTTTCTTTCTTTCTTTCTTTCTTTCTTTCTTTCTTCCTTCCTTCCTTCCTTCCTTCCTTCCTTCCTTCCTTCCTTCCTTCCTTCCTTCGTCCCTTTCTCCCTTTCTCTCTTTCTTCCCTTCTGTCTTCCTTTCTTTCATTCTTTTCTCTCTCCCCACTTGTTTTGGTGGACTTGTTGTTGCTGTTGTTGTTATTGTTTGTTTTCAGCTTTTGCCTCATTCCTGTCACCTCTCTGCAGGGCTGTCTCCTCTAGCAAAGGAAATGAACCCGCAGTCTATTTCTCTGTTAGTCAGCTGCCAGAAGCTAGCACCTGTTGAAAGCAAGCACCCCAGGATGTCATCAAGGTTATGAACCCTCAGAGTTATTGTCAACAACTCTTGAGCTATCCTGATGTCAGTCATGAGGCTCATCCTATGCCTGTGACTTTTAACATCTTCCCAGGGCAGGCTGAGTGTCCAGGTAAATCTGGGCTCATGTTCTGATGATGGCCTGTAGTGGTCAACAATAATAAAAAAAAAATCAGTCCTGATTTTTTTTTTTTCATGAGGAAGCAACAATTTTGTGAATGCTAAACTAAAGCAGTGTCAAACTGCTACAAAAAAAAAAAAAAAAAAAAAAAAAAAAAAGAGTATATAAACCATAGTGATCTGATTGTGCAGATACCTTCCACATCTGTAAATGAAGACATCTCAATGTCATGAAAGCTGGAGTCTAAAAGAAAAAAACCCTAAGCTTATTGTCAACCTTTGTTCCCACTCACACTGCAGGTAAAATATTACTTAAAAAATATCACAAACTGGAGCCTCTCAGCTTTAGTAATACCCACAGAGTATAACTATGTTATGCCTAGAACATTAATTTCTTTTTTGGATGCCTTGTTTGAGAGTTAAAGTGTTCCTGGTAGTCTTTTTATTGCTTCAGAAACTCATTTCTTATTCTGAGAGGGTTTGTTTGTTTTTTTTTTTTGTCTCTTAGAATCACAGAATGGTCTGGCTTGGAAGGGACCTCCAAAGCTCATCCAGTCCAACCTCCCCCTGCAGTCAGCAGGGACATCCCCAACTAGATCAGATTGCTCAGAGCCCTGTTGAGCCTCTCCTTGAATATCTCCAGGGAAGGAGCCTCAACCACCTCTCTGGGCAACCTGTTCCAGTGTTCCACCACCCTCATGGTTCAGAACTTGTTCCTAACATCCAATCTAAATCTGCTCTGCTCTAATCTCAAACCATTTGCCCTCATCCTATCACTACAGACCTTTGTAAACATTATCTCTCTATCCTTTCTGTAGCCCCCTCCAGCTACTGGCAGGCTGCTAATAGGTGTCCCAGGAGCCTCCTCTTCTCCAGGCTGAACACCCCCAGCTCCCTCAGTTTGTCCTCACAGCAGAGCTGCTCCAACCCCCTGATAACTCTCATGGCCCTCCTCTGGACCCTCTCCATCAGGAGCATTTCCTTCCTGTATTGAGGGCACCAGATCAGATCCCAGGGAAGCTGAGGCCAACCATCCATCATCCCCGCTGCCTTCTAAGGATCAGGCCATGTCTCCCAATGGAAATGCAAAACACAATTTGAAGACTTCTGTATTTACAAGGCTGGATGAAAGAGTCACCCAGCCCCTCCATACTCTCTTCACCATCCCCTGGCTAGGATGTCAAGGCAGCCCTGAACAGTTAATGAGGCCATAAGGAATCCAGCTCCCAGTCCCAGGTGTATTTAGAGTTAAGCAGCTCCACAATCATCACATGAGTATAAATTTCTTGGAAAAGCAGACCTAGACTGTGGCAAAGGTCTTCATTTTGAAAGAGAGGTTTTGTAGTCTTTTCACCTTAGAAGATAAAAAGAGTTTGGGAATCCCTTGCAGCCTGTTTGACAAAGAAGTATTTTTGCAGCTGTGAAAAGCTGAAGTGTATCTGTGTTATGGAGAGCATGATGTGTGTTTGGGGTTTTCTCCCTTTGATACCTCTTTATTCCCCTCCTGTAGAAATGGATGGGTTTGAGGGTTGGGTTTGGGTCTCCTTTTGCATGCTTCATTTTTGTACCTGGCAAATGGCCATTGACAGGACAAGGGACAATGGGTGCAAGCTGGAGCAGAGCAGTTCCACATGAACATAAGGAAAAACCTGTTCACTGTGAGGGTGCCAGAGCCCTGGAGCAGGCTGCCCAGAGAGGTTGTGGGGTTTCCTTCTCTGGAGATATTCAAAATGCACCTGGTTGTGTTCCTCTGTCACCCACTTTGGCTGATCCTGCTCTGGTAGGGGGGTTGGACTGGATGATCTTCTGAGGGGTCTTCCAACTCCTAAAGTTCTATGATTCTGTGTGAAAAGTGTGAGGGAGGATGCACTTACTAAGATCAGTGATGGAGATGTCATTATCTTCTCCATGGTTCTCTGCTGCTATGTAGAAGGCAGCCACTTGCCAATGCCAGCAGTTTTCCTCGGCAGCCTGATATATCCAGAGTAAAAACTGAGTTGGGCAATGGATATGGAGGATGAGCTGTGTTTCCACCCCCCCTAATTATGTCAAATCACTCAAAGGTTTTAGCCTTCTGTAACCTGTTACTCCTCCCAGTAGCTAGTCCACACTGGAGCCAGCCTAGCTGGGAATCTTCCCTGGCTGTGGGAGCTCTGAGGAAGCGCAGGGAGGATAAGAGAAAAACACATTGACTCTTGCATATGTGAAGCTCCAGACGGGGAACATCCTCTGTGCCTGGGATCTGGAAAGGCAGTCTGTTCAAAAGAGAGTAGGAAAATCACTGAAGCTTCTCAGTGCTGTTGTACTGCTCCTGTTTCCTTTTCAATAGTGCAGATATGCTGCAGTGTCCAAGGTGGCTGCTGTGACATTCCCAGGGGTGGGGGTCAGGCTGCTGCTGAAGTCAGGCTGCTGCTGAAATCAGGCTGGCAGCCTTGCAGCTGTGACCTTGAGCAATGCCCAACACAACCTGGGCACTTTCTGGTGCCTGTGCTGGAGGTGCTGTGCAGCTAAGCAGAGTGCTTGCATCTCCTGTGCTGTCAGCACAGCACTTTTCCTAAGCACCATGTACACTCACTCCAGGAATATAAAAAAGAAATTAGGCTGGAGCCCATTAAGCCTGTTTACTCTCTGCTGCAAATATTTTTACCAGGCAGTTTTGTGCTCAGGGAGTGCTGTAAACTTTCAGCATTGCTGCTGGCTCCTTTGTAATCACTCTGCTGATTATGGATTGCTGCCTTCTGGCAGTTGCTGCTCACACGGTTGTGATTTCTGCTGGTTGGAGGATAATAAAGGGGAAAAAATGGAGGGGGGGAAAGGTGCAGGCCACAGACACCTCAGGACAAATAATGTCCTTCAGCAAAGTGGAGTAAGGTGCAAGATAAACTAGCCAAATCCAAGGCTTGTGGCAGCTCTGTTCCTATCTTATCCCTCCTGCCAAGGCTTTATCTAAAGAGATGCATGCGAAGAAACTAGACCAATCAGTTGGGATTTGATCACAGTATATCAGAGGGAACTATGTAGCCTGAGAGCTGGATTACAGACATCACAGCAAAAGTCTGTTAAAAAAAAAATAGAAGAGAAAAACATTAAACTCTGAGATAAAACAAAAATAAGTCCTTTCCTCTCTATGCAAAACAGAGATCTGAGTGAAAAAAAAACCCACACAACCCAAAACAAACAACCCCAAGAAGTCCCCGTGGTTATGTGATAGCTGATGTGCTTTATTTATTTTTATGGGATAATATAAAGCTCCATGCAGCAAATGTGAGTATTGTAGGATTTAGTGTGTTAGTATTTGCATTATGAACCCATATTTTGCAGAAGTTTACAACCTGGCTGTGAGGATTTTCGGTGTGGAGGCTTTGGCAAGGCTGTGCCTGAGGCACTGACCCGCTCTGGTCCCTGTGAAGCTGGGCACTTACCAGTCTGGCACTAGCATGGCGGGGAGCAGGGGGGTGTGGGACTAATGGGAATCTCTCTGTTGGAGAAGGAGCATGAACCTCATTAATTTATTGTAGGATAAGTAATTTTTTTTTTTTCAGGGGAGGGGAGGACATGTACATATGGAAAACTTTATAAAAGAATTTTACACCCATCACGGAGCTAAGTCAGTTCTTTGTCAGACTGCTGACAGCAGATGGCTAGCTGAAGGCATTTGGTTCTGTCTCAGGCTATCTTCCTCCACCTAGGAAAGAGTGTAGAAGCCCAAGTCTTTTAGTCTGGAATTTGTATGTGCTCTTCAGCTTCTTGTGGTTGGCTCTTCCATTGTATTTTCTTTCTTGGTTGATCAAAATCCTGTTTCGACTAATTTCATGATACTTCCTTTGTTTAACTGCTCTTCATCTTCTCTTCAGTGCAGGTCCTTCTAGAAATTTGTCACTATCAAAGTCATGTTTGTATCCTCTTTATCTGTCTTGTGTCTTTTCATCTCACCATGGTCTTTCTCTTTTCTCTTTGTTTAGCCCAGTGGCAGGAAAGGGCTGTTCATTATTCCCGGGAAACCAGCATTTCTGTTTGCATGAGAGTGCTGCCAGGCTGATCACATTTCTTCACATGAATGTGTCTCACTGGATTGCAATGGGGCATCTGATGAGATTAGGTTCAAATTCCAGGACTTCACATCTGTCCTGGCACAGTCCCTTAATTTTCCCCCAAGAAGTTCCACATTTGAAAACTGGAGTATCTTGGCTAGCATAAACTCTCCTCTGTGCCCACTTCTTGTTCTCCACTGCTAACTAAAAGTATTCTGAGAGGTGGATATTGTAAAGCTTTTACTTGTGCACATAGTCCAAGTGAAAGCTAATGTGTTATGGAGCACCAGTAACCAACAAGTTGGTGTGGATGATCACAGTGGGGCTTGTTAGAAATAAGATTGATATGATTGGATCTAAACTTGGCTTCTTTTAAAGTAGGCAAACCAAGATAATACCTCACTCCCATCCTTGTCTCAGTGGGTTTTGGGTTTTTTTTTTTATGTGAAGGGTCAGGTTAAAGAAGCAAATTTTACTCACAGAATTGCTTTTAATTGCCTCTTCTCATTCTCCAGTCTTCAGTTCTTCAGGAGAACATATCTGAGCAGATGGCTTTGACTATAGCATGGGCTATGTACCACATAAGAGTACTCTGGCAAATATAGTTAGGTATCTGTCTGATGTGGATGACAAGAGACAGTGAAATATGTGAGAGTGTGAAGCTGAAGTGTGGTTACTTCTAACTGCTGAATTAGCTCCGGTTCCATTTTTGTTTCAACAGTTGTTACCTTCTGTGGGAGCACTCTAGCAAGAGGAACACGACTTGGAATTCTACTGTGCTGCTAGGATGAGTGACCTTCAGTTTGCTCTGAGTGCTTTCATAGCAGAAAGAAGTGAGGGGTTTAGGAGACAGTCTGGTGGAGGCAGAATTTGGGGGAGCAGGGAGATTGCCATGGTAAAACGTAGTGGTTAGTGGTTCCCATGGCTGGAAAACCAATTCACCTCAATGGTACCTGGTAGAGTAGTTAAGGCAGGGTTTTTATCTTTGGTTCCTCCTGAAGAGGAAGCAGAAGTGGAGTGCTGACACGATGCTGTGAATAATTGGTGACATTGTGCTGTCAGCATGGGGGAGTTAAGCCTTCCTGCCTGTTGGTTTAGTCTCTCCACCAGGCTGGAGTGTCATACAATAGGTGAAGAGGTAATATGCTTGGCTAGGCAGAGAGCTTGGGCTGTCATTTGGGAACCATCCACAAAAATCTCTTGCATTTGTAATTGTGTCTTAATTCTTTGGAGTCTGTGTGGGGTTTTTTTTGGTGTGTGCAGCAGTAGTGCTCTGTGGGGAAAAGCTCAAGCGAAGCAATGGGTTTACACTACATCCAGAGGACATCCAGCCCTGGCAGGCTGAGATCCTTTAGAAATGAGACCCATAGCAGGAACACTTGGCCAGGTTTTGTGTGAGCACTCAGGATGTGCCTGCCCATGTCTGAGCTCTGGTGAAGACAAGAAAACCTGAAATGAGACCACTTGCCTGAAAGCTTGACTTAAACTCTATGACCACATCCTCAAATTTACTTCAGTATTCCCAGGAGGCTACTGGAAGGAGAAAACAAAGATTTGGCACAGCTACATATCCACAGCCCTGTGAGAACAAGAGCTGTTTGACATTTATCTGTCACGATTTGTCATTAGATAATTCTCTCATTCAACGTGTTTGGAACCAAACTGATGCTGTGTAGATGAGGTTACTAGGCACAGAGCCTGGATGAAATAATGTGTGAACCATCTGTGCAGCTGGACATGTTTCTCCAGGTGTCTCCAATGCATCCTCAAGAACTGGGATGGCCTTGTGAATGATTTGCCTGAGGAAAGGAGATCACATGTGTCAGCTTCCACACTCTGGTTGCTAAAGCATTTAAATTTTGAAGGGAATAGCTTTCTTCTTTCTCCTTCCCAATAGGGAAGGAACTCACTTTCCACATCTCAGTGTCTTCTCTTTGGTCTGTCTTGTGTTCATCTTCAAAAGCCCTACTTGTGTTGTCTATAAAATATGCTCAAGACTTCAAGAGAGAATTAGAACTCCAGCTTCATAAGATGACCAGGGTTTTCTTCCCCCCCCCACGCCCCCCTCCCCCACCTCTTTTAGTTCCCTTACCTCTGTGTTCATTACAGAATCACAGAATGGCTGGAAGGGACCTCAAAAGCTCATCCAGTCCAGCCCCATTGCCAGAGCAGGGTCACCCAGGGCAGGTCACACAGGAACACATCCAGGTGGGGTTTGAATATCTCCAGAGAGGGAGACTCCACAACCCCCCTGGGCAGCCTGTTCCAGTGTTCTGTCACCCTCACAGGGAAAAAAATCTTCCTCCTGTTTCCATGGAACTTCCTATGGCTCAGTTTCCACCACTGTCCCTTGTGCTGTCATTGGGCATCACCCAGCAGAGCCTGGCTCCAGCCTCTGGGCACTCACCCTGCACATCTTTATCAACAGGAATTAATCTCCTCCAAGCTACAGAGCCCTCAGCTCCCTCAGGCTCTCCTCATAAGGAAGATGTTCCACTGCCTTCATCATCTTTGTGGCTCTGCAGTCGACTCTTCCAAGTAGTTCCCTGAGGTCCTTCCTGAACTGAGTGGCCCAGAACTGGACACAATATTCCAGATGTGGCCTCAGCAGGGTGGAGTATTGGAAACTCTTAGGGACATAGACCACAAACAGCCCATGAGTAGGGCTCATAAAACAACAATGATAGTAGTTGAGAACTTACTCTCTTGAGATAACTGGGTCATTTCTAGACACCTTGCTTTCTTTTCTCTTCACATCACTGCTCCTCTTGCAAACTCCACAATGCTCTTTCCAAGATGAAAGCAATTTTCAGGCTGTGAATATCTGTGTGTGTACCTTAAAACAGAAATATTTTCTCAGGGAGCTCTGATGTTTCAGTGGCCACTGAAAACATGTCAGAGGAGTATGTGAAACTGGGCTGACACAGTGCAGGGGCTGCGTTGGCAGTTACTCCTGAGACACACACCCACTGGACTTTGAATTAGTAACACAGCCAGTCAGTCTGTGGATGTGGAGATAGTGGAGGGTCCCTCTGGTTCCTTAGACAAACAATTTAACCTTTTTTTTTTTTTCTTACAAATGCAGTGATACTCTGCTGTGACACTCTGGCCAAAGCTGGGGTGGAAGGTAGGAAGGTGTGAGCTGCTAACCTTGGAACTGGAGATGAGTGAGGGATTCCTTGGCATGGAAGATCAAAACCTGCATATTGTCCATGGAGGCTGTGTTTCTGGTGATGCTTTAGAAGGGACCGTCAAAAATCATCTTGTCCAATGCCCCTGCAGTGAGTAGGGACACCTCCAGCTGAGGTGCAGACGTGGAGACCCTTGTCCCAACCATGCTGTTGTCCTTCCCTAAAGGAAGGTGATGTGGCTGCCCCAGTGGAGGGATCTCCTTCTTTCCTGGTCCCAATGGGCTCAGGTATGAACCATGGTGGGAAAAATTAGGCAGGATGGGATGGGAGCAGGATAGGATGGGAGCAGGCTGGATAGGCATGAGCACACCCTGCTGCCTGCACCAGGGTATCTGCCACCCTGTAGCAGGGCTGCCAGGTACCACAGAGGTACAGAGCAGTGGCAAGAACACTGCCCCTGCCTTGGCTCTGCTGCTTACCCAGGAGAGGCAAGGCTCCAGCCCTTCCCCAGCACAACAAGATCCTTGGGGACTTGTTTCTTGCAAAGAGGCTCTTGATCTACATTTTGCCATGAGAAGGATAACCTCCTCCTCCAGGTGAGGACAGGGCCCACTACACTTATGAAGTGGCTCCAATGCTTAAGGAATGGCTCCCACCACTATTTCAGCAGGAGAAGATCTAAGCTGTGACAGCTAATGAATTTTGATGTGTGCTCTGTGCAGTGTCAAACTGTTTAATTTGGAGAAGCTGAAGTCACTGCCCTGTTGTTTCATGTTTCTGTCTAATTGAAATGTTAAAGAACTGATCTTTTTGCTGTATATTTAGTCTGGACATTCCAGCCTTTGAACTCTCCCCAGTGCTGTGAGTAATATTATCCACACACATTCACTCTATTCTTACAGCAGAAGCTCTGCATCTGACTTTATTTTTTTTTCCAAAATCAGATGTCTACATTAAAATGTGATGTATACAATGAAAATATACACTTGGGAACCAAAAAAAAAAAAAAAAACAGAGAGAAGAGAAGGGAGGAGAAGGTTTGGGAAGGAAGGTTTGGGAAGGTTTGGGAAGGGAAGGTTTGGGAAGGTTTGGGAAAGGAAGGGAAGGGAAGGTTTGGGAGGGGAAGGTTTGGGAAGGTTTGGGAAGAGAAGGGAAGGGAAGGGAAAGAAAAAATATGTAAGAGAAAAAAAAGAAAAAGGAAAGAAAAGAAAAGAAAAGAAAAGAAAAGAAAAGAAAAGAAAAGAAAAGAAAAGAAAAGAAAAGAAAAGAAAAGAGACAAGAAAAGAAAAGAAAGAAAAGAAAAGAAGAAGAAAAGAAAAGAAAAGAGAAAAGAAAAGAAAAGAAAAGAAAAGAAAAGAAAAGAAAAGAAAAGAAAAGAAAAGAAAAGAAAAGAAAAAAGAAAAGAAAAGAAAAGAAAAGGAAAAGAAAAGAAAAGAAAAGAAAGAAAGGAAAAGAGAAGAAAGAAAAGAAAAGAAAGAAAGAAAAGAAAAGAAATAAATAAATTATAAATAAAAGAAAAAGAAAAAGAAAAGAAAAGAAAAGAAGAAGAAAAGAAAAGAAAAGAAAAGAAAAGAAAAGAAAAGAAAAGAAAAGAAAAGAAGAAAAAGAAAAGAAAAGAAAAGAAAAAAGAAAAGAAAAAGAGAAAAAAAAAAGAAAGAGAGAAAGAGAAGGAAAGAGAGAGAAAGAAACAAAAGAAAGAAGGCACAACAAAGCTTTCATCAGGCTTACCATTATTTTCAGCTTTAATCACTTCTGTTCTTTCCAAATTAGAAAGGAAATTTTGATCAAGGGTCTAGAAGCCCCAGAAGTGCCTTCTGGGGTTATCTGAAGCAGTCACCTGTTTGGAAGAGACAGCCTTTCATCATCAGACAGATCTGCATTTTCAATAATTAACTATTTTTAGCGTGGTAGAAGTGAAAAATTAATAAGCCCCAGCAGCAAATAAGTGCTGCAGTGTGTGTGGGGAAGAAAATGCAGGCCACAGCTCAAGCTCCTGCTTGGAAAGTTCAGCTCCCTTGCTTCTCCCTGCCACAGCTCCTCAAGGGTGCCTTCCCTCCTTAATAGAGCCACGTTTACACCCAGAGCTTGCCATGTCCCAGCTAGTCCCAGCATTAACATTCATCATCCCAAGTCAGCATCCCCCATGCATAACTGCATCCCTGACAAATCCTCTCTCCCTCTGTTTTTTCCCCTTTTTTTTTTTTTTTTTTTGTTCCATTCAGCCATGGGCTCCCCACAAACTCTGAGCACTCCCCTGGGGAGCTCTTTCTTCCTGCAGTGATCCTTCACCAATTCCTTTGCTCATTCCCTTTGCTGGAGCCATCAGGGAGTGGGAGGGGTGAGCAAGAGGATGAAAGGAGTCAAAGAACATTGTCTGGGTGTAGGGACAATCCAGCTGAGGTGCCAAAGGAGGAAGCACAGAGACCTTACATGGTACCTTCCTGCTGGGGGAGGAGAAGGAGAAGGAAGGACAGGGACCTTACAGAGTGCCTTCCTGCTGGGGAAGGAGGAGGAAGGACAGAGACCTTACAGAGTGCCTTCCTGCTGGGGAAGGAGGAAGGACAGAGACCTTACAGAGTGCCTTCCTGCTGGGGGAGGAGGAAGGACAGGGACCTTACAGAGTGCCTTCCTGCTGGGGAAGGAGGAAGGACAGGGACCTTACAGAGTGCCTTCCTGCTGGGGAAGGAGGAGGAAGGACAGAGACCTTACAGAGTGCCTTCCTGCTGGGGAAGGAGGAAGGACAGGGACCTTACAGAGTGCCTTCCTGCTGGGGAAGGAGGAAGGACAGAGACCTTACAGAGTGCCTTCCTGCTGGGGAAGGAGGAAGGACAGGGACCTTACAGAGTGCCTTCCTGCTGGGGGAGGAGGAGGAAGGACAGAGACCTTACAGAGTGCCTTCCTGCTGGGGAAGGAGGAAGGACAGAGACCTTACAGAGTGCCTTCCTGCTGGGGAAGGAGGAAGGACAGAGACCTTACAGAGTGCCTTCCTGCTGGGGAAGGAGGAAGGACAGAGACCTTACAGAGTGCCTTCCTGCTGGGGAAGGAGGAAGGACAGAGACCTTACAGAGTGCCTTCCTGCTGGGGAAGGAGGAAGGACAGAGACCTTACAGAGTGCCTTCCTGCTGGGGAAGGAGGAAGGACAGAGACCTTACAGAGTGCCTTCCTGCTGGGGAAGGAGGAAGGACAGAGACCTTACAGAGTGCCTTCCTGCTGGGGAAGAAGGAAGGACAGGGACCTTACAGAGTGCCTTCCTGCTGGGGAAGGAGGAAGGACAGAGACCTTACAGAGTGCCTTCCTGCTGGGGAAGGAGGAAGGACAGGGACCTTACAGAGTGCCTTCCTGCTGGGGAAGGAGGAGGAAGGACAGAGACCTTACAGAGTGCCTTCCTGCTGGGGAAGGAGGAAGGACAGAGACCTTACAGAGTGCCTTCCTGCTGGGGAAGGAGGAAGGACAGAGACCTTACAGAGTGCCTTCCTGCTGGGGGAGGAGGAGGAAGGACAGAGACCTTACAGAGTGCCTTCCTGCTGGGGAAGGAGGAAGGACAGAGACCTTACAGAGTGCCTTCCTGCTGGGGAAGGAGGAAGGACAGAGACCTTACAGAGTGCCTTCCTGCTGGGGAAGGAGGAATGACAGAGACCTTACAGAGTGCCTTCCTGCTGGGGAAGGAGGAAGGACAGGGACCTTACAGAGTGCCTTCCTGCTGGGGAAGGAGGAGGAAGGACAGAGACCTTACAGAGTGCCTTCCTGCTGGGGAAGGAGGAAGGACAGAGACCTTACAGAGTGCCTTCCTGCTGGGGGAGGAGGAGGAAGGACAGAGACCTTACAGAGTGCCTTCCTGCTGGGGAAGGAGGAAGGACAGAGACCTTACAGAGTGCCTTCCTGCTGGGGAAGGAGGAAGGACAGAGACCTTACAGAGTGCCTTCCTGCTGGGGAAGGAGAAGGAAGGACAGGGACCTTACAGAGTGCCTTCCTGCTGGGGAAGGAGGAAGGACAGAGACCTTACAGAGTGCCTTCCTGCTGGGGAAGGAGGAAGGACAGAGACCTTACAGAGTGCCTTCCTGCTGGGGAAGGAGGAGGAAGGACAGAGACCTTACAGAGTGCCTTCCTGCTGGGGAAGGAGGAGGAAGGACAGAGACCTTACAGAGTGCCTTCCTGCTGGGGAAGGAGGAGGAAGGACAGAGACCTTACAGAGTGCCTTCCTGCTGGGGAAGGAGGAGGAAGGACAGAGACCTTACAGAGTGCCTTCCTGCTGGGGAAGGAGGAGGAAGGACAGAGACCTTACAGAGTGCCTTCCTGCTGGGGAAGGAGGAAGGACAGAGACCTTACAGAGTGCCTTCCTGCTGGGGAAGGAGGAGGAAGGACAGAGACCTTACAGAGTGCCTTCCTGCTGGGGAAGGAGGAAGGACAGGGACCTTACAGAGTGCCTTCCTGCTGGGGAAGGAGAAGGAAGGACAGAGACCTTACAGAGTGCCTTCCTGCTGGGGAAGGAGGAGGAAGGACAGAGACCTTACAGAGTGCCTTCCTGCTGGGGAAGGAGGAAGGACAGGGACCTTACAGAGTGCCTTCCTGCTGGGGGAGGAGGAGGAAGGACAGAGACCTTACAGAGTGCCTTCCTGCTGGGGGAGAGGACAGGAGCACTGAGCACAGCCTTGGCACCACTAGGAAATAAACAGATCTGTTCCTGATTTGCCACTGCTGCAGTAGGCACACAAGGCTGATCTGAGAGGCTATGTATGAGATCCTCAGTCATCAACCACATCACCCTCAAGATGATGGGTAGATGATATGGGGAGGCAGGGCAGGACCCGGGCCATTTATTTTCACCTTGTGCCCACTTTTGACATTGCCATCTCTGAGGTCAGGATACCACACTCTGCAGCATGAACAGCATGGGTTGTCCTCTTTGAATTTTAGCCTAATTTTCAAGCAAATGTAAGCTGGGGTGAGCTCTGGGCAGGCAGAAGAGAGACATCTGCCGTGCCTCTTCCATGTTTGGGATACAGAATGACTGACCCACTTCCCATTCTTTGAAAGTGAATTGAAAAATTCCCAAATTGAATCAAGAAATGTGTGGCCTAATTTCTGTCTAGCAGTCATGTATTTGAAAGGTCCAATGGTCATCAAAGTACCAGCAGCTGGGGAAGAGCCAGTGGAGTGGAGCAATGGCACTTGAAACTGGAGCACACAGTTAAAGCATTGCATGGACTAATGGAATTTTGTTCCAGCAAGGCTTCTACAGACTGGAAATATCATCATGCAACCTGGGGGTGCCTCTGTGTGAAAATGAGAGCACAGAGGGACATTCACAGAGGTCATTATTTGTATTATCACTCAGAGACTAAGGAATGTGTGGCCAGCAGCACAGGGAGGGGATTCTGCCCCTCTACTCTGCTCTGCTAAGACCCCACCTTGCAGCACTGCCTCCAGATCTGGTGCCCTCAGCATAAGAGGGACATGGAGCTGCTGGAGCAGGTCCAGAGGAGGGAACAAAGTTGATCAGAGGGCTGGAGAACCTCCCCTATGTGGACAGGCCGAGAGGGTTGGGGCTGTTCAGCCTGGAGAAGAGAAGGCTCCAGAGAGACCTTAGAGCAGCCTTCCAGTACCTGAAGGGGGCTACAAGAAAGCTGGGAAGGGACTTTTGACAAAGGTTTGTAGTGGTAGGATGAGGGGAAGTGGCTCTGAGCTTGAAAAGGGCTGATTTAGACTGGATAATAGGAAGAAATTCTTTCCAGTGAGGGTGGTGAGGCACTGGAACAGGTTGCTCAGGGAGGTGGTGGAAGCCTCATCCCTGGAGGTTTTTGCAGCCAGGCTGGATGTGGCTGTGAGCAACCTGCTGTAGTGTGAGGTGTCCCTGGGTATGGCAGGGGGGTTGGAACTGGATGATGTTTAAAGGTCCCTTCCAACCCAAACCATTCTGGATCTGTGAAACAGTGTGGGCACAGTTGGTGGATTATACAGTAGCAAAAGCTTAAATATCTCTAACAAACTTGTGTTTTAAAACAAGCAAGGTAATGATCACATCCTGGTTAGTAGGTGGAAAATGAACTAAAGAATTTGATTTGATAAGGCAACTGTTCCTGATGTCAGTGCACACCTGACTGGAAAGGTTTTTATGTATAAAGCTAGGACAAAATATTAGGACAGATGGAATCCCCTGCCTGACAGATGTCAGTTGTGCAGAGTCTCAGGGGTATCACTGGGTCTCTAAGTCTCACACTTGAGGCTGATGGACTGTGAACCACTTCCATCTGCCCTTCACTTGACAGAGTTGCCCAACCTTTTTTCCCTGTGGACAATGTTGTCCTCTGCAAAGCTAAATCAGTTACTTTTTAAACTCCTGTTTTACTGAGAAATGTAATTGGGTTGCTGAGATGGCTCCAGGATAGCGGTATGGTTTAAATATTAAGAAAATAATCACAGAACCACAGAATTTTAGGGGTTGGAAGGGACTTCAAAAGCTCATCCAGCCCAACCCCCCCCCCCCCCTGCCAGAGCCACACAGGAAAATCTCCAGGTTGGCTTTGAAATTCTCCAGGGAATGAGACTCAATATCAATTCTATTTTAATCTGAAGTATGTTAACATAGAAGCCAAACAAGCAATCCTTATTTACAGGCTTGGATAGTTGGTGTAATGATTATGTAGTGGTCAGAAGTGGGAAAGGAAACTTAGAAAGCTTTAGAGGTGAGAGAGAGCCAAGATTTTATTTGGAACCTGCTTGAGCTTCATATTTTGGATTAAAAATTATGAAGTGAAGTATGTAGCATGTCAAGGCAGCACCAAGAGAACCTTAAATGAAGTATGGATTATTTGTAAGATATTCCATAGCTATAACTTGTCTCTCACTAGATAAGGACAACTCTTGGGGTTGTGTCTGTGGAGTGGAGGCTGTTATATTTTTCTGCAGAAGGAGGAGGAGATGTCATTGGTTACATCCTGTTTGAAAAGGTATTTATGGTCAGACCCTGGGGTATTTGAAATCACTGATGCAAGGTGCTGACAGTATAGATCATTGTTTCTTACTGACTGAGCTGACCTTTTTTTGTACCAAGAAGTGAAATCCTTATGGGACAAAAACTTTAGTACCTGGCTGCTAATAGTTGGATTCAATTACCTGAGGAGTGAGCTGGGGCAGGGGGGAAAGAAAAGGTAGAGCAGTTGAATATTTTTGAGACTGCTCTAGACAGGAGGAAGACAGATCACACACCTCCTCATAATCTAATATTCTTTGTATGAATTGTGAATGCAGGTATAAATTGGCTGCTTCACAGCCAGACCTGCAGTGGTGATTTCACTTCAGCCTGTGTAACCCCGAGTGCTGCTTTGTAATCAATAATAAATCCTGGCAAACAAACTTTGTACAGCCTCTCCCTTTGTCATCACGAGGTACCAAATCAAAACACAAGTCAGATAGCACAGTCCTTGAAAGGAAAGGGATCCCAGCACTCAGGGAAAAAAATCCTATCAAAGACTGCCCTCCCTGTTTGCCTCACACTAAAAATAACATCCCCTAGAAAGTCTCCTTCCCAATAGCAGGTCCCTTCCCTGCAAGCTCTTTGTTTCCCTGTGGCATAGGTAGATGTAGAGCAGCAACACACAGAGCTCACATCAGCACAGCAAACCTTCCCCCTTGTGCCTGGGAATTGGATGCACCATTGTCATCACCAGAAGAGAGCTATGCTACTGACACATGAAAGTGCCTCTGACAGCCTGGGGAAATTGTTTTGTATTTTTTCTTGCATAGGATTTGCAACCCAGGCTAACAAATTATTCTTTTATCTAGTTGCTTGTGTTATGAGACCCTGAGCCAGGATCTGGGCTCCTTCTTGGTACACACTGTGAAGACATGCAAGGAAGAGAGCAGTTGGCACCCCAGAGAGCTTGCAATCTGCATAGCAGGCAGGAGCTAAGGGTTGGAAGGCAGCTGGGCTGAGATAATACAATAAGGACAAAATGGGTATGCATAGCATCTTTCTCATTAAAAGGTGGTGGTAATTTGAGGGCAGAGTGGTGGAGGTAGCTTGAAGGAAGAATTTAAATGAGGTTAAGAAGCCAGCTATACAACAGGGATATTTTGCAGGCATGGTTTGGGCTGGGAGGCATTCAGGAGGTACTTGAGGGAGAGGGAAAAGCAGGCAGGGAGGCAGTGGTAGGGAAGGCTGATGAAAGGTGACAACAGTCTGTTGAACACAGGCTTCATTAATGCAGCTCAAGCCACAGCAAAATTGCATTTGTCATTGAGTTGGGCTACTCTAGGCCACACTTTGGTTTTTTTAAAGGGAATTTCAAATGTGCTGGAAGACTCACAGAGATTCATAGATTCACAGATTGCATGGGTTGGAAGGGAGCCTCAAAGGGCATCTTGTACAACCCCCATGCAGTCAGCAGGGACACCTCCAACTACAGCAGGCTGCACAGGGACACATCCAGTCTGAGCTTGAATGTCTGCAGGGATGGGACCTCAACCACCTCCCTGGGCAGCCTCTTCCAGTATTTCACTCTCATTGTGCAGAACTCCTGATGTCCAACCTGCTCCAGTTTCAAACCATTGCCCCTTATCCTATCCCCACAGACCCTTCTGAACAGTCCCTCCCCAGCCTTCCTGTAGGTCCCCTTCAGATATTGGAATATGGCTCTAAGGACTCCCTGGAGCTTTCTCTTCTCCAGGCTGCACAGCCCCAATTCCTTCAGCATGTCTTTGTAGGAGAGGTGCTCCAGCCCTTTGATCATCTTGGTGGCTTCCTCTGGACTCACTCCAGCAGGTCCATGTCTGTCTTTGTGTTGGGGGCCCCAGAGATGGACACAGTACTGCAAGTGAGGTCCCACCAGAGGGGAGCAGGGGGGAGAATCCCCTCTCTGGCCATAGTTCTTTTGTGCAACCTTCTGGTGCTTTTGGTGTAGCTGAGCACAATCTTGGGTGCTTCTTCCTCATTTATGGAGTCAAGCAGGAGTAATCAAGGAAATATGATATTGATTTCCATCTGATAAGTGTCCCAGGATCCTCAAGCTCCAGCTGGAGAGCTGCCACTCGAGGACAGGCAGTGTGGAAGGATTTTGAGTACAGAGGGCAAGCATGCACAGCCACTCTGCAGACCAGAGCTCAAGGATCTCATGGCCAAAAGAAGGTCTGAGGACTGATTGGGTGCAGTCTGGAGTAGCTGAGAGCTTTGTCTCAAACCTTCAAGTTCTGAGTAGATTTCTGTGTAGCTTGAAACTCCCTTACTGGTGCTATTTATCCTTCATTTATCAAACTGGCAAGAGTTATATTTTTTTCCCACCAGGTTTACTAGATGCTGTTCATGGACTGACATTTCTGGTGCTGAATTGTGCTGGGAAGTGTGGGCAGATATTGTAACACTGAGCTAAAACAGCAGGGCTGTGATTTCATAAAAGAAATAGGCAGTCCCTGTAATCTCAGGAGGAATGATTTGCAGTATGAGCCCACAGACTAAAATATGAGTGGACAGGTTACTGGGCATTTGTAACTTGGACAATAGCTTGTGAGCAGTCATTAGGGCTTGAAATCCACTCTGTATTTTACTCTGGCTGGTCACACCTCTGAAACAGCTGTGATACAGCTGTCAGAGAAGTTGTGTTTGTACGAAAGCAAAATTTAACTCCAGAGATGCATCTGCACAGCCAGGAGAATACCATGGGAAATTCTTTAAAGCCTCTCTGCAGCTTTAACATCTTGGCTGTTGTTTCAGAAGTGGCTTAGGCACTTAATTGAGCAGTATTGTCCAAAGCATCTAAAGAGATTAAAGACTTAACTTCCTCAGAAGTCAGTGGCAGCTCCTAATGTACCTAGAGAGCTGGAGAGCACTGCTTAGAGTCATAGAATCATGGAATCAAGCAGGTTGGAAGAGACCTCCAAGCTCATCCAGTCCAATCTATCACCCAGCCCTAAGCACTCAACCAGACCATGGCACTAAGTGCCTCATCCAGGCTTCTCTTGAACATCTCCAGTGATGGTGACTCCACCACCTCCCTGGGCAGCACATTCCAATGGGCAATCTCTCTCTGTGAAGAACTTCCTCCTAACACCCAGTCTAGACCTCCCCTGGCACAGCTTGAGACTGTGTCCTCTTGTTCTGGTGCTGGTTGCCTGGGAGAAGAGACCAACCCCCACCTGGCTACAACCTCCCCTCAGGTAGTTGTAGACAGCAATGAGGTCTGCCCTGAGCCTCCTCTTCTCCAGGCTAAACACCCCCAGCTCCCTCAGCCTCTCCTCACAGGGCTGTGCTCCAGACCCCTCCCCAGCTTGTTGCCCTTCTCTGGACACCTTCCAGTACCTCAACATCTCTCTTGAATTGAGGAGCCCAGAACTGGACACAGCACTCAAGGTGTGGCCTGACCAGAGCTGAGCACAGGGCAGAATAACCTCCCTTGTCCTGCTGGCCACACTACTGCTGATCCAGGCCAGGATGCCATTGGCTCTCCTGGCCCCCTGGGCACACTGCTGGCTCCTGTTCAGCTGCTGTCAACCAGCACCCCCAGGTCCCTCTCTGCCTGGCTGCTCTCCAGCCACTCTGTCCCCAGCCTGGAGCTGCTTGGGGTTGTTGTGGCCAAAGTGTAGAACCTTGCACTTAGCCTTGTTCAATCTCATCCCCTTGGCCTCTGCCCACCCACCCAGCCTGTCCAGGTCCCTCTGCAGGGCTCTCCTACCCTCCAACAGATCAACTCCTGCTCCTGACTTGGTGTCATCTGCAAACTTACTGCTGATGGACTCAATTCCCTCATCCAGATCATCAATAAAGATATTGAACAGGATGGGGCCCAGCACTGATCCCTGGGGGACACCACTGGTGCCTGGCTGCCAGCTGGCAGTGGCACCATTCAGCACCACTCTCTGGGTCCTGCCCTCCAGCCACTTCTTGACCCATTTCAGGTACTTAGGCACCTTTGCAATCTGCACTGAAGATCAGTGGAATTTGTGTCTCTAGTGTGCAGTGTCCCTCTCCAGGATCACAGAATCACAGAATGGTCTGGATTGGAAGGCACCTCCAAAGGTCATCCAGTCCACTACCCATGCAGTCAGCAGGGACATCCTCAACTAGATCAGGTTGCCAGGGCCCTGTCCAGCTGCACCTTGAATATCTTCAGGGATGGGGCCTCAACCACCTCCCTTGGCAACCTGTTCCAGTGTTCCTCATGGTGCAGGATTTGTTCCTAGCATGCAATCTAAATCTGCTCTTCCCTAGTTTGAAGCCATTGCCTCTCATCCTATCACTACAGGCCTTTGCAAACAGTCCCTCTGCAACCTTCTTGTAGCCTCCTTCAGGAAGGCTGCTCTTAGGTCTCCCCTGAGCCTTCTCTTCTCCAGGCTGAACACCCCCAGCTCCCTCAGCCTCTCCTCATAGCAGAGCTGCTCCAACCCCCTGATCATTTTGGTGGCCCTCCTCTGGACCTGCTCCAGCAGCTCCATGACTCTCTTGAGTTGGGGGACCCAGAGCTGGACACAGCACTCCAGGTGAGGTCTCCCCAGAGCAGAGCAAAGTGTCAGAATCACCTCTCTGGATCTGCTGGCCACAAAGCTTTTGATGCAGCCCAGGCTGTGATTTGCCTTCTGTGCTGCAAGCTCACACTGCCTGCTCCTGTCCAGCTTCTCATCCATCAGCACCCCCAAGTCCTTTTCCAGAGGGCAGCTTTCTATCACCTCATCCCCAGTCTGTATTGCTAGTGAGGATTTTTCTGGCCCAGCTGCAGGACCCTGCACTTGTTCTTGTTGAATCTCATGAAGTTCACCTGGGCAACCTCTCCAGATTGAGTTTGGGTTTTATAGTTGAGGAAAGTAGATATTAAATTACAACTCAGACCTGATTTTCCTGCTTGTCTGAGGGGAGAGCATGCCAGATGTATCTTTATATCTGTCTGGCCCTTTATGCAATGAGAGCTCTGTGCCTTGGCATGCCCCACCATTGCCTGTCTCGTGTGCTGATAGTCTTTGTGGGCATCCTGAACCTGTGGTGTGGCATTATGGACTTGCAGAGCCAATCTGGGGACTTTGTGGGATGCTAATCTACTCCCTGACTCAGTCAGAGCAGAACAAAGCATGTCTGCACTTCGCCTCTTGCCTACAACAGCAACTTTCTGCTAGCCCTATGGCTGTACAGCAGACTGGGGGATCTGTATGGCATGATGTTTAGCACATCTGAATGCTGGCTTCTACACACTGGCCACAACAACCCCAAGCAGCTCCAGGCTGGGGACAGAGTGGCTGGAGAGCAGCCAGGCAGAGAGGGACCTGGGGGTGCTGGGTGACAGCAGCTGAACAGGAGCCAGCAGTGTGCCCAGGGGGCCAGGAGAGCCAATGGCATCCTGGCCTGGATCAGCAGTAGTGTGGCCAGCAGGAGCAGGGAAGTCATCCTGCCCTGTGCTCAGCTCTGGTCAGGCCACACCTTGAGTGCTGTGTCCAGTTCTGGGCTCCTCAATTCAAGAAAGATGTTGAGATGCTGGAAGGTGTCCAGAGAAGGGCAGCAAGGCTGGGGAGGGGTCTGGAGCACAGCCCTGTGAGGAGAGGCTGAGGGAGCTGGGGGTGGTTAGCCTGGAGAAGAGGAGGCTCAGGGGTGACCTCATTTCTCTCTACAACTACCTGAAGGGAGGTTGTAGCCAGGTGGGGGTTGGTCTCTTCTCCCAGGCAGCCAGCACCAGAACAAGAGGACACAGTCTCAAGCTGTGCAGAGGGAAGTTCAGTCTTGATCTTAGAAAGAAGTTCTTCCCAGACAGAGAGATTGGCCATGGGAATGTGCTGTCCGGGGAGGGGGTGGGGTCAACGTCCCTGGAGGTGTTTAAGAAGAGCCTGGATGAGGCACCCAGTGCCATGGTTAAATTGATTAGTTAGGGTTGGGTCATCAGCTGGACATGATCTTGGAGTTCTCTTACAACCTGGTTGATTCTGTGATACCGTGGGTGGGTGGTGGTGGGAAAGAGGTGTCCACCACTGGTTTGTTTGGATTTAGCATCATAGAATCACAGAATTGTTAGGGTTGGAAGGGACCTCAAGGGTCAGCCAGTTCCAACCCCCCTGCCATGGGCAAGACACCTAAGACTACATCAGGTTGCTCAGACCTGCATCCAGCCTGGCTTATACTACCTCCCTGAACAACCTCTTCCAGTGTCTCACCACCCTCATGGGGAAGAATTTCTTCCTAACATCCAATCTGAATCTACCCATTTCTATTTTTTTCCATTCCCCCCAGTCCTATCACTCCCTGACACCCTAAAAATTCCCTCCCCAGCTTTCTTGTAACCCCCTTCAGATACTGGAAGGCCACAAGAAGGTCTCCTCTGAGCCCTCTTTTCATCCATGCTGGATGGTGAGTCCAGGCTGCAGAGGCCCTGCTGGTGCTGTTATCAACATGCAGCAATGCTCCTTCCATTTCGAGCATCAAAGACCTGAGTGGGCTCCAGTCCAGTATGAAAAGATGCCTCCTGCAGGAGCTGGGGGAAGGAGCAATTTATGGACAAAGGAAACATCAACAAATCAGCCCTCATCTTCAGAAACCACTTTTGATCCCCTCCCAGGAAAGCCAGTGGGGGTATGGGTGTGTTGGGGGTGTGTGTGATGGGGGTGTGTGTGTTGGGGGTGGGGGTGTTGGGGGTGAGTGTGTTTGGGGTGTGTGTGTTGGGGGTGCGTGTGTTGGGGGTGGGTGTGTGTTGGGGGTGTGTGTGTTGGGGGTGTGTGTGTTGGGGGTGAGTGTGTTGGGGGTGTCTGTGTTGGGGGTGTGTGTGTTGGGGGTGTGTGTGTTGGGGGTGTGTGTGTTGGGGGTGAGTGTGTTGGGGGTGTCTGTGTTGGGGGTGTGTGTGTTGGGGGTGTGTGTCTTGGGGGTGTGTGTGTTGGGGGTGTCTGTGTTGGCGGTGGGTGTGTGTGTTGGGGGTGAGTGTGTTGGGGGTGGGTGTGTTGGGGGTGTGTGTGTTGGGGGTGTCTGTGTGGGGGGTGTGTGTGTTGGGGGTGTGTGTGTGGGGTGGGGGTGTGTGTGTTGGGGGTGTGTGTGTTGGGGGTGTGTGTGTTGGGGGTGTGTGTGTTGGGGGTGTGTGTGTGTTGGTTGGGTGTGAGGTGGGGGTGTGTGTTGGGGGTGTGTGTGTTGGGGGTGTGTGTGTTGGGGGTGTGTGTGTTGGGGTGGGTGTGGGGTGGTGTGTTGGGTGTGTGTGTGTTGGGGGTGGGTGTGTGTGTTGGGGTGGTGTGTTGGGGGTGTGTGTGTTGGGGTGGTGTGTGTTGGGGGTGTGTGTGTTTGGGGTGGGTGTGTTGGGGGTGGGTGTGTTTGGGGTGTGTGTGTTGGGGGTGTGTGTTGGGGTTGGGGTTGTGTGTGTTGGGGGTGTGTGTGTTGGGGGTGTGTGTGTGTTGGGGGGGTGTGTGTTGGGGGTGTGTGTGTTGGGGGTGTGGTGTGTTGGGGGTGTGGTGTTGGGGGTGTGTGTGTTGGGGGTGTGTGTGTGTTGGGGTGTGTGTGTTGGGGTGTGTGTGTTGGGTGTGTGTGTGTTGGGGGTGTGTGTGTTGGGGGTGTGTGTGTTGGGGTGTGTGTGTTTGGGTTGTGTGGTTGGGGGTGTGTGTGTTGGGGGTGTGTGTGTTTGGGGTGTGTGTGTTTGGGGTGTGTGTGTTGGGTGTGTGTGTGTTGGGGGTGTGTGTGTGGGGTGTGTGTGTTTGGGTGTGTGGTTGGGGGTGTGGTGTGTTGGGGGTGTGTGTGTTGGGGGTGTGTGTGTTGGGGTGTGTGTGTTGGGGGTGTTGTGTTGGGGTGGGTGTGTGTGTTGGGGGTGGTGTGTTGGGGGTGGGTGTGTTGGGGGTGTGTGTGTTGGGGGTGTGTGTGTTGGGGGTGTGTGTGTTGGGGTGTGTGTTGGGGGTGGGGGTGTGTGTGTTGGGGTGTGTGTGTTGGGGGTGTGTGTGTTGGGGGTGTGTGTGTTGGGGGTGTCTGTGTTGGGGGTGTGTGTGTTGGGGGTGTGTGTTGGGGCTGGGGGTGTGTGTTTGGGGTGTGTGTGTTGGGGGTGTGTGTGTTGGGGGTGTGTTTGTGTTGGGTGTGGGTGTGTGTTGGGTGTGTGTGTGTTGGGGGTGGGTGTGTGTGTTGGGGATGTGTGTTGGGCGTGTGTGTGTTGGAGGTGTGTGTTTGGGGTGTGTGTGTTTGGGGTGGGTGTGGTTGGGGGTGTGTGTGTTGGGGTGTGTGTGTTGGGGGTGTGTGTGTTGGGGGTGGGTGTGTTGGGGGTGGGTGTGTGTTGGGGTGTGTGTGTTTGGGGTGTGTGTGTTGGGGGTGTGTGTGTTGGGGGTGTGTGTGTTGGGAGTGTGTGTTGGGGGTGTGTGTGTTGGGGGTGTGTGTGTTTGGGGTGTGTGTGTTTGGGGTGTGTGTGTTTGGGTTGTGTGGTTGGGGGTGTGTGTGTTGGGGGTGTGTGTGTTGGGAGTGTGATTTGGGTGTGTGTGTTTGGGTTGTGTGGTGGGGGGTGTGTGTGTTGGGGTGTGTGTGTTGGGGGTGTGTGTGTTGGGGGTGGGGGTGTTGGGGGGTGTGTGTGTTTGGGGTGTGTGTGTTGGGGGTGTGTGTGTTGGGGTGGTGTGTGTTGGGGGTGTGGTGTGTTGGGGTGGTGTGGGTTGGGGGTGTGTGTGTTGGGGGTGTGTGTGTTGGGGGTGTGTGTGTTGGGGGTGTGTGTGTTGGGGGTGGGTGTGTGTGGGGGTGGTGTGTTGGGGGTGGTGTGTGTTGGGGGTGGTGTGTGTTGGGGGTGTGTGTGTTGGGGGTGTGTGTGTTGGGGGGTGGTGTGTGTTGGGGGTGGGGGTGTGTTGGGGGTGTGGTGTGTTTGGGGTGTGTGTGTTGGGGGTGGGTGTGTGTGGGGGTGGTGTGTGTGGGGGGTGTGTGTGTTTGGGGTGTGTGGTGTTGGGGGTGTGGTGTGTTGGGGGTGGGGGGTGTGTTGGGGGTGTGTGTGTTGGGGTGTGTGTGTTTGGGGTGTGTGTTGAGGGTGTGTGTGTTTGTGTTGTGTGTGTGTTGGTTTTGTGTGTTGTTGGGGTGTGTGTGTTGGGGTGTGTGTGTTTGGGGTGTGTGTGTTGGGTGTGTGTGTTTGGTGTTGGGGGTGTTTGTGTTGGGGGTGTGTGTGGAGGGTGTGTGTGTGGGGGGTGTGTGTGTTGGGGGTGTGTGTGTGGGGGTGTGTGTGTTGGGGGTGTGTGTGTTGGGGGGGTGGTGTGGTGTTGGGGGTGTGTGTGTGGGGGGTGTGTGTGTGGGGGTGTGTGTGTTGGGGGTGTGTGTGTGGGGGTGGGGGTGTGTTTGGGGTGTGTGGGTTGGGGGGGTGTGTGTTTGGGGTGTGTGTGTTGGGGGTGTGTGTGTTGGGGGTGTGTGTGTTGGGGGTGGGGGTGTGTTGGGGGGTGTGTGTGTTGGGGGTGTGTGTGTTGGGGGTGGGGTGTGTTGGGGGTGTGGTGTGTTGGGGGGGTGTGTGTTGGGGGTGGTGTGGTTGGGGGTGTGTGTGTTGGGGTGTGTGTGTTTGGGGGTGTGGTGTGTTGGGGGGGTGTGTGTTGGGGGTGGTGTGTTGGGGTGTGTGTGTTGGGGGTGTGTGTGTTGGGGGGGTGTGTGTTGGGGGTGTGTGTGTTGGGGGTGTGTGTGTTTGGGGTGTGTGTGTTGGGGGTGTGTGTGTTGGGGGTGTGTGTGTTGGGGGTGTGTGTGTTGGGGGTGTGTGTGTTGGGGGTGTGTGTGTTGGGGGTGTGTGTGTTGGGGGTGTGTGGTTGGGGGTGTGTGTGGTTGGGGTGTGTGTGTTGGGGGTGTGTGTGTTGGGGGTGTGTGTGTTGGGGGTGTGTGTGTGGGGGGTGTGTGGTTGGGGGTGTGTGTGTTTGGGGTGTGTGTGTTGGGGGGTGTGTGTTGGGGGGGTGTGTGTTGGGGGGTGTGGTGTTGGGGGTGTGTGGTGTTGGGGGTGTGTGTGTGTTGGGGGTGTGTGTTGGGGGTGTGTGTGTTGGGGGTGGGTGTGTGTGTTGGGGGTGTGGTGTTGGGGTGTGTTGTTGGGGGGGTGGTGTTGGGGGGGTGTGTGTTGGGGTGTGTGTGTTGGGGGTGGTGTGTGTGTTGGGGGTGTGTGTGTTGGGGGTGTGTGTGTTGGGGGTGGGTGTGTGTGTTGGGGGTGTGTGTGTGGGGTGGTGTGGTGTTGGGGGTGTGTGTGTTGGGGGGGTGTGTGGTGGGGGGGTGTGTGTTGGGGGGGTGTGTGTTGGGGTGTGTGTGTTGGGGGGGTGTGTGTTGGGGGGGTGTGTGTTGGGGGGGTGTGTGTTGGGGGGTGTGGTGTGTTGGGGGTGTGTGTGTTGGGGGTGTGGTGTGTTGGGGGGGTGTGTGTTGGGGGTGTGGTGTTTGGGGTGTGTGTGTTGGGGGGGTGTGTGTTGGGGTTGGGGGTGTGTGTTGGGGGTTGGGGTTGTTGGGGGTGGGTGTGTTGGGGGTGTTTGTGTTGGGGGTGTGTGTGTTGGGGGTGTGTGTGTTGGGGGTGGGGGTGTGGTGTTTGGGGTGTGTGTGTTTGGGGTGTGTGTGTTGGGGTGTGTGTGTTGGGGGTGGGGTGTGTGTTGGGGGTTGGGGTTTGTTGGGGGTGGGTGTGTTGGGGGTGTGTGTGTTGGGGGTGGGGGTGTGTGGTTGGGGGGTGTGTGTGTTGGGGTGTGTGTGTTGGGGGTGGGTGTGTGGGTGTGTGTGTGTTGGGGGGGTGTGTGTTGGGTGTGTGTGTGGTTGGGGGGTGTGTGTGTGGGGGGGGTGTGTTGGGGGTGGGGGTGTGTGTGTTGGGGGTGTGTGTGTTGGGGGTGGGGGTGTGTGTTGGGGGTTGGGGTTTGTTGGGGTTGGGTGTGTTTTGGGTGTGTGTGTGTTGGGGGTGGGGGTGTGTGTTTGGGGTGTGTGTGTTGGGGGGGTGTGTGTTGGGGGTGGTGGGTGTGTGTGTTGGGGGTGGGTGTGTGTTGGGGGGTGGTGTGTGTTGGGGGGTGGTGTGTTGGGGGTGTGTGTGTTGGGGGTGTGTGTGTTGGGGGTGTGTGTGTGTTGGGGGTGTGTGGGTGTTGGGGTGGGTGTGTGTGTTGGGGGTGTGTGTGTTGGGGGTGTGTGTGTTGGGGTGGTGGTGTGTGTGTTGGGGTGTGTGTGTTGGGGGTGTGTGTG